>NW_027363977.1:0-353656 GCF_046119375.1 Phyllobates terribilis | reverse complement strand
AAAGTAGCAAACTGCAATGCTAAGTATGTAAGCATGAAATATGGAATATAAATAGCATTACTGCTATAGAAAATAGAAATAAATGAGAAATCTTAGCGCATAAATTGGCCAATTCATGTGTACCTGTCCCTTAGAGAGGTATTCACATTGGTAGGGTCCTGGCACTGAGAAACGCCTTACCGCGGCTGCCAGATACACATGAATTGGCCAATTTATGTGCTAAGATTTCTCATTTATTTCTATTTTCTACAGCAGTAATGCTATTCATATTCCATATTTCATGTTTACATACTTAGCCTTGCAGTGTGCTACTTTATTTGTTAATTACTCTGGACTCTGTGTGGCCTCTGTTCAGCGGTGTTCTTTTTATCAGAGGCTCGCAAAACTGTGGCCGACGGCACTTTTATTCACGCCTAATAAAAAGACGGACACCGTGGGATCACAGGCCAGACGGTGCCTCCATCTGCCTCATTACAGGGAATCTTCCGCCGGAGGCTCCGTCTGGATCACGTATTTCAGAGATTTACATGGAAACCCCGGTGTAAGCGCTGAGCGTAGAGCACAGGATAAATGTGGGCAGAGCCATATTGCGAACTCTGGGAGGCTGAATGAACAAACCAACAGCAGGTGAAGAATTGGTTTTATTTATTTATTTACACCGTTCCTCGTGCGGTTTAAGTGATTAGATGACTTTATTCTTCGGGTCGGTGCGATTACAGTGATACCAGATTCATATCGGGTTTTTACATTTGGCAGCTGTCACACACTAAACTTTTTTTTTTGCAAAGACTAGTTTTTGCATCGCCATATTTTCAGAGCTATAATTTTTCCATATTTCGGTCGACAGAGTTATGTGATAGCTTGTATTTTGCGGGACAAGTTGATGTTTTTATTGGTACCATTTTCGGGCATGTGACATTTTTTGATCGCTTTCTATTCTGATTTTTGGGAGGCAGAATAAACAAAAACCAACAATTCAGTAATTGTTTTTTTAGTTTTTTTTATGCAGCTCTGCGTGTGGTAAAATTAATAAGGCAGCTTTATTCCTCGGGTCAGTACATTTACAGCCATACTGCATTTATATCTTTTTTTATGTTTTGGCGCTTTTACACAATAAAAACTATTTCATAGAAAAAATCGCTTTATTCTAAGAGCTATAACTTTTTTATTTTTTGGCTGATGGAGCTGTATGGTGGCTTGCTTTTTGCGGGACAAGATGATGTTTTCAGTGGTATAATTTTTATTTATATTCGTCTCTTTGATCGCGTTTTATTCCACTTTTTGTTCGTTGGTATGATGATAAAGCACCGTTTTTTGATTCTTTTTTTTTTACTGTGTTCACTAAAGGGGTTAACTAGTGGGACAGTTTTATAGATCAGGTCGTTCCGGATGCGGCGATACTAAATATGTGTACTCTTATTGTTTTTCTTCATAATAATATTTTATTTTTTTATTATTTTTTTATTTTTAAAAAAATATTTTTACAACTTTTTTTTCACTTTTTTTACTTTGTCCCACTATGGGACTTTCACTTTCAGCAGGCTGATCGCAGTTCTAAGGTATAGCAGTGCAGGATCACTGCTATACCTTGTAAACTGTCAGTGCTGCAGACACAAGCTAGTTTGATCATGCACTGCGCATGGTCAAACTAACTTGCTGGTGCCTGGTGACACAGGTGTCGTCATGATGACATCGTGTCACCATGGCAACGATCGGGACCCCGTGAGGACAGCGCAGGGTCTCCGATCCAAGAGCAGAGGTGCTTCTGTCCCTCCACTCACTTGCTAAATGCTGCGATCGCAGCATTTAGGGGGTTAAAGTGCCGGGTGTCAGCTGTCAAAATCAGCTGACAACCGGTGGCGATTGATCCCGCACAGCCTGTGTCGTAATAATACGTACCTGGTCCATAAGGCCCAGGGCACAGGGACGTATTATTATGCACAATGTCAGAAAGGGGTTAAAGCTTCTGACGCGCCCCTGGGCCTGCTGTGTCGTGCGGCATCGCGCGCACGGGGGCTTACCCGGAGCCGGATCAGATGGGGGTAGTAGTCTCGTGGCGGTGACCCGGTCCGTGCCCAGGGAGTCAAACTGAGCGGCAGTATTTAGCAGTAGATGTTATATTGCTCGACTACGCCACCCGTTGAATGCAGTCATGAGACCGCCGCTGCAGGGCAGACCGCTGAGGCCGGTGGTACGGTTGTGCAGCGGGGATGGTATAACCCCCAACGGGAGGGGTATGGCCTCAGGGCAGCGGATGTGGATGATGAAACACTCAGAGACGGTGCGGTGTAGTTCAGGGTCTTCACTGGTGGCAAAGGTAGACCCTCCCGGAGTACTGGCTAGCGATCGGGGCCTGGTCAGTCCGTGAGCAGATGGAATCTTCCCTGGCCAGGCGGAGTTGTAGGCCTCCCCAACTAATCGTACTCTTCTGGCTACCTTGCTAGAGGCTGGTAAAAGTAGCCCACGTCCCTGAGTGTACCGTGTGGTGCTCACCCGTATGGCCGGTGACTCATAGAATCATAGAATCATAGAATGGTAGAGTTGGAAGGGACCTCCTGGGTCATCTGGTCCAACCCCCTGCTCAAAGCAGGATTCACTAAATCATCTCAGACAGATGTCTGTCCAGCCTCTGTTTGAAGACGTCCATTGAAGGGGAACTCACCACCTCTCGTGGCAGCCTGTTCCACTCATTAATCACCCTAACTGTCAAAAAGTTTTTTCTAATATCTAATCTGTGTCTCCTCCCATTTAGTTTCATCCCATTGCTTCTAGTCTTTCCTTGTGCAAATGAGAATAAAGATGATCCTTCTACAATGTGACAGCCCTTGACATATTTGTAGACAGCTATTAAGTCTCCTCTCAGTCTTCTTTTTTGCAAGCTAAACATTCCCAAATCCTGCAACCGTTCCTCATAGGACATGGTTTGCAGACCAGTCACCATTCTGGTCGCTCTTCTCTGAACTTGCTCCAGTTTGTCTATGTCTTTTTTAAAATGTGGTGCCCAAAACTGTACACAGTATTCCAGATGAGGTCTGACCAAAGAGGAGTAAAGACCGATAATGACTTCACGTGATCTAGACTGTATGCATCTGTTAATACATCCCAGAATTGTATTTGCCTTTTTTGCTGCTGCATCACACTGTTGACTCATGTTCAGTCTATGATCTATTAGTATACCTAAGTCTTTTTCACATGTACTGTTGCTTAGCTCTATTCCTCCCATTCTGTATATGCTTTTTTCATTTTTATTGCCCAGATGTAGTACTTTGCATTTTTCCCTGTTAAAAACCATTCTATTGGTTGCTGCCCACTGCTCCAGTTTATTTAGGTCTTTTTGAATCCTCTCTCTCTCTTCTCTAGTATTAGCTATCCCTCCTAGCTTTGTGTCATCAGCAAATTTAATCAGTTTACCCTCAATTCCTTCATCTAAATCATTGATAAAGATGTTGAACAATACAGGTCCCAGGACGGAGCCCTGTGGTACCCCACTTGAGACATTCATCCAGCTGGATGTGAAGCCATTTACAACCACCCTTTGAGTCCGATCACTAAGCCAGTTATGAATCCACCTAACAGTTGCCTGGTCCATTGCATACTTGGTCATTTTTTCAATAAGGATGGTGTGAGATACTTTGTCAAATGCTTTGCTGAAGTCAAGATATACTATATCTACAGCATTTCCCTGATCCACCCGGGGCCTTCTGGTAGCTTCTGCTCCACGACGGCGGTGCTGGTCCCTTGCGTGTGACCGTGCCTTCGGGTTTCTTGGCCAGAGGACCTGAAATCCCCTGCCGGGCGGTTTCTGCTGCTGGGTAAGGATTAGTCCCCACAGCCTCGGACTCCGGGTCCGGTAAGAACTCTTCAATCAGGGCGAGCTCTACAGCTTCCAGCCCCTGATCTCTTTTAGCACAGCTCCCACAGAGCTCCTGATCTTTCTTGCTCCTAAAGCTGCTCCACTACAGACCAGACTGTGTCTCTGTCTGTGTTCTCTCACTCTCTTCTAACCCTGCCTCAGCCCCAGCTTTATATAGGGGAAGTTCTTCCCCTCCCAGGACTGGGCAGGAGGTGTGGCATGCATAGGATGTCTGACCAGGAAACCTCCCACCTGCTCACAGACGTAATATTGCTATTACTGTGGAAACCAGACCCCTGGGGTGCCACATTCCCCCCTAGTAAAATTTAGTACTCCGGGACTAAACATATTTTTGTAAAACATAACAAGTAAAAACAGAAACAGTACAATAAAGAAGAACACATTAGGATGGTCACGGCATGTCCGCAACCGGGTGCAGTCTTTGAAGAAAACAAAGGTGTCCATTTCACCAAGAGACCGGGAGCCGTAACCAGGTAGGGGTCTGTCCTGCCCCGAGTCCTTAACAGTCTTTGTCCTTTCCTGGGTTACGCTCCAAACATATGTACAAAGGATTCCGGATAATCCCTAAATGACACCTATAAAATAACTAAAAATACACAATTATTTACAGGTAACAGAAAACAGGTAAATACAAATAAACAGTCTAAACACTTAGATCCTCCAACGTACGGGCAACTGGCCTCTAGTGGCTCTAGTGGACCTACGGAGCTGACTGACTGGTCCTGAGCTACGGGGTGTAGGAGCTGTCAAAGGTAAACTGGGCAGCTGTCTACGGGCTCTTTGGCTCACTAGGGGCACGGCAGGCTCACTATAAGCAGAGGGTTGATCCTCCTGGTCTGCTTGTGTGGGGTCTTCTGCCTCCTGGACCGGCTGCTCTTCCAGCTCTACCTGTTTCTCTGTAGGTACTTGAGATGCTGGTTGGAGGAAGGTGAGGACGGGTACCACAACAGCGCCATTGACTTGAGTCCAAGACCGAGGGAAGTCTCCGAGCACAGTACTGACCATATCTTCCCTTTCCTCTGCGGGTCGAGGGTCTTCTTGTTCTTCTTCAGGGCTTCGTAGCTGTTCGGGACACTTCTTCAGGTGATCTCGGGAGACAATGGCTGTGGTTTCTCCTCCGTCCTTACTGATTATGCAGACTTTCGGGTTCTCATGGCTTGAGGGCAGTACGGTGTACGGGTCCTTCTCCCACTGGTCGTCCAACTTGTGGAGGCGTCTCTTCCTCTTCAAGACCTGCTCTCCAGGTAAGAGGGGAACAGCGGGAGCATACTGGTTGTAAGTCTTCTCCTGTCTTTCTCTAGCTTGACAGAGACTTCGCTCCACGCTCTCCTGTACTTTCCGGTACTGCTGCTGCCTTTCTGTGTCCCAGTCTGCTTCTGGTGAAGTGTCCTCGGGTGTCAGGACTCCCATCTCCAGATCAACAGGAAGCTTACCAGGTCTTGCTCTCATTAGGTAAGCCGGGGTACAGTTGGTAGAACCTACCAGGATGTGGTTGTATAGGTCCACCAGATCAGGCAGTTTCTCAGGCCACAGACTGCGTTCTTCCAGGGGCAATGTTTTCAGAAGATCTATCACCACCTGGTTCATTTTCTCGCAGAGCCCATTGGTTTGCGGATGATAGGGTGTTGTTCTTATCTTCCGGCAGCCATACAGAGTACAGAACTCCTGGAAGACTTCCGCTTCAAAGGCTGGTCCTTGGTCCATCAGCACCTGCTCTGGGTATCCGTGTGGACGGCAGAAGTGCTGCTGGAAAGCTCTAGCTGCTGTTTGAGCCGTTAAGTCCTTGACCGGGACCACCACCAGGAACCGGGAGTAATGATCTACGATTGTGAGGGCGTAGACATACCCAGATCTGCTTGGAGCCAGTTTCACATGGTCCAGGGCTACCAGTTCCAGTGGCTGTCGGGTGATGATGGGCTGCAAGGGAGTCTTCTGGCTGGCACGGTCCTTCCTTCTTAGGTGGCACGGGCCACAGTCTCTGCACCACCTCTCGATGATTCCTCTCATGCCTACCCAGTGGAACCGCGCACGCAGCAGGAACTCCAGCTTCTTCCATCCGAAGTGCCCAGCTCCGTTGTGGTATGCCTCCAACACCATAGCCGCGTCTCTTCTTGGCACCACTACTTGCCAGATCAGTTCATGCGTCCGGGAGTTAACCATTCTGCGGCACAACTTCCCCTTGTAAAGGAACAGTCGACTCTTCTCAATCCACAGTTGCTTGGCCTCCTCCGGAGCGTCTGGGTCAAGGCGGGCATCTGGCTGAGTCAGCATCTCCTTCACCAGTCGGACGGCGGGGTCACTGTCTTGCGTTTCCGCCCAGTTGTAATGAGGTAAGGGGTTGAACGTAGCGGATTGCTTACTCCTTACACGGTGGGAATACTGGATAGTCCCATGCCGGTGGAACGCGGGAAGTTCAACTTCTTCCAGTTCCTCTGGATCTTCCCCCACGTCCGGTAGGTTTGGCATTCTGGACAAGGCATCCGCGTTGGTATTGGAGCGTCCTGCCCGGTATTTGATTGTGAACTCAAAGTTGGACAGGCGGGCCATCCATCTCTGCTCCAGGGCACCGAGTCTTGCCGTATCCAGGTGTGTCAACGGGTTGTTATCCGTGTACACGGTGAACCGGGAAGAGGCGAGGTAGTGCTTAAAGCGTTCGGTGACTGCCCACACCACTGCCAGGAATTCTAGCTTGAATGAGCTGTAATTCTCAGGGTTTCTTTCGGTGGGTCGCAGTTTTCGGCTGGCGTAAGCAATTACCCGTTCTTTCCCCTGCTGGATCTGGGACAGTACGGCTCCTAGCCCGATGTTACTTGCGTCGGTGTAGAGGATAAAGGGCTGGCTGTAATCAGGGTACGCCAGGATTTCATCCCCCTTGAGGGCCATCTTCAGCTGGCGGAAGGACTCTTCTTCCAACTTCTCCCATCTGAAGGGCGGCTTCTGGTTCTTGGCCTTCCTGGACTGGCCTATCAGGAGGTCCTGCATAGGAGCTGCCTTTTTGGTGAAACCCGGAATGAACCTTCGGTAGTAGCCTACCAACCCGAGGAACTGCCGCACTTCCTTTACGCTGGAGGGGCTTGGCCATTCCTTAATTGTGGTGATCTTATCAGGGTCGGGAGCCACTCCGTCAGCACTCACCACGTGTCCCAGGTACTGCACCTTTGGTTTCAGGAGGTGACACTTGGAGGGTTTCACCTTCAGGCCGTAGTTTGCCAGGGCTTCGAACACTTCTGCCAGGTGTTTCAGGTGGTCCTCGTAGGTCTTGGAGTAGACGATGACATCGTCCAGGTATAACAGGACCGTCTCAAAGTTTCGGTGTCCCAGACAGCATTCCATCAACCGTTGGAAGGTTCCTGGTGCGTTGCAGAGTCCAAACTGCATGCAGGTAAACTCGCTAAGTCCCATCGGGGTGGTGAATGCGGTCTTCTGCCGGTCCGCCTCTGCTACAGGAACCTGACAGGACCCGCTAGTGAGATCCAAAGTAGAGAAGAAGTTAGCAGATCTTAAAGCAGCCAAAGACTCCTCTATCCTTGGTAAGGGGTACGCATCTTTGTGTGTGATACGGTTGATTTTCCGGTAATCTACACACATTCTCATGGTGTTGTCTTTCTTTTTAACCAAAACCAGTGGAGCTGCCCAGGGGCTACAGCTATCCCTAATTACCCCAGCCTCCTTCATGTCTCTAAGCATCCCCTTGGCGTATTGGTAGTGTGCAGGGGGTACGGGTCGGTATCTCTCCTTTATGGGAGGATGGTCTCCCGTGGGGATATGGTGTTCTACCCCCTTTACTCGCCCGAAGTCTAACGGGTGTTTACTAAACACTCTCTCGTACTCTTGAACCACCCGATAGACTCCCTGTTTCTGGTGTGAGGGAGTGGAGTCAGTACCCAAATGTAGTTGCTGACACCAGTCCTCTATTGTTTTCTTAGAGCCGTTACCTTCCTCTGGTTGAGATGGAGGCAAGGGTTCCACGGCCTGTACAGAATTCTGGTTTATGGTGAACAATTTAGCTAGCGTGGCATACCGGGGCAGGTGTACTTCTCTCTTCCCGATGTTTATTATGCGAACGGGCACCCTCCATGGCGTACATCAACCACCCCCCGTGCTGTCAAAATGGTGGGCCTACTGTCTGAGTAGACGGGTTCTACCATTGCTTGGTAGTCTCTACCTCTTAGACCAATAGCTGCCCGGCACCAAATCATCATTTCACTTTTTGGGGGCATGGCAATAGGGAAAGGGTCACACATTCTCACGCTTCCAATCTCACCACCGGAGAGTTCCACCTGTTGCCGCCGCATCAGTGCCCGGATCTCTTTTTGGAGCACTCGCTGCTGGCCGGAGCTGGCGTTCTTGGCAACCTGCTGTAAAATGAAAATCACCTCTGCAAGACAATTTTCAATCACATTAGTTCCTAGCGTTATCTTTGGGTGACTCTCGCGCTTGTCAATGTCTACAATGATCAGTCCCTGTGCTGCCAGTTCGACTCTACCGATTTTAATGGTCATCTCTTTGAATCCGATCTGTGGCACGGGTTGACCATTGCTGGCGATGATACTCAAGTCGTCGTCAGGGTAGCGGGTTATATCCGAGTCATTCCAGTACTGCTTGAAGAGCACGTACGGGATGGTGGTGACCTGTGACCCGGTGTCAAGTAGGGCACTCATAGGAATGCCATCCAGTACCACAGGCAAGACTGGACGTCCTCCCACATATTTGTCACGCCAGTTCGATGGGCCTGGTGATCTTATTCCTAGGGGTTGGCCCTCTACCCGAGGTTGTGCCAGTTTAAAGGACAGTACCTTGCCATATGTCCGGGTTGATTGCAGCGGCGGCAGATGGGCTGTCCGTCCTCGTTGTATCGGTCGCTGGGTCTTCCTCTGGCCGGTGGGGTCCTCCTTGGTCGACGCCACGGGATGTCCTCCGGTCCGGATGCCAGCTGGATCTTCCCTGGAGCAGCAACCTGTAAAGACTGCACAGTTCGGGTTAGCGCAGCTACGCTTTTAGCTAGCTCTTGGACCTGATGGTGCAGGTCTGGAGCCGGGTCATTGTTCAAAGCCTGCGCATCAGCCCCCACAGGCCCTGCTGACAAGGGCGCCGCCTCCTGGTGGTAAGCGGTAGTAGGGAGCCTGTGGGTCACAACGCCACCTGGTGCCGGTTCTCGGAGCACCCGAATGGCTCTGTCCTTGAACTGTGCAAAGTCCAGATGAGGATCCTGTAAGGCCATTGCCCGCAACTGGGTTCGGTGGGCATTGCAATATAGTCCCTCTATAAATTGTTCGGTCAACAGCCTGTCCTCGTTTCCCACGCCGTCAGGGTCGGTCTGCTTAATGGCTCTCAGGGCCTCTTGTAGGTTTAGTGCATAGTCCCTTATATTCTCATGTGCTCGCTGTTTGCACCCGTAGAATCTAAGCTTAATCTCAGCTGAGGTGCGGGTATCAAAGGTGTCCTTCAGCCGGGTTAATATCCCTGCGACAGTCCTCCTCCCAGGCGGCCAGGACTTTACCTCCCTTTGGGCTGCCCCGGTTAGTTGGGCCACCAGGATGCTCACTTTTTGCTCTTCTGTGAGGGGGTACACCTGGAAGAGGCTATCCAGCTTTTCTCTAAAGTCATTCAGGGTATGTGACTCCCCTGAGTACTGGGGTAGCCAGGCTGCCCCCGGGATATAGGGCATAGTGAAAGGCATGACCGCAGCAGCGGTGGCGCTGGCGGTGGCTGCGGCAGTGAAGCTCTCCTCCGTATCCGACATCTTCCTCCCCCCTAGTGGACCGTGGCCTACCTTGCGATGATCCTCTTCCGTAGGCCGCGGCTCCGCAGTGGATCGTCAGGGTCGAGGACCTTCCGTCGCACTCCTATGACGTCGGCGTCTGCTGGGCTCCTTCCAGGACCTTACGCAACGTCCGGACGTGAGGCGGGGCTTCAGTTCTCGCGGGCTTTTCGGAGTCCACGCCCCTCTTCTTCCTGCGCGGCGTCTTCAAGATGGCGTCCAACGGCGGGAAAACTCCACGGATGGCGGGAAGAAGGCAGAAGATGGCGTCCAACGGCGGGAAAACTCCACGGATGGCGGGAAGGAGGTGGAAGATGGCGTCGGATGGCGGGAATCTTCAACACAGGTAAGTTTAAAAGTCTCTTTTTCAGGCGCGCAGTACCCGGTGGTTGCGGGCACGGAATCCTGCCGACTACGCCAAAAGTTGACGCGCCCCTGGGCCTGCTGTGTCGTGCGGCATCGCGCGCACGGGGGCTTACCCGGAGCCGGATCAGATGGGGGTAGTAGTCTCGTGGCGGTGACCCGGTCCGTGCCCAGGGAGTCAAACTGAGCGGCAGTATTTAGCAGTAGATGTTATATTGCTCGACTACGCCACCCGTTGAATGCGGTCATGAGACCGCCGCTGCAGGGCAGACCGCTGAGGCCGGTGGTACGGTTGTGCAGCGGGGATGGTATAACCCCCAACGGGAGGGGTATGGCCTCAGGGCAGCGGACGTGGATGATGAAACACTCAGAGACGGTGCGGTGTAGTTCAGGGTCTTTACTGGTGGCAAAGGTAGACCCTCCCGGAGTACTGGCTAGCGATTGGGGCCTGGTCAGTCCGTGAGCAGATGGAATCTTCCCTGGCCAGGCGGAGTTGTAGGCCTCCCCAACTAATCGTACTCTTCTGGCTACCTTGCTAGAGGCGGGTAAAAGTAGCCCACGTCCCTGAGTGTACCGTGTGGTGCTCACCCGTATGGCCGGTGACTCGGGGCCTTCTGGTAGCTTCCGCTCCACGACGGCGGTGCTGGTCCCTTGCGTGTGACCGTGCCTTCGGGTTTCTTGGCCAGAGGACCTGAAATCCCCTGCCGGGCGGTTTCTGCTGCTGGGTAAGGATTAGTCCCCACAGCCTCGGACTCCGGGTCCGGTAAGAACTCTTCAATCAGGGCGAGCTCTACAGCTTCCAGCCCCTGATCTCTTTTAGCACAGCTCCCACACAGCTCCTGATCTTTCTTGCTCCTAAAGCTGCTCCACTACAGACCAGACTGTGTCTCTGTCTGTGTTCTCTCACTCTCTTCTAACCCTGCCTCAGCCCCAGCTTTATATAGGGGAAGTTCTTCCCCTCCCAGGACTGGGCAGGAGGTGTGGCATGCATAGGATGTCTGACCAGGAAACCTCCCACCTGCTCACAGACGTAATATTGCTATTACTGTGGAAACCAGACCCCTGGGGTGCCACACTTCCGGCGCAACTTCAGACACCGCTCAATATACAGTGATCGGCAGCTGTAACAACGCCCCGGCACTGACTGACAGCTCAGCAGTACATCAGTACAGATCCGGCTGTCAGTCTTTACAGGGAGCGGTTACAGGGGCCGCTTAGCCGGCTGTCAGTCAGTGCCAGGGTGCGGTTATAGCCGCCGCTCACTATGTACTGAACAATGACTGAAGCCACGCCGGCCGCGCCTCTATGACTGAAAGCTGGAGGCTGCCGTGGGGAATAAAGTGCATTTCCTCCCGGTAGCCGGCCTTTCAGTAAGACGCCCGGCAGCTTTATAAACCTGCAGATTAACCCCATATCTGCAGGTTAATAGCGTTTAGGGACATGACAGGTTCCCTTTAAAGTATAGAGTGAAAACCACCGGTGGCAGAGCTTCACCAAGGACAACTCACCGGCGTCTAAATGATGTGCACATACCCTTAGGCTACGTTCTCACAATGAGTTTTGGGTGAGTTTTTTATGCTGTATATTTTCGAAAAAAATTCAAGTAACCTATTTTACTTAATGGGGCAGAAAATCTGCTATATCTAAAACTCACTAGAAGCTCATTGTGGGGACGTAGTCTTATACCTCGAAAATCAGAGGGTCCGAGTCATCATTTTGCTTGTTTTTTTAACAATTGATAGCATGTGAACCCCTCTTAGTAATCCTGCAAAACCTTTACTAAAATCTGTGCTGTGCCGTCATAGGGCCCAATACAACATTGTATTTTTTCAAGTCCCTTTTCTCTTTTGTATCATTTGATTTTTTTGTGCCAAATTCCTGAAAGTGGCGCACCTGGTTCATGGATTTTGCCCAAAATCAAAACTGTATTTTTTTTGTCTTTAAACCTTTTTGTGTCTTTGTATCGCAAAAAAGTGGCATGCTAAAATGTTGCAAAGTTTGTGCAAAAAAACCTCCCGGACTACAGAACACAAAATCACTTGAAATATATTTGAGTAAAAATGTGACAACTTTTTAAAAAGTCACAATTAGATAATTAGCCGGAAACCCCATAATGATCAATGAAAAAAAAGGGAACGCTGCAGACTTCAAAAAGGCGCAAATTAAAAGAAGAACAAGGCGCAAATGAAAAACACTAAAAACTAGAAAAAAAAGGTGCAAATACACTAATGAATTGTCCCATAGCTTTATAACAGTGCCATAATATGCAGCTTGTGTTGGAACACCCCCCATTATAAAGGGGAACGTGACATCTAGTAGTCAGGTGGTATTACATTTCCAGGAACAGCACAATATGGAGGTCACAGAAGATACATGAACTGTTCCTTCATGGAGGATATTTTATAAAATGAACACGCGGTATCTATACGCTATGGGGGAGTCACTTACATGAGGGTCCGCATGGTCCATAGCAATCTTGTGGAGGTCCAGCAGAGCCTTATTTACGCCCTTTTCAATTTTCAAGGCATTCTCCATAGCATTGGTGCCATTCCCCCATTCATCGGCCTCAGATTTGTGGAGCAAAAATGGACAAAACATTTCATTAATGGCGGATAAATAACGACTTCTATCTACGGATATCTACGCACAACCTGAAGTGACATTCCCTCCAGTTTTCATAATTTCACCTGATTTGTACCTTACAGTCCAAGTGTTTTCATCATCTAGGTAGATCCAGGTATGGGAGTAAGTTAGTAGCAGCGAGGGCTTCATGCTTCTTGGAGGACCAATACCGGCTTGGGATATTTTTATGGACGTTATTCCATAATGTCTACAAGTCTCAAAAACTCTATTTCTTCAGAGCAGATGTCCGTCCTGACAGACTATTGACCAACATCTGCTAATTGGCTGCAGAGGACATAACAAGTCATAGCAATGTCCGGAAAAAGCGGTGCTGAAGTCCTAAATGTAATAAGCTGGGGATGTGCAGTAGTGGACAACCCCTTTAATGAACTTGATTACTTAAAGGGGATGTCCACTAATCAGACAACCCCTTCTAAATCCCTATGTTTCTCCCCAGTAAAATAACACTTATATTCACCTTCGGTGTTGGTGTTGTACCAGCTGTCTCGGCACTGGCTCTCCCGGGGCTCATGTCACATAACAATGGCACTGGCATACCGCTAATAACGGCAGACCCCGCAGCTGCTTTGCAACTGTGAGACAGGTGGCGATGTCAGCACAGGCATCGGGCCCCCCGCATCCAGCATCACACTTTCAACTGTATCCACATTCTGGATGCAGATACAATTGAAAGGAATGATGGAGGAGGGAACCGTCTGCTCCCTCCTCCATCATTCTCCTCTGTGCTTCTGATGTCTCAGCTCAGTGGACGTGATAACGTCCCAAAATCGCGTCCACTGTGCCGAGCTGAGCATAGTTTCAAACCACATGCTGCAAAGACCAGAACAGCAGGGGAATGGGGAGAGGTGAGTATTTTTTTTTTAATTAATAAGTAGTTTGTGAGGGCCATCATATTATTTGGAGGGCAAACTGGAAGGCCATGATACTATTTGTAGGGCTACTTGGAGGCCATCATATTATTTGAAGGGTTATTTGGGGGGCATCATCATATTTGGGGTGCTAAAATACTAATTTTAGGGCTGTCTTGGGGACCATCATACTATTTGGAGAACTATGTGGGGGCCATCATTCTACTATTTGGAGGATTATGTGGGGAGCATCATACTATTTGTAGTGCTCTGTGGGGGCCATTATACTACTATTTGAATGGCTATGTGTCAGGCTATCATACTATTTGGAGGGCTATGTGGGGACCGTTCTATTATTTGAAGAGCTGTATGGGGACTATTATACTATTTGGAGGCCTATGTGGGGTCCATTATATTATTTGGAGGGCTGGGTGGGGACTATTATATTGTTTAGAGGCTTATGTGAGGACTATTATTTTATTTGGAGCGTTGTGTTTGGGCCATTATACTATTTGGAGGGCTGTGTGGTGAGGGGCATTATACTGTATAAGTGGCTGATGGGGGTCATTATACTGCTTGGGTGGATAGTGGGGGCCATTACACTGTATGAGGACCATTATACAGTGTGGAGGGCTGTGCGGGGTCCATTATACTGTGTGGAGGGTTATGCGGGGGCCATCATACTGTGTAGAGGTCACTGGGGTTTATCATACTTTGCGGGGGTACTGTAGAGTCATCATACTGTATGTGTGGAGGGTACAGTGGAGAAATTCACTGTGGGGGTATCTTACTGTGTTTGGGGGCACATTTTTGGCCATTAAAGGAGTATCTTAGTACGTGGGAACACTAGGGGGCTTCAATTGGGGCAAAATTACTATGGAAGGGTTGCAAACTTGTGAGGTATGCTCTTCTGTGACCCCGCTGAATATTAATGTTTTTTTGTGGGGGCTTAATTATTACTTCTGCTATGGGACCCCATGATTTCCATGTATGCTCAGGGAAGGTGATAAATCATAAATTAGCTGAATGGAGCTCAAAAGAATAAAAACAAGAGTAGTTACTTCTCCAGTCAGATCAAACTCACTGATGATATCCCAGTTAACTCATTCTGCAGCCAGCAATAGAAATCTTGCTTTAATCTGTTCATATAATCTTATATTTGTGATTCTGCTATTACTATGATGTGGCGTTCTCATCGCAGGCGTTGATACCATGTAAAGGCCTCATACAGGGTCGGACTGGGGTGCCTAGGGCCCACCAGGAGAATTGACTCTAGGGGTCCACACTACAGCATCCATAAACGGTTGTATTACTCGTTCATTTTTCGGCCTCTCCCACTAAAACGTGTGCCTTTTAGCAAACTATACAGTGTGTAAAAGAGAACTGTATTGTGTAGTGCACTATATCAAAGTGTTTCTTGTTAACCAACTTATTTATTGTAGTTAACAGAATCTGTAATTTACAATCAGTAGCGGTTTTTCTTACACATGGCCATTCCTTGTCCTAGGTAAACCACCCAGTCCCTCAGCCAACTTAAACAATTTTCAAAGTGAAGAAAAAGTCATAATCACACAGCCTCACTGCGCATGCGCTTTAACGCGCTAAGTTCCCAGAGCATGCGCAGTGAATCTGGTAATCACAGAGCCTCACTGCGCAGGCGGCCGGACATCTACAAGTGCGCCTGCGTCCCACAATATCAGCGCTGGTCAGGAACAGGATTCAAATACATGGACGGCGCCAGCAGTGAGTGAATGCTGCGCTCGCCCTTGACTGAATATGACAAGCACGCCCCTATGATTGAAAAGGCAGGTAGGATATAAGTAGGGCCGGCATCAGCACCCGGCGCACCCGGGCAAGTGCCGGGGCCCTGAGCAGGCAGGGGGGCCCACTGGCGGTCGCGCACCCCGTTGGGCTATGGGCGGAGGAGAGCGGTGTCAGCGCCCGCCCTTCTCCCCCGCTTGCTCAGGGCCCCGGCAGCCGGATACTTACCTCTCCCCGTGCCTCTGCAGATCCGCCGTCTTCCTGCTCTGCACTCTCTGTGACGTCTCAGGTCAGAGGGTGCGGTGAAGTCTTTCCACCGCGCCCTCCCCCTGAGCTGTCACAGGGAGCACAGAGCGGAAAGACGCCGCCAACGCTGGAGTCCCGACCCGAGCAGCTGCAGCAGGTGAGGAGGGAGGTGAGTATTTGATTTTTTTTTTAATGTATGGAGGCATGGGGCATAATATGGGGGGGGGTGACATCCTGCATGGGGCATAATATGGGGGGGTGACATCCTGCATGGGGCATTATAAAGAGAGGGGGGGTGACATCCTGCATGGGGCATTATAAAGAGAGGGGGGGTGACATCCTGCATGGGGCATTATAAAGAGAGGGGGGGTGACATCCTGCATGGGGCATTATAGAGAGAGGGGGTGACAGCTTGCATGGGGCATTATAGAGAGAGGGGGTGACATCCTGCATGGGGCATTATAAAGAGAGGGGGGTGACATCTTGCATGGGGCATTATAAAGAGAGGGGGTGACATCCTGCATGGGGCATTATAAAGAGAGGGGGGCTGACATCCTGCATGGGGCATTATAAAGAGAGGGGGGTGACATCCTGCATAGGACATTGTAAAGAGAGGGGGTGACATCCTGATTGGGGATTATAAAGAGGAGGGGTGACATCCTGCATGGGGCATTATAAAGAGAGGGGGTGACATCCTGCATGGGGCATTATAAAGAGAGGGGGTGACATCCTGCATGGGGCATTATAAAGAGAGGGGGTGACATCCATTTCTAAAGAACGGGAAAAAAAAATCTCAAAAAACGCAATATCAAGGGGATTTTCCTGCCGAGCGACACGTTTTTTGTGCAGAAATGTTCTTCCCTTGACAGTGTCCGATCGGACGATTCGACGACGATTGGTAAAAGCGGAGTTAAGAGCCAGAATACCAGGTAAAAGCCATTTTTGAATGCCTCACAGCGTCAGAAACGTCTGCAGTGGGCCAAAGAACATTGTAAATGGACCACTGAACAATGGAGAAATGTTATATGGAGCGATGAGACACGCCTACCCATGTTTGGCAGCGACGGTGTCTGCTACGTTCGACGACGACCTGGAGAGGACTGGTTGTCAGAGGGTACAGTACCCACCATGAAGCATCCTCTGAGTGTTATGGTAGGGGGCTGCGTGTCCAGAGATGCAGGTGGTAGGCTGCAGGTAATTGAAGGAACAGTTAATGCTGAAAAGGACATCAAGGAAGTCCTTCAGCCTAAACTCATTCCTTCGGCACATGATGTATTTAGTGAAGGGACACCGTTTATTTTTCAGCAAGATGGAGCCCCATGCCATACAGCTAAAAAATGTCTCTCTTGGTTCAAGGACAAAAATGTCCAGCTATTGAATTGGCCAGGAAACAGCCCAGATCTCAATCCTATTGAGAATCTCTGGGCTCGCCTCAAAAGAGAGGTGTCAAAACAGCGGGCTTCACACAAGCAGGAACTCATTGCAGCCATCATCAAATCATGGCTTCATATCATCACACCATCTGATTTACACAAACTGGTAGATAGCATGCCAAGTAGATGCCAGGCAGTCATCAAGGCCAAGGGCTGTCCAACTGAGTAATAACATTTAGTGTTAGATATGAAAATAGGACAAATAAATGGCTTTTCTCCCACAGTCATCTGAGTGACAATAGTGTCCAATTTGTTGACAAATGAACAAATTTCCTGCTAATATTGTGTTTCTATATGAGATTTTATTTCTACTTAAAAACTTTACTGTGAAATCAAAAACATTCATGAAATTTGTATTTGTATTGGCAAAATGCTAAAAATTCGTAAATCTTGGGGGTGTTGACTCAATTTTGGCCACTAGTGTATAGCGTTCCTCAGTATATTTATATGTTGTTCCCCATCACCTTTTTCATCTCTCCTTACAAGTATGCCTTGTATCTTAGCTAAAATATGGTAGTAAGTAGCATATTACCCTTTTATAATGGGTAGTGTAGAATCGCTGCATATTTCAGGGTTATGCGCTCCTGAGGACTCATTAGTGCTGCCCTCCTCAGGCGAAACCTGGTTGTGACCTCGTATAATATGGGGCTAGCCGGTCTCACCTACCAGTTTGGGTCACAAACCCTTTTTCGTTTGCTTTGATGTTTTACTCATTGTTTATTAAGTTTACACCCCAAATCTCTCCTAATCCTGGAGATCAAACCTATGAAAGCAATTTATGAATGATCATAACACCTCTATGAAGGGTAATTATCATCTCCTTCATAAATAGACATTTATATGTATAAATACATATGTGGTCAATGCATAGTACTGGCACATGACTTATCACTTTCCAGGACCTTACAAAGCACCAGGAACATTCATAACAAGCGGAGGTGAGGCGAATCTGGCAACTTAATAGGAAAGGATTCTTTACAGATAGAGCAGTCAGACTGTGGAATGCCAACCACAAGATATAGTAATGGCAGATAGTATAACAGCATTTATAGAAGGGCTGGATACTTTTTTAACAAAACATGACATTGTGGGTTATAAATAATCTAGTAATAGAAAATGTATAACTTTGGAGGTAGACCTAGGACATTAAAGTTCAAACTTTTTCAACCTATGCAACTATGCAAGTATGTAGAATGCACATTAGGAAAATGCTTGAAATGCAATTCCCTATAATATTATTTTACAAGTAATTTCCTCTTAATTTTTGGCTTTGTACAGTGCTAGTTATAAGCCCAATCTGTGGATCTAAAAAGTGCAAAACACTCCTGAAACACTTGTACGCATGTTCTATAATCTGTATTTCTTATGGTGCCTAAGGGAAGCCGTAATGATAAGACTTCTGCTTGGTAACAAGTGCAGTTAGTTGCCTCCATAATGAAAGTGAATTACCAATGATGAAAGGGTTAATACTTGGATCCTGCATCAGTAATAGCCTTTGTAGTAACCATGACAACTATTGTGAGGGCATAAACAAGTGTCATAAAGAAGATTCCATAAAAGAATGCCGCGCTGCCACGATCAGCGCCATTACTGATGATGCGCCTGAGGACCTTGAGCTTGACCACCCCACGTAATGTGCCAACGTTGGTGTAATTTGGAGGTTCTAGCAGGGAAAGGGGTTGTCTTCTTAGACACCCTGGGGGCATGGGAAGGTAACAGAGGGGGGGTCCCCAAAACAGGATCCCCTTCTGTTACTATGTACAAAGAGCTGCTCTTCTTTGGGAGTTCATGGATGGATCCTTGACTTTAATGGGTGATAAATTGGGAGGGGAAGGGGATACTCATCCTATTAGGGGTTATCCATAATGAGCAACCCCTTTAACCAAGTACCCAACTTCTTGAGAGACGGAGCTGGATCTGTAAGGGAGAAGTGGTAGATCCACCTGGGAAATCAGATCAACTAAATTCGTTCCAGCAATAAATGTGGTGACAGATATCGCAGCCAGATCTCTCCCACATCCAGTTTATCACAATTATAGTCTATATTTGTTATGTCGTTCTCTGTAAATATGTACAAATTCTAAAACTCCGTCATATATCGGCACTAACTCTCTAAGCGCAAGGGAAGCGCAGCCCTCCAGCCATGGTTCTCTAGAGGTTTCCTCCACAGGGGGTTTTCCTCTCCTGAGCGCTGGAGGGTGACTCTTCGTGAGTCGAGGGTTGTGCCATTTTCGGTGTCATGTAAATTTAAATAAAGTTGAGAACGTTTGACACCTAATTGCAATGCTTTGTGTATTTATTTTGTATGTGTCTGATTCATTTTGTTTGGGATTTGGGGTCCATCAAACATCACTGAGTCATACGTCTGGACATCTGCCGCCAGCAGTTTTGCCCCAGGGGTTGCCCCTGCTCTGGGGAGTTTGATGGAGCAGAGAAGACAAGAATTACAGCACTCATCCTCAGAATAAGGACTTCTATTACAGTATTACAAGCAGCTTCCTCGCCTCATTCACACAGTGAGTATTTTTGGCACTAATTTACATCAGTATTTGTAAGCTGAAAACCAGAGGGGAACAAACACAGTGAAAAATAGTAACTGAAACACTTTCACCTCTTCTGTTTTGGATCCATTCCTGGCGTCTGCTAACAAATGCTGATGCAAAATATCACAATGGAAGTGCCCTAAATTCTTACTGACTGATTCGACTGTTTGAGTTGCAGTCAAGAAACAGAGGTTGCAAGCGTTAAAAGAGTTTTCTGGTATCAAAAACCCCTGTCCCCCTTGCCATTTTTCTCTATCCTGAACCTGTGCTGCCTGCCCCGATCTCAGACTGTCTGACCTAGTCTTTATCTTAGCTCTCCTGTATTTGGTACCCTGGTACCTCCGGAATGCTGCTGCAGTCCCGGGGACTGCCCTGAAGTGGTACCTGGTGTCTACCGGCAGCCCAGTCTATCCTCACCACCAGAGGTTCTAGTGGAGACCCAGTAGACACCTAGTCACAACCCTCCTGTGGGGCAGTGGGTCTATATCCACCAGCGTTACACCCACATAGCAAATGTGGTACCAATATTCAAGAAGGGGATAACATGTGAGCCTGGAATTTATAGGCCGGTAAGTTTAACTTGTACTGTGGGCAACATCTTTGTGGGTTTTCTAAGAGATACTAACCTGGAGCACCTCAATAAGAATAACCTATACATATGATTATGAGGGATCTGTCCTGCAAACTAATCTGAAAAGATTCTATGGGAGGTAAGTTCTAGGTTGGACCAGGGAAACTTAGTTGGTGTTGTCTATCTGGACTTTTCAAAGGCATTTGATACGGTGCCATACAACAGGTTGGTACATAAACATTTTCAATATATTATATGGTAAACTTGCTCCATGAAGGAACAAGTCCTTGTGTGGTCGATGGAAAAATCAAGGAAAATATCAGTGATGTGGTCGTTACCTCTTGACAGCTCCATTTCGTACTTGTTCTCTTGTCCATCCATGGCCACGGTGATAAAAAATTCCCTGAAAAGCTCATTATTCTAATAAAAAAAAATACAAAGTAAGGAGCTGACACAAAGGAGAGCAGACAGCTCGTATGTCAGAATAAGCAATTGCAGTTACCTTAATTTTCTCAAAGAAGGTGCCATTAATCACTATGTCGTATGCCGTGCAGCCGCCTCCATCTGTAGGACAAAGTGCACCAGGACTTAGATACTTTGCGGTGCCGACTCACCCACTGACCTTAGTAGGGCTGCTATGAATAAGTGGTATAAGTTCTTAAAGGGGAATCCAAGTAGTGGACAATCCCTTTAAGTCCCAAATCTAAACCAAAAAAGTTCAAAAGTCAACAACAAGATGTCAAACTGAAGTGGACCTACCAGAACCTGTGGAGATGG
The DNA here is from genome assembly GCF_046119375.1 of Phyllobates terribilis. Classification (NCBI taxonomy): domain Eukaryota; kingdom Metazoa; phylum Chordata; class Amphibia; order Anura; family Dendrobatidae; genus Phyllobates; species Phyllobates terribilis. The sequence goes on along the minus strand of NW_027363977.1, from coordinate 332,836 downwards.
CACCTTCGACCATTGAGGATTAGTAAGTTGTAATACTTGCTATTTTAACCCCTTTAAGGATATCTCTGGACTACCCCTTTAAAAAGAGACGCGCTGTATTAAATAAAAAAAAACAAAAAAACGTACTATTATCAACTTCAACGTGGGGCTCTCCAAGGCTCATGGGGACTCGATAGCCGGAGGGATCATCAGATTCCAGGATGCTGACTAACTCCTGCTCTATCAGGTCCGGGGGCGCTGGGATGTGGTTCGACTTGCAGATGTTAATAAAGATTTCGGTATTTTTGGATGTGCGAGTTTTAATGCAGAAACCTAACACAAAAATAAAAACAAAAAGTGAACAAAAACACAATAAAATCGGCAAAAGCCAAGCAGCATTTACATGTAATCAACTGCAAAAGAAAAAACAATGTGACCCCCACATTGGTTGCATCATGTGACCGTTGTAGTCAATAAGACCCCACTGCCCCACTGTGGTATCTGTCACATAATATGCACAAAGTAATCTGGATAATAATCAGAGGACGCCCATCTCACCCGGCTGGGGTCTGATCTGTCTGCTTTCTGGTAAGTTCGGTATTCTGCTCTGTATCTCCTGTTTGGCCTGAAATGAGGCAACAAGTGAGAATCAGTGAGTAACATGAACAGGATGGTTCTGCAAACTGATTTTTCCTGCCCCAAAATAGTACAACTATGAGGGGTCTAAAGCCAACAATACACATTAGGTAAATGTTGGAGACTGCAGCGCCCCCGGCGGCTGACGGAGGAGACATTCACCCGGTGATTGCTGGCCTCTCCAATTCATCTTTCGTACCTTCATCAGCATCTGTTCATACAGCGCTTCCTCCATGCTTGTGTTCATTTCTGCAGACAGCAGCGACTTGTCAGACGCCATTTTTTCGGTCAAAGGCAGAAGCTCAGGGATCTTGTTTTATAAGAGAAAATCTGAAAAATTAAAATATGTATTAATCTTCTCCACAGACAACGACAAGGGGAGAGTGCGGGAGCCTGACAGCCCACGACACGAGGGGGTGCAGGAGCCTGACAGCCCATGGCACGAGGGGGTGCGGGAGCCCGACAGCCCACGACACGACGGGGTGCGGAAGCCTGACAGCCCACGACACGACGGGGTGCGGAAGCCTGACAGCCCACGACACGAGGGGGTGCGGGACCCTGACAGCCCATTGCACGAGGGGGTGCGGGAGCCCGACAGCCCACGACACGAGGGGGTGTAGGACCCTAACAGCTGACGACACGAGGGGGTGCGGGAGCCCGACAGCCCATGACACAAGGGGGTGCGGGAGCCTGACAGCCCACGACACGACGGGGTGCGGAAGCCTGACAGCCGACGACACGAGGGGGTGCGGGACCCTGACAGCCCATTGCACGAGGGGGTGCGGGAGCCCGACAGCCCACGACACGAGGGGGTGTGGGACCCTAACAGCCGACGACACGAGGGGGTGCGGGTGCCCGACAGCCCATGACACGAGGGGGTGCGGGAGCCTGACAGCCCATGACACGAGGGGGTGCGGGAGCCTGACAGCCCACGACACGAGGGGGTGTGGGACCCTGACAGCCGACGACACGAGGGGGTGCGGGAGCCTGACAGCCGACGACACGAGGGGGTGCGGGAGCCTGACAGCCGACGACACGAGGGGGTGCGGGAGCCTGACAGCCGATGACACGAGGGGGTGCGGGAGCCTGACAGCCGGCAACACGAGGGGGTGAGAGACCCTGACAATATTGGGAGTGGGATTCTGCACACCTACATCTAGCTACTTATTGTCCTGAATGTAGTAATCACCTTGGTACAGTCCCATCTTCTTACCTGTAGTACAGACGCCAAACACCACTACTCTGACTGCAATCACCCAGCTACAGCGTCACCACGCCTCAGCAACAGGGGAGCGTCTAGATTGGAGTAGATTTCTTGAGGGGGAGGAGTGATTTCATGGAATCATGATGTCACCGGAGGGGGCGGGGCCTTCTCAGTCCAGTGGATATTAGCCATGCAGCCGCAGCAGTGTGTACGTTGTGCTGGACGGGAGGACTGATGATGAGGAGCTCCTGTAGTTGCTCCTGTAGTTACTCCTGAGTTGTACTGTGGAGAGGACTCCAGGACTCGGCTGAGGTTCCTGTACTGAGCTATGTGCGGAGAGAGCTCCTGGGAAGGGAGGTTTGTTTTTCCATCTGGGACTTTTTGTCTGCCCCCTTCCCAGGAAAGAAGGCTCAGAGTGGGACTGGCCTCCGGGGCTGGGCCCCCGGCTCCCACCTCCCGGTCTAAGCCGGCGGGGGGTGGGAGGAACACCAATCAGGCTATGGCTGCAACATCAGGCCGAGGCAGCAGGGGTTCCAGCATGAAGACCCGGAGGACCCCCGAGGCTACGACCGCGGCAGCTCCTCCCTCTGGAGGTAGGTCGAGTGCCAGCAGAGGTGCTGCAGCGGTGCCCCCTGATTGGGGTACCAAGGTGGCGAGGGAGGCAACCGTCACCTATGCCTCCCGTGTCCATGCGCACCTCTGTGAGTATGAGGACACCGCAAAAAAGCTAAGTTCCCTCTGGGGGGAGTTGAGGGTAGCTCAGGAGAGGTCCGAGAGGGCCTCTGGCACCAAGAAGCCTGAGCTATCCGCCGCGGTCCGGAAAATCAAGCAAGCCATCCAAGAGCTGCAGGACCGCAGGAGCACCATATTGGCAGGCAGTGGACCCTTCATGGAGAAGCTGCGGAATGATGACCAGTTCAGAGCCGTGACCGGTGTGGCTCTGGAGGGGTCGCAGGGCCCCGGCCAGGCAGTGGAGGAGGAGGAAGAGGTATGCGTGGAGGAGGTCGCACCCTACCCACCGCCTGGTGGCCTGGTAAGTGATCTCCAGGCATCGCATAGCGGGATAGCCCCTGAGCAGATGGCTCTCCCGTCTGATTCTAGCCCTTCAGAGGGCAGCGGGAGCGAGGGGGAGGATGAGGAGGATGGGAGTAGCAGCAGTGAGGGGGGCTGCCTTATCATGCAGCAGATCCAGCAGATCGAGTCCCCGGTACGTTTTGGTCAGCTTACGTTCGGGGATGAGATCTGCGAGGATGAGGCACCCGGGAGGGGGACGAAGAGAAATGCAAAAAAAAAAAAGAAAACATCTATTGCACATAAATTTGTGTATGTCCCCCTCTCTGGGGCCCCCCTGTCCCGTTGTGCGGCACCCGCCACCCACCCCGGCTTGGACTCTGTTGTGGGTCCACAGCGAGGGAGCGGGGAGAACATAGGCCATGGCACGCAGAGCGCTGCCTCTGTTTGTGGTAATGGAGGCAGTGGGTCCGAGGTGTTTGATATGGAGCATGGCGCGGAGGGCGGCCCGACGGTGGGTGTCATTGGTGGTGGTGCTCGTGCTGTAGCCCCTGTAAAAAGGGGGTCTGGCCTGGCACCTGGTGCGCCTGCTGGCGTGCAGGAGGCGGCGTGTACATCTGCCGCTGCCTCCTGCGCTGTCGGCGGCGCACCGACAGCCGGGGCCGCGTCTCCGGCGGCGTGTGCTGGGGTGTCTGGGTCCCTCACACACGGATCCACTAAAAAATCTGGATCACTTTTAGGGACCCAGAAACCTGGTAAGGTAAAGGGCGCGGGGCCTGCGGCTCCGGCAGAGCCGGCTCATAAGAGTAAGGTGGGGCTTGCTCCTCTGGCAAAATCCGTGGTGAGGTCAGGGCCCCCTGCGCAGGGGCCCGGTAATGGGTCAGCGCGGGGGGCTCCACCGCCGCTGGGTGACGAGGGGGAGTGGCCTAGCCTGGTGCCGGCCGCCGGAGCTGGGGTGGCCAGGCCTTTTGTGGCAAAGGGTGTGACGGTAGGGGGTGCTATGCCCCTGAGAGCTGGTGCCGCTGGTCCAGGGGCCCCTGTGAGTAGACCCGGTTCTCGGTCGGCTTCGGGGGTCCCGGCGCGGCCGGCTTTGGGGGGCGTGGCCTCCCTGTCATCCACGGCACCGGTGGGAGTGGCCTCTGGGGCCCCCACTGTGCTGCCTGGTGCGGGGGGCGTGGCCTCCCTGTCACCCACGGCACCGGTGGGAGTGGCCTCCGGGGCCCCCACCGTGCTGCCTGGTGCGGGGGGCGTGGCCTCGCAGACAAAACCCGCCCAAGCGGGCGTGGCTCCGCCCGGAAAGGGGCGGGGCTTAGCGTTGGCAGCTGATGGGAGCAGTGGTGCCACAGCTGTAACAGACAGCAGAGGTGGTGCCTGCCTGTCGGTGTCCCCTGTGCTCGTGGGCTTATCTGGGGCAGGGGCACCGGCAAAAGTCTCAGCACCTGGCTCCCAAATCCCCCCGGCAGGGAAGGTGCTGCCAGCAGGTGGCAGCAGTGGAAAAACTGCTGGCAAAAAATGCTTGCAAAAAATGAAAAACTGTGACCCCAGTGTGCATGTGAGTGAGAGTGGCCCAAGTGGGGTGACTGTTGACATGGATGGGGATGGCGTGGGTATGAATGTGGCTGTGGTTGAGGATACGAATGTTGGCGTGTCTGTGGCCGGGGCCTCGGGGTCTTCTCGGGGGGCTTCCTCACCTCTGGACCTCAGGGATGGTGACTTGTGATGCCGTTTCCTGGAGGCCCTCAAGAAGGGAGAACGGACGATCCAGGTAGAGGGAAGAGAGGTGGACCTGGCCATTTCGCTGGATAGACACGGCCTGGCCGCCTTCCAAGATAAAAGGGAGGGGGAGACAGTGTGGTCCCTCCCGACAGCCGGGCAGGGGGTGGCCAGGAGGAATGTAGTCCGTCTTCGGTGGAGGGGCAGTGAAGCGTGCCCGCCAAGAGCGAGGGTCGTGGAGCTCCTCCTGAAGATGGACTTCAGGGCGACTGACATCTTTGCCCTGATCCATCCTTTTGGTACCCCCGTCTTCGACATCAGTTTTGTTCGACCGGAGGGCCTAGAGCTTTTCTGGTCGAATTTTGAACTGGTGAAGGGGGAGCCCGGCTGGCGAGACTTTGCCGTGCAGGCGGTGTCCCGCCAAAATGGCGTAAAGAGGGTGACCGTTCTAACCAATAACGAGTCACTCTCTGGGGTCGATATCTTGACGTAGCTTTCTCGCTATGGGGAGGTCACGGACGTCCCAAAAAAGAACAGGGACGAGTTTGGCATTTGGTCAGGGGGCTGGACCTTCATGATGAGGTTGAAGGTCTCAGGCGGTACTGTCACCCACATCCCTTCCTCAGCATTTCTGGGGAGAGACAGGATCCTGATCTTCTACCAGGGGCAACCGAAGGCCTGCCACAGGTGCGGTGATCCCCGTCATTTCAGCGCGGGCTGCAAGGTGCAGAAATGTGCCTTGTGTGGTGGGGTAGGTCATCTTGCCGCGGCCTGTGGTGACATTAGGTGTCATCTGTGTGGTGACCTAGGTCACCCGTATAGCCGCTGCCCCCGCTCCGTTTCTAACACCATCTCTGGTCAGGCGGGGGAGAGCCGTGGGGGGGTCCCCAGCGGTGCATCCTCTGCTGGAGCTGGAGGTGGGGGCGGGAGAGGAGCTGAGGGGCCAGTGAGGGAAGGCGAGGCCAGTTCATCTGCCCACCAGTGGCAACAGGTGAGGCGCCGTGGGGGTAGGGGGCAGGATAAGCCTCAGGCGACTGGGGTGATGTCTGTCCCCACCCCAGAAGCGGCAGCCGGAGCCCCTGAGGCCCTGGGGGAGGAGGCGGTGAACGAGGAGATCAGGAGGATGGAGAGGGAGGAGGTGGCTGCTTCTGAAGATTCCTCCCAGTATGAAAGTCTGGACGAGGAGGTGGTGGAGCAGCCTAAAAAATCAGGTGACGGTAAGACCATTAAGAGTCGGAGGAGGAGGAACAAAAAAGGGGCAAAAACATCTAAAGCCCCCCCCTGGCCGCTAAGGTGCCTACGGAAGGGCTCACCGGCTCCCCTCTGATCCCCCTCTCCAACCGGTTCCATGCCCTCAATGACTCTGCTGTGTCGGAGGTCGGGGGCGGGGGACCGGCGGTAACATCTGAGGTGCCTTCAGGGAGCGGCGGGGTCCATCCTCCGGGGGCTCACTTTCCTCTGGGGGGGGGACTGCCCTGGGGTCCAGGGGTGAGGAACCCAGTACTGGGAAGGAGGTGGCGGGTACCATGGACACCTCGGTGTCACTGAAGAGGAGGGGAGAGTCTGGCTCCTCCTCTGAAGGTGAGCGGAAAAAATCGGGGGGTACGGTCAAAAAGAAGGCCGTCTAACTCAATCACCCATGATGGCGGAACCTACCCCGTTGACTCTGGCGTCGATTAATGTCGCCAGTATAAAGTCAGATACGGCCAGATTTATGGCCTTTGATTTTTTCAACCGAGTTGAGGCTGACATTTTATTTTTGCAGGAGACCAGACTAACGGACATGGGGGCCATTTACAAAGCAAGGAGGGAGTGGAGATGCGGGCCCTCATACTGATCTCTTGCGGCCGAGCCGTATAGCGGGGTAGCGGTCCTTTTTAAGGCCGCTTCGGTGGAATGCAGACGGGTGATCGAGGTAGAAATGGGGAGGTGCTTGGTCCTTGACGTCTTCATGGGGGGACAGGAGCTCCGGCTCATTAACATCTATGGTCCACAGTCAAGGTGGGACCGTAAATGTCTCTTCCTGAAGATCAAGCCCTATCTTTTTACCAGCCGGCAGGTGGTCTTCGGTGGGGACTTTAATACTATAACTAGATCCCGTGATAGGGGAGGCCCCGGAGACCGAAGGCTGGATTTTGATAGTAATACTCTTAATAGTATAGCAAGCGAAGCTCGCCTGCTGGATGTCCACATCCGGCACACCCCAGGTCACGGAGGTTTCACCTTTCATAGGGGTAGTTGTAGGTCTAGGATAGATAGGTTTCTTTTAAAGGAGGAAGCCGTCTCTTCTGCAGTGTCCGCTGTTGAGGTGGAATTCTCCGATCACTGTTTTATTTTATTTTCCTTGAATGTTACAGAGACTCCCCGGATAGGGAGAGGCCTATGGAAGCTGAATTCGTCCCTGTTGGAAGAAGCGGATGTAAGACAATCCTTTGAGGAATTTCTTCAGAGCCAGTTACCTCTCTTGGGTCTCTGTAGCAGTAAGTCTGAGTGGTGGGAGATCTTCAAAAGAAGGGTTGCGGGGTTCTTCCGTCAGCTCTCGAGCCTCAGAGGCCTGAACAGGTACCGCCTGTATCGGGAGCTGGGGAGGAAACTCGAGCAGCTCGTCTCGACTAGAGGGGACCGTGAGGAAATCTCCAGGGTGAAGGCCTTGCTGAAGGGGTGCCAGTATGATAGGCACACATCCTTAGTTTTTGAGAGGGATTTCGGGAGGTACCGCTCGCCCGACCCCTACAGGAACTGCAGGATGTCAGTGAGTTGCAAGATGGTAACAGGACTGATTGACAGTACGGGTTCCCTGAACAGATCCAAATCAGGGATCCTGGAGGTGGTCAGATCCTTCTACTCGCACCTCTTGGGAAGGAGGAATCCAGATCGGGATGAGATGTCGGCTTTCCTGGCTGAAACCATCCCTGAGCCAGGGGATGACCCCTCTCTTCATGTTTTGGCAGAAGCAATCAGGGAAGAGGAAGTGAGACGGGCCATTGATGGGCTCCGGCCCAAAAAATCGCCCGGTCCGGATGGCTTAACATCCGAGTTTTACAGGACTTTTAGGGACTCTTTGGTCCCCCTCATGACTGAGGTTTTTAATGAATGTCTCTCCTCGGACTTTCTGCCCGGTTCAATGAGGAAGTCCGCCCTGATTATTCTGTCAAAGGGTAAAGACTCGTCCCGTATTGAGAATTGGCGTCCCATAGCACTTCTCAATACGGACCGAAAGGTTCTGGCAAAGGTGCTTTTCAATCGGTTGGTGAAGTTTGCACCCCGGCTCCTTTCAGGGGCCCAGCACTGCTCTGTTCGAGGCCGCAGTACTTTTAGTGCTGTGCTCGGTGTCCGGGAGGCAGTGGAGCAGAGCAGGGCAGGTCACTGGAAGGGGTACTTGCTGTCCTTAGACCAGGCGAAGGCCTTTGACCGGGTTAACCATGAGTACCTCTGGTCCGTCCTTTTGAGGTACGGTCTGCCTGGGAGGTTTGTTGATTGGTTGAGAGTATTATACAATGGGGCAGAGACTTTTCCGCTTGTGAACGGTTCGTTCGGACCCCCTTTTGAGGTGAAGTCTGGTGTCCTCCAGGGCTGTCCTCTGAGCCCACTGTTATACGTGTTCGCGATCGACCCCTTTTTAAGGAGAGTGGAACGCGGACCGTTGGTGGGAGTCGGGATGGACCGGGCGGAGCCAGAGACCACCTTGAGGGTAGTGGCGTACGCCGACGACGTTTCCCTTTTTGTATCCTCGAGAGAGGAGGCAGACTGGGTCATGTCTGAGGTTGAGCGCTACTCTGTGGCATCTGGGTCCATGATCAACCGGGATAAGTGTGAGAGTCTCTGGCTGGGAGGGGGAGATCCTAGTTTTGATCTCCCGGACACCCTTCCAGGGCCTCAGGCCACAGCAAAAATTTTAGGCATCAGTTTCGGCCCGGGGGACTATCCCCAGCAAAACTGGGAGGGCAGACTTAAGATTGCCGCCCAGAAGGTGGATCAGTGGAAGGGTTGGTCTTTGACCCTGAGGGAAAGGGTTAACCTGGCCAAGGGGTATTTGCTCCCTTTATTAATATACCTGGGCAGCGTCTGCATCTTGCCAGAACCTCTTTGGACACGGGTCTACAGCCTGTTCTTCCAACTATTATGGGGGAATAGGCTGAACCTAATAAAGAGGGAGGTCACGTACCGCACGAGGAGACTAGGAGGGTTGGGTATGGTCAACCCAGTGGTGTTTCTAGTAAACACCTTTCTTAAGGCAAACATCGCCAACCTCTGGTTAGAGAGGGCTCCTCCGTGGGTATTCTCCTGTAGGGGGTGGTTTCGGCCTTTCTTCCAGCAATGGGAGACAGGAGGGCGGGTGAAGGACCTTCGCACGCCTCATGGGCATCTTCCGGCTTATGCTACCCTGGTTGTGAAGGTGATCCGCCGGTGGGGTCTGGGAGTGTGGGAGATCAGGACCTTGTCAAAGAGGTTACTTGACAATAGGGTTCTGTTGACCCACTTCCAGAAGCCCCTGGCCCTCAAGGATTGCCCAAGCCGGGATCTGGAGGTGGGGCTCGGGTTATTAAACTCTAAGCGGATCCCCTTGAAGTTTTGGGACTTGGCTTGGCGCTGCTTCCATGGGAGACTGTATGTGAGGGACAACCTGAAGTACAGGAACTCTGATGACCGGGATTGTCCCCGCGAGGAGTGTGGCGGCATGCTTGAAAGCATGGAGCACTTCCTGCTTCGGTGTCCTTTTAATACAGAGGTCTACAAGAGGGTGGGTGCTTCCATTGGCTGGCCCAGGCTGGCAGGCCTTTCCTATGCGGAGTGGGCCTATGGGGCATTCAGATCCCTTGGTGGCCGAGATCGGGGCACTGTTTTCTTACTTAGCTTAGTGACTAGGTTTTACACGTGGAACGCACGGTGTTTAGTGTCCACCCAGCAGAAAGTCCTCCCATGGGAAGAGGTGATTAGGAACATCCTGGGTGACCTGGCAAAAGTGCGCTCGCTGGAGTATGAGAGGCTGGGTGCAGGGAGGGCTTCCCTTCTATGGAGGGGGTTCTCATTTAATGTGCCCTAGGGAGAGTTAGGGAATGTGTGTCTGTGATAGGGTTAGTTTAGTCCCTTTCTATATTTTATATTTATTTGTAGGGTCAGATAGATGTGTAGGGTCAGGGAGGGACACGTAGGGACAGTCTTTAGGGACAGGTAGTTAGTATTAGGTTGGTAGTGAGGGACAGGTAGGGACAGGTAGGGAAAGATTGGTAGGGTGGTAGGGACAGATTTTTCTTTTTCTTTATTAGAGAGGGATAGGATTCTGTGTGATAGATTAGGGTGAGAGCCTCTGTAGTCTCCAGTTCCCGGTGGTGGGCTGTTACCCTCACGTGTAGTTTTTTGTTTTATGGTATTGGAACCCGTATATAGGGCTTGCAAGCACCGAACTTGGGTCTGATTTTGGTTCATGGTTGTTGTATATGGTAATGTGATTAAGTTTTTTAGGTTTATTGTAGTGTTATAAAGTTGCGTATATTATTTTTTATATGTCTGTGTATTATGATGTGTGTTTGGGGGGGGTTTAGTGTAGGTTGGGTGGGGGGTTTCAGGGGGGAGGGGGGGAGGGGTTTTGGTGGATGGGTTGGTGGTTTGGACATCCTAAAATGGATGGGAAAAAAGGCAAAAGGACCTGGTATCTTCGTGGGCCACAAACTTTAGTGGGACCCTGGTGTGATGAGGCCACAGACTATCGTGGGACCTTGGGTGTTGGGAGTGGGAACAAAAAAAAAAAACTGGGCCAGTTTGTTGTTTTGTTTTGGAGGTTTAGGTATGAATGTGGAGTGAATGTTGGAAGGGGATATTTTTGGAAAAAAAGGGTTAAGGTCTTCCCTTGCTGGGGGGGACTTTTGGAAATGACGTTTTATGTTCCATGAACATTGCAGAACATTTTTGCCTTTTAATTCATACTGGACATTATAATTTGGACTTGTTTGTGTTTTGCAATTTGTTCTTTGTGCAGTGTGTTTTATGGTTTGTTTTATACTTTTCTAATAAAAAGAGTTCCAGGACTCGGCTGAGGTTCCTGTACTGAGCTGTGTAACAACCTGTGCCCTGGCTATGGCTCTGCTGAGGAGCTCGTGTTCAGCGTTCTGCTGTGAGGACTGATGCTGATCCGGAGTGGACTGAGGTGGGGAGAGCTGACCATGTGAATAAATGTTGTAGAGGCCTCCAGGGGGCAGCGTGGCTGGTGTGAGGGGGGCATGGGCTGGGTAGAGGGGCATCCAGGGGGGCTGCGTGGCCGGTGTGAGGGTGGCCATGGCAACGAGTCCTGGTTCCCTGTCATGCGTGGTTCACCTTGATGGCCGTGCGTGACGTATCTGGCTCGGGCGGTTCAGCGTGCATGCGCTGATGGTCCAGGAGATGATTAGGGCCTGCGGTCACGTGACTGGAACGGACCAAAAGTATATTTAAAAAGACATGGAATGTCCTATTAAACAACCCCCCCCGAGGAATCCATAGGATATATCACGCGAAACACGCATTGAGGTCCTTGTTTATTCTGGGTGCTGATCTAATGTGGGTAAGAGTGCAATATATTTCTTTAGCTTTCTTTCATAGGGCACTATAGGCCATATGGCACGTGGTACATATCCATAGTGATGAAATGTGCCATAATTTTGTACCAGTGCATAAATGACTTGAATACTAGCACTTCTTGTACTTTATCCCAATAGATATTTAACATCTATTATTATGTTGTATATGTGTCACCCAGTTTGGTTGTCTGTGTGTCGTCCTTTTTAATCATGTATGTCTTTTCTGTATATTGTTTACAATAAAGTTTTTTGATTCTTTGCCATATACTCTGTATTTGGTTCCTTTTTGCTATATAACAGCAGAAACAAGTCCAGGGGCGCCTCCGGCCAGGGAAAATATAGAAATAGTCCTTGGATAAGTTCAATGGATCCAGCAGATGAGGGACACAACACAGTCCCACGTGGCGGCTTCTATCAATCCACACACGCCAGGAGGATCTGGCCGCAGCCTGAGACCCTCCAGCATCGGGAGGCCCCACGCAACTGACTGGGCCAAACATGAGTCTATTGTTCTGTCTACTGGGATCAGCCCCTGGATGGGGGAAGGGTTCACACCCTCTAGATGCAACAAGAGATGTTGACCTAGGCCTGATAACATTACAGTCCATGAACACAGGGGAGGGACACGCTGTTAGGCTGTGTGCCCACGATGCATTTAAGCACCGGCAAAAACGCTGCAGAAACGCTTAAATGCATGGTAGAAGGCCTGCCATGTTCCCCAATGATAATCCGTGCTGTGCACATGCTGCGTATTTTTCCGGAATGATAATCCGCAGCATGTCCATTAATTTTGCGGACACGCAGTGTAATTGCCGCCATTGACTTGCATTGAAACGCATATCATCTGTGTCCGCACATTTGCACACATGGATAATATGCGTTTCTATGTGCGGATGGCACCCGGGTGTGGAGGACAGGAGACTCTCTTCCGGACCTGGGTACCATAGAACCTGTGAAAAAAAGAATAAAATAAAAAATAAATATTATTCTTGCCTTCTGATGGCTCGCGGTGCCCCTTTCTTCACTTGCCGGCAGCGTGCTGTGGACTGAAGGACCTGCGCTGACGTCAGTCATATGACGGCAGGTCCTTCAGTGTACCGCGCGCTGCCGGCAGCCAGGACGGAGCGAAGCAAGACAGCGGGGGCCATCAGAAGGTAAGTATAGATTTATTTTTTACCATTCTTTCGGTCACACTATAAAAATCCATGCCGGTTGCATGGATTTATATAGTGTGACCAAGTTGTCAAGCACTTTCCAAGTGATGTTAAAATCGCTTGGAAAGCGCTTGTCAACCCGCATGCGGAAATGCAAGTGAAGAACGCTTCACATCCGCATGTGCAATCCGCATGTGCAATCCGCATGCGTTTTTTCTGCCAGGGAGATGCGGAAACTGAGCATTTCTGCATCGTGGGCACATAGCCTTACACCCCTTACACTAAAGCAGGTTACATTACATAGAGTACATAAACACAGGCTGGGGAGGGACACACTGTTACTGTCATATTGGATAAAATATAAGTTGCTGAGGTTAGGACCACCAGGGACCCCAATGTTACTTAGGAAAGACTATGTCCATGTTTGATAAAATAATTTTCACGTATGCTTAGCACAGGTCGGTCCGTCCATTTATGGATTCTGTATAGGACTAATAAAAATAGGCCATCACAGCACTCGGCTATGTCATTTATGTACATAAATGCATACAAAATATTAACTACTCGAGCTAAATTGCTGCATTGTCACCTTAAAGAACTATGCACCTGATTAATGTCTTGATGAGAGGGCGGAGGTGAAGGACGCAGCTCCTGATTCATTAAGAGACATATTCATCAGAAGCGTCTGATGGCTGGACAGCGCCTCCATGCGCTATGCCACTTACTGGAGGAAGATTTGTAGCGACCACCGCTGCTCATGATGAAGTTGCCAAACAGCAGTCATCACAACCCTGCCTACTTACCGATAAAAATGCCATTAGAAAGGAAATAGTTGCAACATTTTTACATAGTCTTCAGTTGCATCCAAATTATACGATTGAGCATTTTATAACAGAATTCTGGAGTAAAAACTATGATGAATAGGGTCCTATGGGTTTTGTTCTGTTTAAGCTGAGTTGATGCAGGTCTGTGCTATGACGTCAATTCAAGTTAAACCCTTTTATCTACAGGTGCATCTCACTAAATTAGAATATCATCAAAAAGTTAATTTATTTCAGTTCTTCAATACAAAAAGTGAAAGTCATATTATATAGAGTCATTACACACCTGAACAAGGGATGTATAAGCGGGGCCCAATTGCAAGACTAGACAACCAACAGACGATTAGACCCCTAAAATATAACTTTTATTCGAATATGCTAAAAAGGACTCAGTAGTCACCATAACAACAAACACAAAAACAAGACAAAATGCCAGGGAACAGGGATAAGTCACACATCAGTCAGGAAGGATTACGGGCTCTATCTGTCCCTATTTTGTCCCTAAATTCTCTCCCTTGGGTCTCCTTAAATGCATATCTATGATGAATTGTTGGCTTCTTAATCTGTACGTTCACTTTTCTCTATCTTTTATTCACGATTGTGGTTTTTTAAATATAAAGATAGATATTTACCAGGGATATTAGGGACACCAACGTTGAGCGGGGGCGCCACGGAGCAAAAATTAGGGTGCCAACCTCCGCTGTCAGGAAGAGAGAGAATTTAGGGACAAAATAGGGACAGATAGAGCCCGTAATCCTTCCTGACTGATGTGTGACTTATCCCTGTTCCCTGGCATTTTGTCTTGTTTTTGTGTTTGTTGTTATGGTGACTACTGAGTCCTTTTTAGCATATTCGAATAAAAGTTATATTTTAGGGGTCTAATCTTCTGTTGGTTGTCTAATAGAGTCATTACACACAGAGTGATCTATTTCAAGTGTTTATTTCTGTTAATGTTGATGATTATGGCTTACAGCCAATGAAAACACAAAAGTCATTATCTCAGTAAATTAGAATACTTTATAACAGCTTGAAAAATTATTTTAAAATCTGAAATGTTATCCTACTGAAATGTATGGTCAGTAAATGCCCTCAATAGTTGGTCTGGGATCCTTTTGCATCAATTACTGCATCAATGCGGCAATGTGGCATGGAGGCGATCAGCCTGTGGCACTGCTGAGGTGTTATGGAAGCCCAGATGGCTTTGATAGCAGCCTTCAGCTCGTCTGCATTGTTGGGTCTGGTGTCTCTAGTCTTCCTCTCGACAATACCCCATAGATTCTCTATAATAGATTCTCTATGGGGTTATGGTCAGGTGAGTTTTCTGCCAATCAAGCACAGTGATACTGTTGTGTGTAAACCAGGTACTGGTACTTTTGGCCGTGTGGACAGGGGCCAAGTCCTGCTTGAGAATGACATTTCCATCTCCAAAAAGCTTGTCGGCAGAGGGAAGCATGAAGTGCTGTAAAATGTCCTGGTAGACGGCTGCGCTGACTTTGGTCTTGATAAAACAGAGTGGACCTACACCAGAAGATGTCATGGCTCCTCAAACCATCACTGATTGTGGAAACTTCACACTAGACCTCCAGCAGCTTGGATTGTGGCCTCTCCACTCTTCCTCCAGACTCTGATACCTTGTGGAGTGTGTCAGTGACTGCCTTCTGGACATCTGTCAAGCCAGCAGTTTTTCCCATGATTGTGGAGCCTACTGAAACAGACTAAGGGACCTTGTTAAATGCTTAGGAAGCCTTTGCAGGTGTTTTTTGTTAATTATTCTAATTTACTGAGATAATGACTTTTGTGTTTTCATTGGCTGTAAGCCATAATCATCAACATTAACAGAAATAAACACTTGAAATAGATGACTCTGTCTGTAATGACTCTATATGAGTTTCACTTTTTGTATTGAAGAACTGAAATAAATTAACTTTTTGATGATATTCTAATTTAGTGAGATGCACCTGTATTTTTAGAATTATCACACCAGTACACCTGTTTTCTTATTTGCAAGACTTAAGTAAACCTTGTATGATATCTTTTTCATTTGTGAATGTCCTTATACTTTCAAGCAGAACCTAGCCACCCCACAATGCAATAACCCATCGATCACTACAAGCCCTCCATTTTCCATGGATATCCATATTATGGACTGTGTATACGTTTCTTTTGCCTGAACTGCGCACCCCTCGGTGAAGACAGTGAGTTTTTTGGGGGCAGCTTATGGTCGGCTCAGGATATGAACACCCCCTGATCTGCTTGAAAATATAACTGAAATAAAATGTTGAGAAAAAATTTCAAATATCACGTTGACCCTTCAAGTCACTGTCTTGTAAATCTGTATCACTTCTACACAGAATAGGTGATTGGTCTGAAATCACTCGGGGTGTAAAGAGAATCTGTCATCACAGAATAACTAATCAAGCCAATCGCAGCCCCTCAGTATATCATGGCACCCTGTATCTTGATTGGCAGCTGTAGCTTTATAGACTCGAGTGGGGGTCTCAAACATTTGGCCACAGAGGCTGCTTCATGCAGGCCGCAGGCACCATACACCTTGAGGATTGTGGCACGTCAGCACTTTTTCAGTGGAACATATTGCAGGCGCCGTGCACAGACAAGCTCTTTGCTCAGCTATACCAATGCCAACTGTGGGTCAATCACAGGCCAGCAGCTAATGTCTGCAGGGGACCAGGATGGGAACAGTACTAGAAGATGAGGATCAGGATCTTGACATTACTGCAAAGAGACATTACTACAAAAAGGGGACCAGGAAGGGACACGTTACTGTGAGATAGGGAGCCGAATGGTGAGATTGCTACAAAAAGGGGACCAGGTAGGAGGATATTTCTACAAGATGGCCATGATGGGAGACAATAAAACAAGATGAGTACCATGATGGGGGACATAAGCACAAGATAGGAACCATGATGGGGACATTACTACAAGATGTTGGCCAAAACTACTATATGGCGCTAATAGTAAGATTGTATTACAAAAAGGGGCTAAAATGTAAAAGAAAACAAAAAAAATATAGATTGGAGTTGCTGCAGGGTGTTTTATTATTTCTTGGCAGACATTATACAAGATTACAACCACAATTCATGAAGAAACAAATTTTGCATGCCAGTATTTAATAAAATGTGAGAGGTAGAAAGCTTTTTTTTTGTTAAATTAAAAAATTTGTTTGTTTTTTATATTATCACTTTTCATAGTTTAAAAACTTACACAAAGCTCTGATTGTTCATGTTTGATAAAATTTTACTTTTCTTGTTTGTCCACCAGTCCTGGTCAGCACCAGCATTATGAAGAGCGGCTGGACATTATCATAATTTATATCACAAATGTGGCAGAAATGATCACATAAATGTTGTCTAGCTCCGCCCACTCTTCAGAAATGTCGCTGCTGTGGCTGGGACTGGTGGAAATACAGTAAAAGTCAAATTTGAGCAAAACTGAACAATCAGTGCTGTGTGTAATTATGTATGTCACAAAAAGTGACAATACATACATACATTTATAATTCCTATGCCATGAGATTGGAATCTATGAGGAGCTCCTGGAATTAACTCCATTCTGGAGGTTTCAGTCATGAGGCGTCTAGATTGGATTTGATCTTATGAGGACATCGCTCCAGCAACTCCATTCTACTCAGGTCACCAATGAACTGTACAGAATAGAGGCTACAGGGAGATCATCTAAAAATCCACACCGATCTAGACGGCTCACTAGTGAATCAGATAGAATGGAGTTGCTCAAATGAGGTCCTCAAAAATCCACTCCAATCTATACGGCTCACTAGTGAATCAGCTACAATGGAGTTGCTCAAATGAGGTCCTCAAAAAATCCACTCCGATCTATACGGCTCACTAGTGAATCAGCTAGAATGGAGTTGCTCAAATGAGGTCCTCAACAAATCCACTCCAATACAATGTTGTAAATTATGAGGACTCTGTTGCTGCGCTCTGTTATGTTTCTCCCTGCGAAGCTCTGCTCACTCTTTGAAAAACTCGATTCCAGTCACCTCAGCACCAAACAGTACAGTTTGGAGGCTACAGGGAGATCCTCAAGAAATCCACTCCGATCTATACGGTTCTGTAGCACCCTGAGGACTCGACTGCTACAGGGGTATTGCACCTCAACCCAGAGGTGTGGTATTCCACTCCCGGGTAAGGATGGAGTGTGGGACTGAGCTCAGCTAGCTGCATACACTACATACATCCCATTTCCGAGGGACAGAACTACTGTACTCCCACCAGATACATGTGCAGGTACGACAGCGTCTGTCCCTGGCTGGAGTGGGAGGGGGGTGGAACATCCCAGTAGTGTAGGGGCAGATAGGGGGAGCAGTCTGGGTAAAGATAGGAGCTCATTGGGTGCTGGTCACCTGAGCTCACACATAGAGGGAGTATATAAGGTGGGAACCATCTTAGAACAGGGTCAGACAGTCAGTCTTTGTAGAGGAGTAGAGCAGAGAGGCTCAGCCAGCTCCAAGGCCAAGAGAGAGAGAGGAGAAAAGAAAGACCCAGAGGGGAAAAGAAGAAGGAACCCCAAGAACCTAAAATCAGACCAGAAGGGTGAAGGGTTGGCACAAGGGTACCGGATCCCAAGCTGGCAGAGGCAAAGCACACCTTAGCCAGGACCGGAGGTCGTGGGCAGGATATGCCACGACCCTCACTAAATCCACTGAGAAGGCACACCGAGTATAGGGTCAGGGAACCCAGAGAAAAGGGTTTAACCAACAAGAGACCCGAGGAAGCCGGACATAAGTGGATCCCTGGTGGGAACGGCCGTAGAAAGGAAAGTCAGAAAGGGAGCTCAGGATCACGCTCCAGAATTGCTTGGGGGTTGGCCGAGTCCAGGACCTGGTGGACGCAGCACGGCTCGGGTGGTCACTCAAGGCCAGAGTGACCAAAAGAACAGCAGTAAGTAAAAACCCTGAACTGCACAGCCCGACTCTGAGTCTTCTTACCATCCACACTGCACCTCCACAACCACCATCCTCTACATCTGACCCCCTGAGGCCATACCCCTCCCGTTGGGGGTTATACTACCACAGCTGCACACACACCACCAGCCTCAGCGGACCCTTCTGCAGCGGCGGCCTTTTAACCGCAAATCAACGGGTGGCGTAGTCGACACAAAGAACATCCAACAACATCTGTAAGGACTGCCACACACTGAGTTTGACACCCTGGGCACGGACCGGGTCACCGCCACTCGGAGACTACAACCCCCATCTGATCCGGCTCCGGGTATCCCCAAACAGCACTGGCCCAGGGGGCGCGTCAACTTTGGCGTAGTCGGCAGGATAACGTGCCCGCAACAACCGGGTACTGCGTGCCTGAAGAAAAGTTCACCTTTACCTCAAAAAGAAGTCTCCCGCCGGTTCCGGAGGGTCCCCGCCATCGGACGCCATCACGGATCGTTTCCCGCCGGTTGCCCGCCATCTGCAGCTTTTTCCCGCCATCCACGGAGTTTCCCGCCACTGGGAGACGATTCCCGCCATTTCAGAAGATTTCCCGCCTTGGAAGAGCGGACGCCATTATGGGCGTGCCAGAGGGTGGCAGGAGGCCACCTCCCATCGTGGGCCAGGTCGAAGAATGGCGCCAAAAGCGGAAACCGCCCCCACCAACAGAGACTGTGATGCTAGAGATGTCCATCAGCGTGAGGGAACTGCCCCTGGAACTGACAATCACCAAGTTGCCCCGGGACCACCCTCAATGTGGGCGGAGACAGAACAAAAGAGCGAAGATGGGTGCAGCCTGGAGGAGTCTGGAGAGAGCGCACCCGGAGACAAGAAGTCTGGAGAGGAGTATGGAGAAAGCACACCCGGAGATGGAGGGAGAGTCAGGCAGCACCGACCCAGTGGTCAGGAGCCTGCTGCAAGCAACCACCCCACTAGGTCTGGTGGAGATCCTGGCACAGCTCCCCCGAGACCGGGAGTGTGCACAGACCGCGCTGGAGGGCCTCGCACGGAGGATGGCCCAGGTGCAGCGAGACACGCTGGCGGAGTGGAGCCGAGAGATGGCCCAGCAGACCGGAACCCGTCAGCGGAGCACGCCACCCGAGACGAGGAGACAGACTGCCTCTGAGGATGGTGCAGGAGGAGTGAAGGCCGGAGACGGCGCCGAGGAGGGAGCTGAACAGACGGAGGCAGGTAAAGGGGACGTCACTACCCCGACCCGAGAAACCGTGAGCCTGCCCCAGCTCCCCGTCGCAGAGCCCGAAATTCCCCCTGCCGTGCCCGTCGCTGCACCGTCACCGCTCCAGACTAGGCCTCAAGCAGAAGCCGCGGCAGCGACCCCTGTGACGTCACGCGCCTCAACCCTGAGCGCGGCAAAGCAGGAAACACCACCGGCCTGGTCGCAAGGTCTAGTACCCCCGGGCGCCGCAATTCCAACAGCGCCCCTTACCTCCGCGGAGCCACCGGCCTGGTCGCAGGGCCGAGTAACCCCGGGCGCCGCCGTCCTTACGGTGCCCTTTACCTTTAGGGTGCCCCAAGCCTGGTCGCAAGGCCTGGTCAACCCGGGCGCTGCTACCATCACCGCGCCCTCAACATCTCGAGTGCCGCACCTGGGTGAAGATCTATTTGCCCAGCACACGTGCCCGGATGGGCAGCCTTTTATATGGCCACAGGAGTACTACCAACTGGAACTCCAAAAAGCAAGGCCCCTGTGCGAGCCCCTGATTCCGGCTCCGAAGCCCGTCAGGAGAACCCCGCTCCCGCTGGAAGAAGCACAGTTCGAGTGGGACCCCACCGGAGAAGACCTCATGGGGTTCACTCAAGAAACACGGGCAGCCGCAGCGGAGCGTGTGGAGTGCTGCCGCCAGCAGTTGGCAGTCTTCGAACGAGAACGAAGAGAGAGGCGGGTCCGTGAGAAACAGATGCAGGTGCGGAGCGCGGAGCAGAAGAGCCGGACCAGGAGAGACCCCCGTGCAGTTCATGGTCCCCGTACCACCGGGACTGCGATTAAATTTCATATGCAGCACGGTTGGGGTTTCATAAGAGACCATCATACCCCCGGCGACGTCTTTGTCACCCGCAGAGACGTAGAAAGCCATCTGCCGGAGGGACACAGAGGTCGTGACCTATATGTAGGGGATGAGGTCACCTTTACCCGGCACAAGTGTGCCAAAGGACCCTACGCCCTCCATGTACACCGGCTGACGGAGGAGGAGCTGCGGTGTGGGGAGGAGCAAGAGGACCCGGACGGGTCTGAAGAATACAAAGAAGGAGCAGGAGGACGCCGTCATTAAAGTACGGTAAAGAGAGACTGTATATAGTTACCCGTCGGGGTACAGTGAACTGTTGCTGATTTAAAGATGTTCCCCGTTGGGACAAGTGTGAACTGCAACCCGTGTGTCCCTATTCCCACTGACCGAGGACTGAGAGCGGCCATTTCCCCTTGTATATAGTTGCGCTTTCTAAGGCGCCCCCTACTGGTTTTATAGGAAAACTGTTTTTCAAGAATAGACTGTTGCACTTTACCCGGTCACAAGTCGCACCATGGCCGGAGGAACAAGAAAAAAAAAAAAAAAAGTTTATTGCTGCTAATATATATGATGTTTTATATGTTTATGTTTTATGAAAAAATTGTATGTTTGTGGATGTTTTTATTCTCTTACAGCCCGAGGACGTGCTGTGATTTACCAGGGGGGAATGTAGCACCCTGAGGACTCGGCTGCTACAGGGGTATTGCACCTCAACCCAGAGGTGTGGTATTCCACTCCCGGGTAAGGATGGAGTGTGGGACTGAGCTCAGCTAGCTGCATACACTACATACATCCCATTACCGAGGGACAGAACTACTGTACTCCCACCAGATACATGTGCAGGTACGACAGCGTCTGTCCCTGGCTGGAGTGGGAGGGGGATGGAACATCCCAGTAGTGTAGGGGCAGATAGAGGGAGCAGTCTGGGTAAAGATAGGAGCTCATTGGGTGCTGGTCACCTGAGCTCACACATAGAGGGAGTATATAAGGTGGGAACCATCTTAGAACAGGGTCAGACAGTCAGTCTTTGTAGAGGAGTAGAGCAGAGAGGCTCAGCCAGCTCCAAGGCCAAGAGAGAGAGAGGAGAAAAGAAAGACCCAGAGGGGAAAAGAAGAAGGAACCCCAAGAACCTAAAATCAGACCAGAAGGGTGAAGGGTTGGCACAAGGGTACCGGATCCCAAGCTGGCAGAGGCAAAGCACACCTTAGCCAGGAACCGGAGGTCGTGGGCAGGATATGCCACGACCCTCACTAAATCCACTGAGAAGGCACACCGAGTATAGGGTCAGGGAACCCAGAGAAAAGGGTTTAACCAACAAGAGACCCGAGGAAGCCGGACATAAGTGGATCCCTGGTGGGAACGGCCGTAGAAAGGAAAGTCAGAAAGGGAGCTCAGGATCACGCTCCAGAATTGCTTGGGGGTTGGACGAGTCCAGGACCTGGTGGACGCAGCACGGCTCGGGTGGTCACTCAAGGCCAGAGTGACCAAAAGAACAGCAGTAAGTAAAAACCCTGAACTGCACAGCCCGACTCTGAGTCTTCTTACCATCCACACTGCACCTCCACAACCACCATCCTCTACATCTGACCCCCTGAGGCCATACCCCTCCCGTTGGGGGTTATACTACCACAGCTGCACACACACCACCAGCCTCAGCGGAGCCTTCTGCAGCGGCGGCCTTTTGACCGCAAATCAACGGGTGGCGTAGTCGACACAAAGAACATCCAACAACATCTGTAAGGACTGCCACACACTGAGTTTGACACCCTGGGCACGGACCGGGTCACCGCCACTCGGAGACTACAACCCCCATCTGATCCGGCTCCGGGTATCCCCAAACAGCACTGGCCCAGGGGACGCGTCAGCTCACTAGTGAATCAGCTAGAATGGAGTTGCTAAAATGAGGTCCTCAAAAAATCCACTCCAATACAATGTTCTAAATTATGAGGAATCTGTTGCTGCGCTCTGTTATGTTTCTCCCTGCGAAGCTCCGCTCACTCTTTGAAAAACTCGATTCCAGTCACCTCAGCACCAAACAGTACAGTTTGGAGGGTACAGGGAGATCCTCAAAATACCCACTCCGATCTAGATGGTTCACTAGTGAATCAGCTAGAATGGAGTTACTAAAATGAGGTCCTCAAAAAATCCACTCCGATCTAGAAGGCTCACTAGTGAATCAGCTAGAATGGAGTTACTAAAATGAGGTCCACAAAAAATCCACTCCGATCTACACGGCTCACTAGTGAAACAGCTAGAATGGAGTTGCTCAAATGAGGTCCTCAAAAAATCCACTCCAATACAATGTTGTAAATTATGAGGACTGTGTTGCTGCGCTCTGTTATGTTTCTCCCTGCGAAGCTCCGCTCACTCTTTGAAAAACTCAATTCCAGTTGTGTCACCCTGGCCTGGATGCCACAAGTGTAATTAAAGCTGTGTCTGAGAGCAAGGGGGAGGTTCTCTGGTCAGGGGAACATTAGCATGCAATGCCTCCTGTCTCAGGCCAGTAGGGGGAGCAGGCTGCCCCTATAAAAGCGGGTACTGGGGGCAGGGTTTGAGAGAACTTGATGGCCTGTCTCAGCACTGAGACTTGTCCCAGAGCAGAGCAGGGACAGACAGTTGCACTGCACCTAAGAGGAAGTGTGGCAGGAGGAGAGCCACAAGCCAGAGACAAGAGGCGAAGAGAGCCTGTCTTGGCAGATAAAAGACTTACTTTACTAGACTTTGGTGTCTGAGGCTGGGAGGATTCCACATTCTCCAGCAGATAACCAGTTCGCAAGGGACTGTATATTCCTTGGCCTAAGAAGCCTGGAGGCCCTGCCACAACCGAAGGGACCAGTAAAGCCGTACAAGGCTGGGAGCAGAAAGGAACCCACGTCGCAGGCCATACAGGCGAGAATACACGGAAAGCTCGGAAACGTGGGCTGTTACCCTATAACGAGGAGATAGCCAGAAGGAGCGCAGAAAGCACAGTAGGCCTACACCCTCACCCTGACCAGGGCCAATTTCCCCGTTGCTCTCAGACATCCAGGTCCCCTCCTAGCCGGGACTGTTTATGGGTCAGTTTACCTGTTTTAGTAAAGACCCTGGACTGCAACTTGTTGTCTGTGTGCTCCTTGCTCCTCCAGCACTATCGGCACCGGGACTCTCACTACCATCACTCCCACCATCCACCACACTGCCCTGGGACCGCACTCTTCCCGTGGGGAGTCACACCATCCCAGCTGCATATATCATCAGCCCCAGCGGTCTGCCCTGCAGCGGCGGTTCCTAATGACCGCAAATCCACGGGTGGCGTAGTCGGACATAATCAATAGCACATAACGGACTACCACTGGCCTGACCACCCTGAGCCACGGAACCGGGTTGCCACTACTACCCCCATCGCTCCCTATTGCCCGGATCCGAGTGCCGCACGGCCCAGGGGGCGAGTCAGCTTTGGCGTAGTCGGCAGGATTTCGTGCCCGCAACCACCGGGTACTGTGTGCCTGAAAAAGACTTTTGTAACTTACCTGTGGCGAAGTTTCCCGCCATCCGGAGCCGATTCCCGCCATCAGACGCCATCTTGGACCGTTTCTCGCCGTTTTCTGCCGTCTTCCCGCCATCCGCAGCTGCTTCCCGCCATCAGACGCCATCTTCAGGACGCCGCGCGGGAAGAAGAGGGGCGTGGACGTCAAAACCGCGCGAGATCCGAAGCTCCGCCCCACGCACCGACGCTGCGCAAGGTCCTGGAAGGGAGAGAGAGCGACGCTGACGTCATCGGAGCGCGACGCCAGGTCCTCGTCCATAGCAGCAGCAGTGGAGCCGCGGCCTACAGAAGAGGATCGTCGGAAGGTAGGCCACGCTTAACTAGGGGGGAGAAAGATGTCGTATACAGAGGTGCCCACTACCACCAACGCAGCTGCAGCAGCGGTGATGCCCTTTTCCCTGCCCTACATCCCTGGAGCGGCCTGGCTGCCCAAATACTCAGGGGAGCCCCATGCCCTAACTGACTTCAAGGAAAGGCTATACAGTTTGTTCCAAGTTTACCCCCTGACAGAGGAACAGAAGGTCAGCATATTAACAGGGCAGTTAACTGGCGCAGCCCAGAGGGAGGTAAAATCATGGCCCACTGAGGAGAAAAGAACTGTGAAGGGTATTCTGGCCCGGCTGCGGGGTACCTTTGACACACGTACCTCCGCTGAAATTAAAATGAGGTTCTATGGGTGTAAGCAGCGGGCACAGGACAGCATCAGAGACTATGCCCTAAATCTGCAGGAAGCCCTGAGGGCTATTCAACAAACTGACCCTGGCAGTGTGCAGGAAACGGATAAGCTGCTAACAGAACAATTCATAGAAGGTCAGCTGTCTAGCGCCCACAGGGCCCAACTGCGCCTCATGTTCTTTCAGAACCCCGACCTGACCTTTGCCCAATTTAAGGACAGGGCCATAAGGGTGCTCCGTGAATCTGCAACCAGTGGCGCTATAAACCCCCGGCGCCCTGCTCTCACCAACCACCAGGAGGCGGCGCCCTCCTCTATGGATCCCGTGGGGGCTGATGCACAGGCCCTGAACCAAGCCCCGTCGAAAGACCTGCACCACCAAGTCCAGGAGCTGACCAGGAGCGTCGCGGCGTTGACCAGGACCGTCCAGGCGTTGCAAGTGGACCCGTCAAGACCCATCGAGCTGGCTTCAAGTCTGGAGGATGTCCCGTGGCGTCGACAGAGGAGGATCCCGTCGTTCCGAGGGAGGCCCACAGACCGCTACGCAGAGGGTGGACAGCCCATTTGCCGTCGATGCAACCAGCCCGGACACATTTCCAGGTACTGTAATTTAAACGGGTCCAACCTGGGGCAGAGGGCCAACCCCCAGGCATAAGATCACCAGGCCCTTACAATTGGCGTAATAAGTACGTTGGGGGGCGCCCGGTTTTACCCGTGGTGCTGGACGGTATCCCCATGAGCGCCTTGCTGGATACTGGGTCACAAGTAACCACTATCCCTTATGTACTTTTTAAGCAGTATTGGACTGATGCTGATATCACACGGTATCCAGACAGTAACTTGAGCATCATTGCCAGTAACGGCTTACCCGTGCCGCAGATGGGGTTCAAGGAGATGACCATTAAAATTGGTAAAGTTGAACTACCGACACAGGGAGTGATTATTGTGGACATTGACCGTCGTGAAAGTCACCCTAAAATAACTGTGGGTACTAACGTGATTGAAAATTGTCTTTCAGAGGTAATTGTAATCTTACAACTGGTGGCGGTGAATGCTAGTTCCAGCCAACAGAGAGTCCTCAACAAGGAGATAAAAGCCCTGATGAGACGGCAGCAGGTAGAACTGTCTGGTGGTGAGATCGGTAGCGTAAGACTGAGTAACCCATTCCCCATTTCCATGCCTCCCAAAAGTGAAATGATGATCTGGTGTCGGACTGCAATCGGGTTGAGAGGTAGAGACTACCAAGCCATGGTAGAACCCGTGTACTCAGACAGCAGGCCCACCATTTTGACAGCCCGGGGGGTGGTTGATGTCCGTCATGGGAGGGTGCCCATCCTCATTCTCAACATTGGGGAGAGGGAGGTACACTTACCCAGGTACGCTACACTCGCCAAGCTGTTTGTGGTCGAACACAAAGCTATCGGGGCCGTGGAACCCTTGCCTCCATCTCCTCAGGCGGAGAGTAATGGCTCCCAGAAACAAAAGGAGGACTGGTGCCAGAAACTCCACGTGGGTGCTGACTCCACTCCCCTGCACCAAGAACAAGGAGTCTACCGGGTGGTACAGGAGTACGAGAGAGTCTTTAGTAAGCACCCGCTAGACTTCGGCAGAGTAAAAGGGATAGAACACCACATCCCCACAGGGAGCCACCCACCAATAAAAGAGAGACACAGACCTGTACCCCCTGCACATTATCAGAACGCAAAGAGCATGCTAAGAGAAATGAAAGAAGCTGGGGTCATTCGAGATAGCTGTAGCCCCTGGGCAGCCCCCTTGGTTCTGGTGAAAAAGAAAGACGGCACCATGAGAATGTGCGTGGACTATAGACAAATCAACCGTATCACCCACAAAGACGCATATCCGCTGCCTAGAATAGAGGAGTCTTTAGCCGCACTAAAATCAGCTAACTTCTTTTCTACTTTGGACCTTACTAGCGGGTACTGGCAGGTTCCTGTGGCAGAGGCTGACAAGGAGAAGACCGCCTTCACCACCCCGATGGGACTGAGCGAATTCAACTGCATGCCTTTCGGGCTCTGCAATGCACCAGGGACCTTCCAGCGGCTGATGGAATGCTGTCTAGGGCACCGAAACTTCGAGACGGTTCTCCTTTACCTGGACGACGTGATCGTCTATTCGAAGACCTACGAGGACCACCTAAAGCACCTGGCCGAGGTGTTCGAAGCCCTGGCAGGCTATGGCCTGAAGGTGAAACCATCGAAGTGTCACCTGCTGAAACCGAAGGTCCAGTACCTCGGGCACGTGGTAAGCGCGGAAGGAGTGGCCCCCGACCCTGACAAGGTCACGGCAATCAAGAGCTGGCCAAGCCCCTCGAACATCAAAGACGTGAGACAGTTTCTCGGGTTGGTAGGCTACTACCGAAGGTTCATCCCCGGGTTCACTAAGATGGCAGCTCCTATGCAGGACCTCCTGATCGGACAGTCTAAGTCCAGAAGTCAAAAGCCACCCTTCAAGAGGGATAAACCGGAAGAGGAGTCCTTCCGCCAGCTAAAGATGGCCCTCACGGGGGATGAGATCCTGGCCTACCCTGATTACGGCCAGCCTTTCATTCTCCACACAGATGCCAGTAATGTGGGACTGGGAGCCGTACTGTCCCAAAACCAACAGGGCAGAGAAAGGGTGAACGCGTACGCCAGCCGGAAGCTGAGGCCCACCGAGAGGAACCCGGAGAATTACAGCTCCTTCAAGATAGAATTCTTGGTGGTGGTGTGGGCCGTGACGGAACGCTTCAAGCATTACCTGGCCTCCGCAAAGTTCACCGTGTACACGGACAACACCCCGTTGACACACCTGGACAATGCAAGACTGGGTGCCCTGGAACAGCGGTGGATGGCCCGTCTCTCCAACTATGACTTCGTGATCAAGTACCGGGCAGGCAAAACCAATGCCAACGCGGACGCCCTATCAAGGATGCCTCACTTACCTGAAGGTGACAAAGACCCAGAAGAGCTGGAGGAGGTAGAACTCCCCGCGTTTCACCGGTATGGAGCCGCTCAATACTCTCACCGCGTGAAGGAGGAGATCTAACAACCGTGATGATCAATCCCCTACCTCACCACAGCTGGGCCGAGACCCAAGATAGTGACCCTGCAATCCGCCTGGTGAAAGATCTGCTGACCCGGAAAGACGCCCGCTTAGATCCAGATGCCCCTGAGGAAGCCAAGCAGCTATGGAAAGAGAAGAGCAAGCTGTTCCTCTACGAAGGCAAGTTGTGCAGAAGGATTGTCAACCACCGGACGCACGAGCTGAGCTGGCAAGTCGTGGTCCCAAGGCGAGATGCAGCTATGGTCCTGGGGGCTTACCATGACAGAGCGGGGCTCTTCGGTTGGAAGAAACTGGAGTTCCTGCTAAGAGGAATATTCTTTTGGGTCGGCATGAGAGGTGCTGTAGAAAAATGGTGCAGAGACTGTGGCCCTTGTCACCTAAAGAGGAAGGACCGCACCAGCCAGAAGACACCCTTGAGGCCCATCGTCACCACGCAGCCTCTTGAGCTGGTAGCTCTAGACCATGTCAAGTTGGCTCCAAGCCGGTCAGGGTACATCTACGCCCTGACAATCGTGGACCACTATTCCCGTTTTCTCGTGGTGGTCCCGGTAAAAGACTTGACAGCCCAAACAGCGGCCAGAGCCTTCCAGCAATATTTCTGCCGTCCACACGGGTATCCGGAACAGGTCCTGACAGACCAGGGTCCTGCGTTCGAGGCTGAAATCTTCCAGGAGTTCTGCAACCTCTATGGCTGTAAGAAGATTCGTACAACGCCTTACCACCCCCAAACCAACGGGATGTGTGAGAAGATGAACAATATAGTCATTGATCTCCTGAAGACGTTGCCCCTGGAGGAACGCAGCCTGTGGCCAGAAAAACTGCCGGACCTGATAGACCTATACAACAATATCCCGGTGAATGCTACAAACTGCACCCCGGCTTACCTGATGCGAGCTAGAACAGGTAAGCTGCCCGTAGACGTGGAGATGGGAGTCCTAATACCTGAGGACACCTCCCCGGATGCGGACTGGGATACGGAAAGGCAACTGCAGTACAAGAAGGTACAGGAGAGTGTGGAGAAGAGCCTGGCCCAGGTGAGAGAGAGGCAAGAAAAACTCTTCAACCAACACGCCCCTGCTGGTCCCCTAGAACCTGGTGAGCAAGTCCTGAAGCGGAAGAGAAGGCTACATAAGTTGGACGACCAGTGGGAAAGGGAACCCTACACCGTACTGCAGTCTGACCACGACAACCCAAAGGTGTGCATAATCACCAAGGACGGAGGAGAAACCACTAGTGTCGTCTCCAGAGACCACCTCAAAAGGTGCCCCGAGCAACTCCGTAGTGCAGAAGAGGATCAGAGTGACCTTGAACCCGCAGAGGTCAAGGAAGAAATGATCAGCACCGTTCTCGGAGAGTTCCCTCAGTCCTGGACTCGCATAAATGATGCCATAGTGGTACCTGTCCTGCATTTCCTGCAACCAGCACAGCAACAACCAACACCAGAGCCGGAAGGTGAAGAGGAGCAAGCGGTTCCAGAGGCAGAAGAGCCTGTACCAGCAGCCCAGGAGAGTCAACCCTCTGCTGACAGTGAGCCTGCCATGCCTGCGGTAAGCCAAAGGACCCGCAGACAGCTGCCTGCCCTACCTGTACACCCAGCTGGTAGCTGTACCCCTAACGCTAGTGGGGAAAGCCAGGTTGGTCCACCACCAGACAGTGGGTTAAGGAGGTCAACCAGGAGCACAAAGGGGCAGATACCCGCTCGCTGGAAAATATAGAGCGCGCTAAGATTGTAAATAACCCTGTTGCCAAATGTTGAATTGTTTGCCAAGTTACATGCATGTCTGGTAATTCTGTGTTTCAGTTTCTTGCAGCTACCGTAAGGACTCACAGGTTATGGACTTTTTATAACCAGGACCTTGTATGGACTGCGTTCGGAGCCTAACCCAGGAATGAACTAAGACTGTAAAGGACTTGGGGTAGGACAGACCCCCACCTGGTTAAGGCTCCCCGTTGTATTGGTGATATGGACACCCGGTCAAAGACCACACTGTGACCTTAAGAACTCAATCTGTGCGTCACTTTCCTGATAATGTTTTATAGTTATGCATATTGTCTTTGTTTACTGTTTAGTCCCGGAGTACTAAATTTTACTAGGGGGGAATGTGTCACCCTGGCCTGGATGCCACAAGTGTAATTAAAGCTGTGTCTGAAAGCAAGCGGGAGGTTCTCTGGTCAGTGGAACATTAGCATGCAATGCCTCCTGTCTCAGGCCAGTAGGGGGAGCAGGCTGCCCCTATAAAAGCTGGTACTGGGGGCAGGGTTAGAGAGAACTTGATGGCCTGTCTCAGCACTGAGACTTGTCCCAGAGCAGAGCAGGGACAGACAGTTGCACTGCACCTAAGAGGAAGTGTGGCAGGAGGAGAGCCACAAGCCAGAGACAAGAGGCGAAGAGAGCCTGTCTTGGCAGATAAAATACTTACTTTACCAGACTTTGGTGTCTGAGGCTGGGAGGATTCCACATTCTCCAGCAGATAACAAGTTCGCAAGGGACTGTATATTCCTTGGCCTAAGAAGCCTGGAGGCCCTGCCACAACCGAAGGGACCAGTAAAGCCGTACAAGGCTGGGAGCAGAAAGGAACCCACGTCGCAGGCTATACAGGCGAGAATACACGGAAAGCTCGGAAACGTGGGCTGTTACCCTATAACGAGGAGATAGCCAGAAGGAGCGCAGAAAGCACGGTAGGCCTACACCCTCACCCTGACCAGGGCCAATTTCCCCGTTGCTCTCAGACATCCAGGTCCCCTCCTAGCCGGGACTGTTTATGGGTCAGTTTACCTGTTTTAGTAAAGACCCTGGACTGCAACTTGTTGTCTGTGTGCTCCTTGCTCCTCCAGCACTATCGGCACCGGGACTCTCACTACCATCACTCCCACCATCCACCACACTGCCCTGGGGTCACACTCTTCCCGTGGGGAGTCACACCATCCCAGCTGCATATATCATCAGCCCCAGCGGTCTGCCCTGCAGCGGCGGTTCCTAATGACCGCAAATCCACGGGTGGCGTAGTCGGACATAATCAATAGCACATAACGGACTACCACTGGCCTGACCACCCTGAGCCACGGAACCGGGTTGCCACTACTACCCCCATCGCTCCCTATTGCCCGGATCCGAGTGCCGCACGGCCCAGGGGGCGAGTCAGCTTTGGCGTAGTCGGCAGGATTTCGTGCCCGCAACCACCGGGTACTGTGTGCCTGAAAAAGACTTTTGTAACTTACCTGTGGCGAAGTTTCCCGCCATCCGGAGCCGATTCCCGCCATCAGACGCCATCTTGGACCGTTTCTCGCCGTTTTCTGCCGTCTTCCCGCCATCCGCAGCTGCTTCCCGCCATCAGACGCCATCTTCAGGACGCCGCGCGGGAAGAAGAGGGGCGTGGACGTCAAAACCGCGCGAGATCCGAAGCTCCGCCCCACGCACCGACGCTGCGCAAGGTCCTGGAAGGGAGAGAGAGCGACGCTGACGTCATCGGAGCGCGACGCCAGGTCCTCGTCCATAGCAGCAGCAGTGGAGCCGCGGCCTACAGAAGAGGATCGTCGGAAGGTAGGCCACGCTTAACTAGGGGGGAGAAAGATGTCGTATACAGAGGTGCCCACTACCACCAACGCAGCTGCAGCAGCGGTGATGCCCTTTTCCCTGCCCTACATCCCTGGAGCGGCCTGGCTGCCCAAATACTCAGGGGAGCCCCATGCCCTAACTGACTTCAAGGAAAGGCTATACAGTTTGTTCCAAGTTTACCCCCTGACAGAGGAACAGAAGGTCAGCATATTAACAGGGCAGTTAACTGGCGCAGCCCAGAGGGAGGTAAAATCATGGCCCACTGAGGAGAAAAGAACTGTGAAGGGTATTCTGGCCCGGCTGCGGGGTACCTTTGACACACGTACCTCCGCTGAAATTAAAATGAGGTTCTATGGGTGTAAGCAGCGGGCACAGGACAGCATCAGAGACTATGCCCTAAATCTGCAGGAAGCCCTGAGGGCTATTCAACAAACTGACCCTGGCAGTGTGCAGGAAACGGATAAGCTGCTAACAGAACAATTCATAGAAGGTCAGCTGTCTAGCGCCCACAGGGCCCAACTGCGCCTCATGTTCTTTCAGAACCCCGACCTGACCTTTGCCCAATTTAAGGACAGGGCCATAAGGGTGCTCCGTGAATCTGCAACCAGTGGCGCTATAAAGCCCCGGCGCCCTGCTCTCACCAACCACCAGGAGGCGGCGCCCTCCTCTATGGATCCCGTGGGGGCTGATGCACAGGCCCTGAACCAAGCCCCGTCGAAAGACCTGCACCACCAAGTCCAGGAGCTGACCAGGAGCGTCGCGGCGTTGACCAGGACCGTCCAGGCGTTGCAAGTGGACCCGTCAAGACCCATCGAGCTGGCTTCAAGTCTGGAGGATGTCCCGTGGCGTCGACAGAGGAGGATCCCGTCGTTCCGAGGGAGGCCCACAGACCGCTACGCAGAGGGTGGACAGCCCATTTGCCGTCGATGCAACCAGCCCGGACACATTTCCAGGTACTGTAATTTAAACGGGTCCAACCTGGGGCAGAGGGCCAACCCCCAGGCATAAGATCACCAGGCCCTTACAATTGGCGTAATAAGTACGTTGGGGGGCGCCCGGTTTTACCCGTGGTGCTGGACGGTATCCCCATGAGCGCCTTGCTGGATACTGGGTCACAAGTAACCACTATCCCTTATGTACTTTTTAAGCAGTATTGGACTGATGCTGATATCACACGGTATCCAGACAGTAACTTGAGCATCATCGCCAGTAACGGCTTACCCGTGCCACAGATGGGGTTCAAGGAGATGACCATTAAAATTGGTAAAGTTGAACTACCAGCACAGGGAGTGATTATTGTGGACATTGACCGTCGTGAAAGTCACCCTAAAATAACTGTGGGTACTAACGTGATTGAAAATTGTCTTTCAGAGGTAATTGTAATCTTACAACTGGTGGCGGTGAATGCTAGTTCCAGCCAACAGAGAGTCGTCAACAAGGAGATAAAAGCCCTGATGAGACGGCAGCAGGTAGAACTGTCTGGTGGTGAGATCGGTAGCGTAAGACTGAGTAACCCATTCCCCATTTCCATGCCTCCCAAAAGTGAAATGATGATCTGGTGTCGGACTGCAATCGGGTTGAGAGGTAGAGACTACCAAGCCATGGTAGAACCCGTGTACTCAGACAGCAGGCCCACCATTTTGACAGCCCGGGGGGTGGTTGATGTCCGTCATGGGAGGGTGCCCATCGTCATTCTCAACATTGGGGAGAGGGAGGTACACTTACCCAGGTACGCTACACTCGCCAAGCTGTTTGTGGTCGAACACAAAGCTATCAGGGCCGTGGAACCCTTGCCTCCATCTCCTCAGGCGGAGAGTAATGGCTCCCAGAAACAAAAGGAGGACTGGTGCCAGAAACTCCACGTGGGTGCTGACTCCACTCCCCTGCACCAAGAACAAGGAGTCTACCGGGTGGTACAGGAGTACGAGAGAGTCTTTAGTAAGCACCCGCTAGACTTCGGCAGAGTAAAAGGGATAGAACACCACATCCCCACAGGGAGCCACCCACCAATAAAAGAGAGACACAGACCTGTACCCCCTGCACATTATCAGAACGCAAAGAGCATGCTAAGAGAAATGAAAGAAGCTGGGGTCATTCGAGATAGCTGTAGCCCCTGGGCAGCCCCCTTGGTTCTGGTGAAAAAGAAAGACGGCACCATGAGAATGTGCGTGGACTATAGACAAATCAACCGTATCACCCACAAAGACGCATATCCGCTGCCTAGAATAGAGGAGTCTTTAGCCGCACTAAAATCAGCTAACTTCTTTTCTACTTTGGACCTTACTAGCGGGTACTGGCAGGTTCCTGTGGCAGAGGCTGACAAGGAGAAGACCGCCTTCACCACCCCGATGGGACTGAGCGAATTCAACTGCATGCCTTTCGGGCTCTGCAATGCACCAGGGACCTTCCAGCGGCTGATGGAATGCTGTCTAGGGCACCGAAACTTCGAGACGGTTCTCCTTTACCTGGACGACGTGATCGTCTATTCGAAGACCTACGAGGACCACCTAAAGCACCTGGCCGAGGTGTTCGAAGCCCTGGCAGGCTATGGCCTGAAGGTGAAACCATCGAAGTGTCACCTGCTGAAACCGAAGGTCCAGTACCTCGGGCACGTGGTAAGCGCGGAAGGAGTGGCCCCCGACCCTGACAAGGTCACGGCAATCAAGAGCTGGCCAAGCCCCTCGAACATCAAAGACGTGAGACAGTTTCTCGGGTTGGTAGGCTACTACCGAAGGTTCATCCCCGGGTTCACTAAGATGGCAGCTCCTATGCAGGACCTCCTGATCGGACAGTCTAAGTCCAGAAGTCAAAAGCCACCCTTCAAGAGGGATAAACCGGAAGAGGAGTCCTTCCGCCAGCTAAAGATGGCCCTCACGGGGGATGAGATCCTGGCCTACCCTGATTACGGCCAGCCTTTCATTCTCCACACAGATGCCAGTAATGTGGGACTGGGAGCCGTACTGTCCCAAAACCAACAGGGCAGAGAAAGGGTGAACGCGTACGCCAGCCGGAAGCTGAGGCCCACCGAGAGGAACCCGGAGAATTACAGCTCCTTCAAGATAGAATTCTTGGTGGTGGTGTGGGCCGTGACGGAACGCTTCAAGCATTACCTGGCCTCCGCAAAGTTCACCGTGTACACGGACAACACCCCGTTGACACACCTGGACAATGCAAGACTGGGTGCCCTGGAACAGCGGTCGATGGCCCGTCTCTCCAACTATGACTTCGTGATCAAGTACCGGGCAGGCAAAACCAATGCCAACGCGGACGCCCTATCAAGGATGCCTCACTTACCTGAAGGTGACGAAGACCCAGAAGAGCTGGAGGAGGTAGAACTCCCCGCGTTTCACCGGTATGGAGCCGCTCAATACTCTCACCGCGTGAAGGAGGAGATCTAACAACCGTGATGATCAATCCCCTACCTCACCACAGCTGGGCCGAGACCCAAGATAGTGACCCTGCAATCCGCCTGGTGAAAGATCTGCTGACCCGGAAAGACGCCCGCTTAGATCCAGATGCCCCAGAGGAAGCCAAGCAGCTATGGAAAGAGAAGAGCAAGCTGTTCCTCTACGAAGGCAAGTTGTGCAGAAGGATTGTCAACCACCGGACGCACGAGCTGACCTGGCAAGTCGTGGTCCCAAGGCGAGATGCAGCTATGGTCCTGGGGGCTTACCATGACAGAGCGGGGCTCTTCGGTTGGAAGAAACTGGAGTTCCTGCTAAGAGGAAGATTCTTTTGGGTCGGCATGAGAGGTGCTGTAGAAAAATGGTGCAGAGACTGTGGCCCTTGTCACCTAAGGAGGAAGGACCGCACCAGCCAGAAGACACCCTTGAGGCCCATCGTCACCACGCAGCCTCTTGAGCTGGTAGCTCTAGACCATGTCAAGTTGGCTCCAAGCCGGTCAGGGTACATCTACGCCCTGACAATCGTGGACCACTATTCCCGTTTTCTCGTGGTGGTCCCGGTAAAAGACTTGACAGCCCAAACAGCGGCCAGAGCCTTCCAGCAATATTTCTGCCGTCCACACGGGTATCCGGAACAGGTCCTGACAGACCAGGGTCCTGCGTTCGAGGCTGAAATCTTCCAGGAGTTCTGCAACCTCTATGGCTGTAAGAAGATTCGTACAACGCCTTACCACCCCCAAACCAACGGGATGTGTGAGAAGATGAACAATATAGTCATTGATCTCCTGAAGACGTTGCCCCTGGAGGAACGCAGCCTGTGGCCAGAAAAACTGCCGGACCTGATAGACCTATACAACAATATCCCGGTGAATGCTACAAACTGCACCCCGGCTTACCTGATGCGAGCTAGACCAGGTAAGCTGCCCGTAGACGTGGAGATGGGAGTCCTAATACCTGAGGACACCTCCCCGGATGCGGACTGGGATACGGAAAGGCAACTGCAGTACAAGAAGGTACAGGAGAGTGTGGAGAAGAGCCTGGCCCAGGTGAGAGAGAGGCAAGAAAAACTCTTCAACCAACACGCCCCTGCTGGTCCCCTAGAACCTGGTGAGCAAGTCCTGAAGTGGAAGAGAAGGCTACATAAGTTGGACGACCAGTGGGAAAGGGAACCCTACACCGTACTGCAGTCTGACCACGACAACCCAAAGGTGTGCATAATCACCAAGGACGGAGGAGAAACCACTAGTGTCGTCTCCAGAGACCACCTCAAAAGGTGCCCCGAGCAACTCCGTAGTGCAGAAGAGGATCAGAGTGACCTTGAACCCGCAGAGGTCAAGGAAGAAATGATCAGCACCGTTCTCGGAGAGTTCCCTCAGTCCTGGACTCGCATAAATGATGCCATAGTGGTACCTGTCCTGCATTTCCTGCAACCAGCACAGCAACAACCAACACCAGAGCCAGAAGGTGAAGAGGAGCAAGCGGTTCCAGAGGCAGAAGAGCCTGTACCAGCAGCCCAGGAGAGTCAACCCTCTGCTGACAGTGAGCCTGCCATGCCTGCGGTAAGCCAAAGGACCCGCAGACAGCTGCCTGCCCTACCTGTACACCCAGCTGGTAGCTGTACCCCTAACGCTAGTGGGGAAAGCCAGGTTGGTCCACCACCAGACAGTGGGTTAAGGAGGTCAACCAGGAGCACAAAGGGGCAGATACCCGCTCGCTGGAAAATATAGAGCGCGCTAAGATTGTAAATAACCCTGTTGCCAAATGTTGAATTGTTTGCCAAGTTACATGCATGTCTGGTAATTCTGTGTTTCAGTTTCTTGCAGCTACCGTAAGGACTCACAGGTTATGGACTTTTTATAACCAGGACCTTGTATGGACTGCGTTCGGAGCCTAACCCAGGAATGAACTAAGACTGTAAAGGACTTGGGGTAGGACAGACCCCCACCTGGTTAAGGCTCCCCGTTGTATTGGTGATATGGACACCCGGTCAAAGACCACACTGTGACCTTAAGAACTCAATCTGTGCGTCACTTTCCTGATAATGTTTTATAGTTATGCATATTGTCTTTGTTTACTGTTTAGTCCCGGAGTACTAAATTTTACTAGGGGGGAATGTGTCACCCTGGCCTGGATGCCACAAGTGTAATTAAAGCTGTGTCTGAAAGCAAGCGGGAGGTTCTCTGGTCAGGGGAACATTAGCATGCAATGCCTCCTGTCTCAGGCCAGTAGGGGGAGCAGGCTGCCCCTATAAAAGCTGGTACTGGGGGCAGGGTTAGAGAGAACTTGATGGCCTGTCTCAGCACTGAGACTTGTCCCAGAGCAGAGCAGGGACAGACAGTTGCACTGCACCTAAGAGGAAGTGTGGCAGGAGGAGAGCCACAAGCCAGAGACAAGAGGCGAAGAGAGCCTGTCTTGGCAGATAAAATACTTACTTTACCAGACTTTGGTGTCTGAGGCTGGGAGGATTCCACATTCTCCAGCAGATAACAAGTTCGCAAGGGACTGTATATTCCTTGGCCTAAGAAGCCTGGAGGCCCTGCCACAACCGAAGGGACCAGTAAAGCCGTACAAGGCTGGGAGCAGAAAGGAACCCACGTCGCAGGCTATACAGGCGAGAATACACGGAAAGCTCGGAAACGTGGGCTGTTACCCTATAACGAGGAGATAGCCAGAAGGAGCGCAGAAAGCACGGTAGGCCTACACCCTCACCCTGACCAGGGCCAATTTCCCCGTTGCTCTCAGACATCCAGGTCCCCTCCTAGCCGGGACTGTTTATGGGTCAGTTTACCTGTTTTAGTAAAGACCCTGGACTGCAACTTGTTGTCTGTGTGCTCCTTGCTCCTCCAGCACTATCGGCATCGGGACTCTCACTACCATCACTCCCACCATCCACCACACTGCCCTGGGGCCACACTCTTCCCGTGGGGAGTCACACCATCCCAGCTGCATATATCATCAGCCCCAGCGGTCTGCCCTGCAGCGGCGGTTCCTAATGACCGCAAATCCACGGGTGGCGTAGTCGGACATAATCAATAGCACATAACGGACTACCACTGGCCTGACCACCCTGAGCCACGGAACCGGGTTGCCACTACTACCCCCATCGTTCCCTATTGCCCGGATCCGAGTGCCCCACGGCCCAGGGGGCGAGTCACAGTCACTTCAGCACCTGTACAGTTTGGAGGCTACAGGGAGATCCTCAACATACCCACTCCGATCTAGACGGCTCACTAGTGAATCAGCTAGAATGGAGTTGCTCAAATGAGGTCCTCAAAAAATCCACTCCAATACAATGTTGTAAATTATGAGGACTGTCGGCTGCACTCTGCTATGTTTTTCCCCGCGAGGCTACACCTTCTCTTTGAAAAACTCAATTCCAGTCACCTCAGCACCTGTACAGTTTGGAGGCTACAGGGAGATCCTCAACATACCCACTCCGATCTAGACGGCTCACTAGTGAATCAGCTAGAATGGAGTTGCTCAAATGAGGTCCTCAAAAAATCCACACCAATACAATGTTGTAAATTATGAGGACTGTGTTGCTGCGCTTTGTTACGTTACTCCCCACGAGGCTCCGCTCACTCTTTGAGAAAATTCGATTCCAGTCACCTCAGCACCTGTACAGTTTGGAGGCTACAGGGAGATCCTCAACATACCCACTCCGATCTAGACGGCTCACTAGTGAATCAGCTAGAATGGAGTTGCTCAAATGAGGTCCTCAAAAAATCCACACCAATACAATGTTGTAAAATATGAGGACTGTGTTGCTGCGCTTTGTTACGTTACTCCCCACGAGGCTCCGCTCACTCTTTGAGAAAACTCAATTCCAGTCACCTCAGCACCTGTACAGTTTGGAGGCTACAGGGAGATCCTCAACATACCCACTCCGATCTAGACAGCTCACTAGTGAATCAGCTAGAATGGAGTTGCTCAAATGAGGTCCTCAAAAAATCCACACCAATACAATGTTGTAAATTATGAGGACTGTGTTGCTGCGCTTTGTTACGTTACTCCCCACGAGGCTCCGCTCACTCTTTGAGAAAACTCGATTCCAGTCACCTCAGCACCAAACTGTACAGAGTGAAGGCTATAGGAAGGTCCTCAAAAAATCTACTCCGATCTAGACGGCTCAGTAGTGAATCAGCTAGAATGGAGTTCCTAAAATGAGGTCCTCAAAAAATCCACTCCGATCTAGACGGCTCACTAGTGAATCAGCTAGAATGGAGTTACTAAAATGAGGTCCTCAAAAAATCTACTCCTATCTAGACGGCTCACTGGTGAATCAGCTAGAATGGAGTTACTAAAATGAGGTCCTCAAAAAATCCACTCCAATACAATGTTGTAAATTATGAGGACTCTGTCGCTGCGCTTTGTTACGTTTTTCCCCACGTAAAACTGAACGATCAGCGCTGTGTGTGATTATTTATATTACAAAAAGCGATAATAAAATGCAAGTTTGATTAATCATGAAAAAAATAAAATTTTGCCCTTTGGAAATACGTAATAAATATAACAGTTTGAGCAAGTACTTAAAAAATAAAAACATGAAATCATTAGAATTATAAGGCTGATATATATCTACAATGTGTGTACATTCCAATTCCACTACATTGCAGGCTATGAGGATCCGGGAATCTGCTCCATTCTGGACATTGGAGGTGATTTTTTGAGGAACTTCAGTGTAGAAACTGAACTGTCTAGAATGGAGAAGCTGCAGAGAGATCATCAAAAGATCAACTCCGATCCAGTCACCTCACCAGTGAATCAGCTAGAGTGGAGATGCTGGAATGAGGACCACAAAATATCCCCCCGATCCAGTCACCTCACCAGTGAATCAGCTAGAGTGGAGATGCTGGAATGAGATCCTCAAAATATCCACTCCGATCCAGTCACCTCACCAGTGAATCAGCTAGAGTGGAGATGCTGGAATGAGATCCACAAAATATCCCCCCGATCCAGTCACTTCAGTAGTGATCCGTCTAGAGTGGAGCTGATAAAATGAGCCCTCAAAAAATCAACTCCAAACTAGACGGCTCAATGGTGAATCAGCTAGAATGGAGTTGATTGTTTGAGGACCACAAATAATCAACTCCAAACTAGATGCAACCGTCTCTTTTGCACGCCCCATGTGCTCCAAGCACAACCGGATATCCG
Organism: Phyllobates terribilis; assembly: GCF_046119375.1. NCBI lineage: Eukaryota > Metazoa > Chordata > Amphibia > Anura > Dendrobatidae > Phyllobates > Phyllobates terribilis. The sequence continues at coordinate 293,398 of NW_027363977.1, read as the reverse complement.
TGGTCACCGGAAACACGTGACAGGAAGCACGTGACCAGAGAGTCAGTATGCGTTCCACACGCCGGAACCACCTGGCCGCCATTCTCCCAGTCAGAGCATGTGACCAGCACCGGGATCATGTGATCATGGACACAGTGAAGCCGCCTCGCCGCTGTCACCTAGATTTCAATGCACAGTCAATCCTGGAACTTTACAGCTGAGTGCGTTCCATGACATATCATACAATCTATATGCCTATTGCAAACATTGTCATTCTGATAAGGGCATACTATACTCATAAGGCTTCTCAAATAAATAGTACAAGCGACACTCAAATATATTGGGCATGGGAGTTCAAAATAGGCTATAATTGCATAGAGAAGACCCTTAGTGGGCCAATTTCATGTACTAATGCTATACCATGCAGATTTACATACTTGACCTGCAAATGATTCCTCTAGTTGTCAGTAGAGGGCAGCCTAAACATAAAACAATCTAGTGAGCGACAGATGTGGCATCTTCTTTGGTGCATGGGTCGGCGTCAACTAATCAATGAGCATTAACATTTTTTTTACACTGCCACAATGATATTAAGTGAAATTAACACCGAAATTTGAACCTTACTTGCTCGCATATAAATTTTTCACTGCACCCCTTAAATATTTAAGCACGTATATTAAAGGGGGCGGCCATTTACACTTATTAGTGCAGCTTTCCTCACACACTGAGCAGCATTCTGTCCATACAATGGCCGCTGGTGGAGGAGCAGTGACCAGACCTGTCCTCAGCCTCCAATACTAAAACTCCTCACATAGGAGAGCTGCTTGTCTGTTGGAGGAGGCTGATACGATAGGCTGATCTGGTCACATGCTCCTCCCCCAGCGGCCATTTTATGGACATAAGTGCTGCTCAGTGTGTGAGGAGAGCACGTGGAGTAATCTAGTCTCCTCTATCAGTAACAGAGAGCAGACAATGTTTTCACCTAGTTTGACAAATTAAAAAAAATAGATTTGCAGCAACTCAGATCTCCTCAAATTGCAAATACTTGAAGAAAATCTAAATTTATTGCTATCAATAATGGTGTCCTCTTTTTCCTTATAATAATACTTATATTCACTGGGCTACGTTATAATAATAATGCCCCCTATACTGACTAATAATAATAATAATGTCTCATGACAGTGGTGCCCTGTGTATCCTTATAATGCCCCCCGGGCCTTCTTATGTAATAATTGTGTCCTGGGAAACCAGAAACATATGCTAATACTTATCACCCCCTCTCTCCCACGCTGAGGGGTGATATTCTCCTCCTCACTACAGTCTAGGTGCAGCAGATGTTGAAGTGAGGTCATTGCATCGCCTGATGTCCCTCATGTGGTGCTGACCTCTTTGAGTTCATAAGACATAAGCAGTCTACGGCTTTTCTGAGCAAGTGGCAGAGCAGGGAGTCCATGGCTCTCTGCTCCACCTTAGTTGTTAATGGTTAATGATATCCACATCCTCAGAAAGTGGATACTGTCAACAAGTGTCCACACCGGCCCATCTGGTATTTGTTGGAACTTCCAGATGGACAGTCAGGCCCTGCGGGGACCCTTGCAGTTTAGCTCAGTTGGTATAATAGAGTCATATCTAGAATATTATTTAAGCTTAACTTTGAAGGGCCCATGTTAGTGACCCTCATACATAGCGTTTTTCTGTGTTTTTTACTGCAACAATAAAAACTTGTCTTGGCAGTAAAAACACTGTGTTCAAAACCCCTGGTTTTCCTCATGTTCCCTGCATTTTTGTCACTTTTTTGTAGCCTTTTTTTGGGTGTGGATTACATATGAGCTTTGTCTACAGTACATTTTTAATAAAGTTAGTTTCATTCACCACAACCGCTGTCAAAACGCTGTAAAAAACTTGCATTTTTTACAGCATTTTTTCCCCCTTTCATTTCTTTGTAAAAAAAAAGCTACAAAAACACTGAGAGAATTGACACGCTGTGGATTTTAAAAACGCTGCATTTGTCAAATTCAGTCAGGAAAAAAAATCAAGCACATGAGTGAAATTTCTAAAATCTCATATCTTTTGCTGATACTGTAAAACGCAGCTTGATCTGAGGTAAAAATGTCAGACGTGTCAGGTGCTCAGGTACTAGAAGTACAGGAGTCTGTACAGAACAATAGGCAGGGCCGGCGTCAGCACCCGGGCAAGTGCCAGGGCCCTGAGCAGGCGAGAGGGCCCACTTGCGGTCGGGCACCACGCCGGGCTATGGGCGAAGGAGAGCGGTGCCAGCGCCCGCCCTTCTCCCCCACTTGCTCAGGGCCCCGGCAGCCGGATACTTACCTCTCCCCATGCCCCCGCAGCTCCGCTGTCTTCCCGCTTTGCGCTCCCTGTGATGTCTCAGGTTAGAGGGCGCGGTGATGTCTTTCCACCGCACCCTCCCAGGAGCCATCACAGGCAGCGCAGAGCGGGAAGATGCCAGCAATGGAGTCCGGACCTGAGCAGCGGCAGCAGGTGAGGAGGAGTGAGGTGAGGGTGAGTATTTGATTTTTTTTTTTTAATGTATGGAGGTGTCGTCACTGAATTTTGGGTCTTCTATCCTTTGGATTACGAGCTCGGAGAGAATGAAGACACAGGACAGGATGTTTGTGTCTAAACATACTCTAAAAACTTTATTACAAAACACAGGGCTAATATACACCCTAAAGGCAGGAAACGGATTTGCCATATATGGTTCGATTATACAGTTTAGCTGAACAAGCGAAAAAAGCTAGTTTCTGTATGCTTTAAAATATTTAATTAGACTTATCTAGTTAGCAAGGTCATTTCATCTTTCTGCAAGAACACATTATTGCTACACTAGAAGAAACATCTGGCCAGGGAAAATCACTTTATCTTCTCAAAAGGACACGCTATTGATACAAGAAGGAACATTCATAGCTGTTGTTTTCACCTAAAATAACTGTCAGACTTATATAGCATAGATGGGGCCTTTAAACTTGAGGGACTCCATCTTCTGCTATAACATTCCATCCTTTTGTTCCTTCATTTATCAATACGAATTTCTATGTTTTCTTTTAGTACAACGCTGAATACACATTAAAAAAAACTTAAAAACCAAATAAACCGCAAGACACATTAGCAAAACCTGTAAAATAGCTTGTACTATACCAGCCAACCACCCACCAATACCTTTAAACCAATTTGCGGGATTTAGAAAGGAAAATCTCTGTGTGGAATTATTGGCCAAAGTATCTGAACAGTTCACTCAAAAGTTTATCTCTTCCCATGAGACCGGGACAGCGAGAAAGGGTATGCTAGTGGACGTCACAGGGGCATGTGTACATATCCAACAATTAGCAATGGTCTGGTTTTGCTCCTTTAGTCCATCGATTAGAGCAAGATGGTGTCTAATGAATCTATTGTCGTCTCCATCCATGGTGCCTAACCTAGTCCATGCACCTGTGGTCGCAAGTATGCAGGTAAGTATAAACAATGTCATCATTCTTTGTCCGCTGGTTCTCCTAGTATCTTTTTGCAATGGGACGCGTGGATCCAGGTCTCTTTTCCCTCTAGCTTAACGGCTGTACTTGTGGTCAGCAGAACTTGAAAGGGTCCGTCAAACCGTGGATCTAGGCTTTTCCTCACGTGTCTTTTTATAACCACCCAGTCTCCAGGTTGCAGCGTATGGCTGCTAGAGTCTTGATCTGGATCTGGAAGAGAACTGAAGACATTATCATGTACTTGCTTAATCTTTTTGTGTAAAGCCCTCACATAGGAACTTAGCACATGGTTGTTCATTTCTAATGCTTGCGGATAGAAACACCCTAGGCCGGGTACGTTGCCAAACAATATCTCATATGGAGAGAGTCCAGTCTTTCTATTAGGCGTGTATCTTGCTGAAAACAGAGCAAGTGGTAAACAGTCCGGCCATGGTTTTCCTGTCTCAGCCATGGCTTTCTGAATTTTTAATTTCAATGTCCCATTCAGTCTTTCCACTGTACCACTACTTTGTGGGTGACATGGGGTATGGAATGCTTGTTGAATTCCTAGAGCTGACATGACTTCATTCATTATTTCACCTGTGAAGTGTGTACCTCTGTCACTCTCAATTACCTCTGGTACCCCATACCTGCAGACCACCTCCGCAAGCAGTTTCTTTGCGGTTGCCGTAGCCGTGGCTTTGGCAATCGGGAAAGCCTCTGGCCATCCTGAGAACAAATCAATACAGACCAACACATATTCCCATGATCCTGACTTTGGCAGCTGAATATAATCAATTTGCAGTCTCTGGAATGGATAAAGGGGCCGGGGGGTGTGTTTGGGTGGTGTTTTAACTACTCTACCCTGATTATGTGTAGCACATATCATGCACCCTTGTACCAGGTTTTCAATACAGGTGGAGAATCCTGGTGCCACCCAATGTTTCTGCATCACACTCATCACACCCGTTTTAGATTGGTGTGTCGGCCCATGTAGTATCTGGGCAGCTGCTGGGTACAGTGCCCTTGGAAGGCATCGTCGTGTCCCTTTCCCCCATACCCCATTTGCTTCATTCAGGCATGCACCTTCCTTTAACCACTTATCAACCTCCTCCTTTTGAGCCTGCGCCTGCATTTGGGATAAGATGTCCTCCGACACAAAGGGGTTTTTAGGGGCACTTAACTGACGTACTGTTGACCCTTGTTGCGGCTTACAGGCTGCTGTTTTTGCCGCTGCATCTGCCATCACGTTTCCTCTGCTTACCTAGTCGGTGCGTCTGGTATGTGCTCTTACCTTTATGACAGCTACTTGTTTAGGTAGTTGTAGCGCATCAATTAATTAACTGCTGGACCGCATCAGCATTCTTAATGGGGTGTCCTGCTGCCGTCAGGAAACCTCTTGACTTCCATATTGGACCAAAATCATGCGATATACCGAATGCGTACCTAGAATCTGTGTAAATGTTAACAATACTACCTTCCGCTAGTTTACAGGCCTCGGTTAGGGCCCTAAGTTCAGCTTCTTGAGCCGACTGGTGTGGGAGCATTGGTTCTGCCTTGATTACTGCATTGAGGGAGACAACTGCATATCCAGTATGGAAGGTACCTGAATCGTCCTGATGACGGGATCCATCTACAAAAAATTCAAAATCTGCATTTTGTAATTCATGTTCAAATACAGTAGGTAAACCTGCCGTTTCTTGTGCCATCATTTGTACACAGTCATGAGGAACTTCCTCTCTTGGATCTTCCTTAAAAAGCACAGTACCTGACTCCTCCTTTAGATCCGAGAGAGGTAACAAAGTTGCTGGATTCAGGGTAGTACACCTCTGTAAAGAAACATTGGGAGGCATTAACAGTGCACATTGTAACCTGAGATGACGTGCTGCTGAGAGGTGAGCGGGTTGCACTTGATTCAATATAGTGTAGACATCATGAGGTGTTAGAACGGTGAGCGGGTGGTCAAGAACAATGTCTGCGGATTTATGGAGTAATAGTCCAACAGCATGCAGAGCACGTACGCAGGATGGTGCACCTCTGGCTACCGCATCCAATCTGACACTAAAATAGGCAACAGGTCTCTGATTATCACCGTGTGTTTGAGTTAAAACTCCTGCTGCATGTCCAGCTTGTTCATGAAGGTACAGAGTAAATGGGAGCTCATAATTAGGTGTACCCAAAGCTGGAGCAGCCAAAATACGGTTCTTGAGAGAATAAAAACAGTCTATTGCCTCTGATGTTAGTACAAAAGGTGTTGGGGTAAGACAGTCATAGAGGGGCTGCATTAAAACAGAGGCGGCATGAATCCACTGTCTGCAATAGGAAACAAGTCCAAGAAAAGTTCTGAGGGCTGCAACATTAATGGGGACGGTGAATGCCTGTACTGCTAGTTTACGTGCATTTGTTAAATGACGAGCTCCTGGTGTAATGCAATGTCCCAAAAAGGTGACTGAAGATTTACAAAACTGAAGCTTATCTTTCGATGCCTTGCAGCCAGCGTGATAGAGAAACAACATAAGCGATATAGTTGCACTATGACATTGTTTCCTGGAGGGGGCACAAATGAGCAGGTCATCGACATATTGCAAAACAACGATATGTGGTTCAGACCATCCCTCCAGTATTTCCTGCAGACTTGCAGTGTACATTGTGGGTGAATTCTGGGCACCCTGTGGCAACACTGTCCATGTATATTGACTGCCCTGGAATGTGAAAGCAAACAGGTACTGGCAGTCAGGATGTAATGGTACACTGAAAAATGCATTTGCCAAATCGACCACTGAAAAACAAAGAGAGTTAGAAGGTATCTGTGACAGAAGAGTATGCGGGTTGGGCACAACTGGTGTTAGAAGTTCTGTGGCTTTGTTAACCAACCGGAGGTCATGGACCATTCTATATGCGGCTGGTTGTCCTGGCACACTCTTTTTCTTTACTGGGAACAGGGGAGTGTTGCAAGGGGACTGGGTTTTGACTAGGACTCCTCTCTGTAGTAATTTTTGGACCTGCTGGGCTATGGCATTCTCCTGAGCCGAGCTAAGGGGATACTGCCTCTGTTGAGGCAAGATGGCTCCTGGTTTTAATTTCACCATTACTGGTTGAACTCTTAACCTACCAACATCTGTTTTGTCTGAGGCCCAAAAATCATGTGGTACAGCCTGCTCCAATATCGGGGGAAACTCATTTGTCTCTTCTATGCTGGCAATATCTAGTGACATAATTTTGCAAAGGGTACTTGGTTTTAAACCTGGGGTCATGGTGACAGTGCCATCGGGATGATACTCAATATGTGCTTGTAATTGGGACAACACATCATTTCCCAAAAGGTTACATTGGCCTCGGGGCGATACCATGAGCTTGCTATGTACAGTGGCTCCTTGAATTTGCAGGGGAATTCTTTTAGTGACAGGAAGCAGGACAGACGGGGAATTGAAGGGGGTGGCAATGACATGATGTGAAAAATCAGTGTCAATGTATGTGACGCGCCCCCTGGGCCTGTGTTGTGCAGGGAATACCCGGAGCCGGATCGCTGGGGGTTGTAGTCTCCGTGGCGGTGACCCGGTCCGTGCCCAGGGTGGTCAATTCAGTGGCAGTCTTAGTGTAATAACAAGTGTCCGACTACGCCACCCGTGGATTGCGGTCAATGGAGACCGCCGCTGCAAGGCAGACCGCTGAGGCCGGTGTTATGTGTGCAGCTAAGAATGGGATGACTCCCCACGGGAGGAGTACAGCCTCAGGGCAGTTAGCGTGGATGATGGGAGTGATGGTGGAGATAGTCCCAGTACCAATAGTGCCGGAGGAGCAAGAAGTCACAGACAACGTGTTGCAATCCAATGTCCTTTACTCACAGTTTGTTTTCTCCAGGTCACTCTCGCGAAGCAGTGACCACCCAAGCCGTGCTGCGTCCACCAGGCAAGGGACTCGGTCAACTCCCAGGTCTTTCTGGAGTATGTCTCAAAGCTCCCTTCCGTCCTTTCTCTGGCTCGTGCCCCACCAGTGACCAAGCTTATGTCCAGCTCCCGCGGGCCTTCTCTTGGGAGGGCTACGTGCCCACGTCCCTGACCCTATATGGTATGCCTTCCTAGCAAGGTGTAACGAGGGGTCGCACCAAGGGCTGGTCACGACCTCCGGTTCTTGGCTGAAGATGATTCGCTTCCACCAATTTGGGATCCGGTGCCCTGTTCTGCCAACCCGTCACCCGCAATATCCTGGGTCCTTAGGGTTCTCTCTTCCTTCTCGTTCCTGAGCCTTTCTGTTTCACTTGTTACTTCTGTTCTGGTCTTGTTCCCTTTTCTTTTCCACTGTTCCTTCTCCTCTCTCTCTCTCTGGCCCCGGCCTCTGTGCTAGGCCTGCCCAGGGAGCAGAGCCCATGCAGCAGCCCTGCTCCCTGCCTTCTCCACTTCTCCTCACAGACTGAACTTCTTCTTCTTTCTCTTTCAGTGCTGGCTGGGCCTCACAGGCTAGGCCCGCCTCCGGAGCAGAGCTCCACAGAGGCCCTGCTCTGTCACTTCCTCTCTCAGACTGAACACTGTTCTAAGATGGTGCCCACCTTATATACCTCCCTCTGACCATGAGCCCAGGTGACTAGCAACCAATGGGCTCCTTCCTATGCTCAGGACCCAACCCCTATCTGCCCCTATAGCACTGGGTATTCCACCCCCCTCCCCACTCCAGCCAGGGACAGATGCTGTCGTGCCTGCACTTCTGTCTAGTGGGAGCACCGTTGAGCTGTCCCTCGGAAATGGGGTGTGTGTGCTGTATGCAGCCTACTGAGCCTTGATCCATACTCCATCCTTACCCGGGAGTGGGATATCACACCTCTGGATGAGGTGCAATACCTCTGTAGTGACCAAGTCCTCGGGGCGCTACATTCCCCCCTGGTAAAGCACAGCACGTCCTCGGGCTGGAACAGAGCAAAAACAATTCACAGGGTATGCAAAAACTTTTTCATTAACTGCTTACATCAGGAAACAGACACACTTGTACAATTCCCTTCATGGGAAACACTCTGATGAAACACTTTTGGTTATTACTTCCGGAACTCTTTTACCATAAAACACACTATAAAACTTTTGCAAATAAAACATTCTTCAAAAACGCATTCTTGACTTCTGGCCGCTGGACAACTTGCGACCAGGTGTTCACTTTCTCTCTCAAAGGTGCAACAGTCCATTTAATTCGTCCTGAGGTAGACGTTGCAGTTCTTTTAAAAAACCAGTAGGGGGCGCTTTAAGAAGCGCAACTATTTACCAGGGGTTGGCCGTTCCCAGTCCTCGGCCGGTTGGAAAGGGGATGGCTGCTCTCAGTCCTCAGCCAGGTAAGAAAGGGGGTATCTTGGAAACGGGTAACAGTCTTTTAGCTGTCCCAACGGGGACCACACTTATTAACAGTTCAAAAGAAAAACAGTCCTTGTACCCTGACGGGTAACTTTGTACAGTTCCTTACTCACGCTACTTTCTTTTAATAGTTATGTCCTCCTTGAGCTCCCTCCTGAGGGCAGTCTTCAGACCCGTCCGGGTCCTCTTGGCTTTCCTCGTACTGGTGGTACTGCAGCTTCTCCTCCGTGAGCCGGTGAACGTGGAGGGCGTACTGTCCCTTGGCACCCTTGTGCAGTAGGCCTTGCGGCGGGGTCTGGAGAAGGCCGCTGTTGATGACGCCCGGGGTCAGAGGGTGCGACTTTGGGCCTGGGCGCGGGCTGGTGGTGGCGGTGCCCAGGGCTGGAGGGCTCGGCTGCAGGGCTTGTTGCGGGGTCTGGAGCAGGTCGGTGTCTGCAGCGCCCGGGATCGGCGGCTCCACCAGGGGGCCCGGGAGCAGGCTGACGCTGGCAGCGTCCGGGACAGGGAGACTCCTCTTACCTGCTCCCGCGACCGCTCCTGCGTCACCCGTCTTCTCCTGGTGCTGGTCGGGGCCTGTGACGACTGGGGCACTGCCGATGCTGGGCAGCTTAGTCTGCTGCCGGTCCGCCATTTTGCTCTCCGTTCCCGATGTCTTTCCCCCCCCCCGGCAGACCGTGGCCTACCTTGCGATGATCTTCCTCCGTAGGCCGCGGCTCCGCAGTCGATCGTCGGGGTTGAGGACCTTGCTTCGCGCTCCTGTGACGTCAGCGTCACTCCCTCTCCCTTCCAGGACCTTACGCAGCGTCAGTGCGTGGGGCGGAGCTTCGGATCTCACGCGCTTTCGGCGTCCACGCCTCTCTTCTTCCCGAGCGGCGTCCCGAAAATGGCGTCTGATGGCGGGAAACTTCTCTCAGGTAAGTGCAAAAGTCTTTTTCAGGCACGCAATACCCGTTGGTGGCGGGTTGGTTTGAATCCTGCCGACTACGCCAAAGTTGACGCGCCCCCTGGGCCTGTGTTGTGCAGGGAATACCCGGAGCCAGATCGCTGGGGGTTGTAGTCTCCGTGGCGGTGACCCGGTCCGTGCCCAGGGTGGTCAATTCAGTGGCAGTCTTAGTGTAATAACAAGTGTCCGACTACGCCACCCGTGGATTGCGGTCAATGGAGACCGCCGCTGCAAGGCAGACCGCTGAGGCCCGTGTTATATGTGCAGCTAAGAATGGGATGACTCCCCACAGGAGGAGTACAGCCTCAGGGCAGTTAGCGTGGATGATGGGAGTGATGGTGGAGATAGTACCAGTACCAATAGTGCCGGAGGAGCAAGAAGTCACAGACAACGTGTTGCAATCCAATGTCCTTTACTCACAGTTTGTATTCTCCAGGTCACTCTCGCGAAGCAGTGACCACCTAAGCCGTGCTGCGTCCACCAGGCAAGGGACTCGGTCAACTCCCAGGTCTTTCTGGAGTATGTCTCAAAGCTCCCTTCTGTCCTTTCTCTGGCTCGTGCCCCACCAGTGACCAAGCTTATGTCCAGCTCCCGCGGGCCTTCTCTTGGGAGGGCTACGTGCCCATGTCCCTGACCCTATATGGTATGCCTTCCTAGCAAGGTGTAACGAGGGGTCGCACCAAGGGCTGGTCACGACCTCCGGTTCTTGGCTGAAGATGATTCGCTTCCACCAATTTGGGATCCGGTACCCTGTTCTGCCAACCCGTCACCCGCAATATCCTGGGTCCTTAGGGTTCTCTCTTCCTTCTCGTTCCTGAGCCTTTCTGTTTCACTTGTTACTTCTGTTCTGGTCTTGTTTCCTTTTCCTTTCCACTGTTCCTTCTCCTCTCTCTCTCTCTGGCCTCGGCCTCTGTGCTAGGCTTGCCCAGGGAGCAGAGCCCATGCAGCAGCCCTGCTCCCTGCCTTCTCCACTTCTCCTCACAGACTGAACTTTTTCTTCTTTCTCTTTCAGTGCTGGCTGGGCCTCACAGGCTAGGCCCGCCTCCGGAGCAGAGCTCCACAGAGGCCCTGCTCTGTCACTTCCTCTCTCAGACTGAACACTGTTCTAAGATAGTGCCCACCTTATATACCTCCCTCTGACCATGAGCCCAGGTGACTAGCAACCAATGGGCTCCTTCCTATGCTCCGGACCCAACCCCTATCTGCCCCTATAGCACTGGGTATTCCACCCCCCTCCCCACTCCAGCCAGGGACAGATGCTGTCGTGCCTGCACTTCTGTCTAGTGGGAGCACCGTTGAGCTGTCCCTCGGAAATGGGGTGTGTGTGCTGTATGCAGCCTACTGAGCCTTGATCCATACTCCATCCTTACCCGGGAGTGGGATATCACACCTCTGGATGAGGTGCAATACCTCTGTAGTGACCAAGTCCTTGGGGCGCTACATATGGCCAATCACCTTGCGTAATTACTGAATTGTCGGCCCCCGTATCTATTTGGAAATCGATTTCATGTCCCCCTGGTAGGTTCACCTGCACTATACAACTGGGAGTTGGGGGTAAGGAGATGAGGGGGTTCATGTGCAAGCTACCCTCATCCTATGGGGGCGTTGTTTGGTCGGCTGGAGGACCCGTACTCTGAGCATTTGGATACGGGTTGGTCCTACAGTTCTTTCTAAAATGTCCTGGCTTTTTACATCCGTAACACAGTTTCTGTCCTCCTCCTTCAGTCCGTCCTCTGCCTCTGTTGTTTCTGGGGGTCGTCTCTACTATATGTATTCTGGCAGCTCTTTTTGCCTGCGCTATGTCATGCTGTGCCCCCTGAGCTATTCTAGCTAAATCTTCTGCCTTCACTGATCTCCAGTCCGGTCTACTTGCTTTTACCTTCTCTGCAATCTCTTTCTTTAGTCCATTCATGAAAGCACTTGCTAATACCCTCTCACTAGTCTTATTCCCGGGGTTGAACCCCATTTCTGACCAGGTTTTCTTTAGTGCATAGAAATAATCCTTAGGATCTTCCTCCTTTCCCTGCACTCTATCTTCTAGTGTAACTTGCTTTTCTGCTTGCCTGTCTTGACATGCTTTTACCAACGCTGCTGCGAATAGGACTCCAGCTGCTGCATCATTAGATTCTGCATCTACGGGTCCGGTCCTATTGGCATACTGTTTTTTTTGTCTCATCTATCAACCTATCATAGCGGGCTTCATCTGCCAATTTTCCCTTAATTACCCCCTGCAGATCTATTCTAGTGGCATGATACGTATCCTGTATGGTGGTGATCATTCTAGCAAAACCCATAGGGGACTGGGACGGATCTGGCAGCTGGGAGATCAGTGCCAACTGCTCTGAAGGGCTCCATGGTCTATACATTAACATTGTACGAGCTTCCTGACCTGGAACCACTGCATCCCCCCCTGCTGCTGCTGCTGCTGCTGGTGCTCCTGGCACAACTACCGTCCTCATTGGGAATAGACTAGCTGGGTGGGGTCTCGGTCCTCCACATGCCACACAGATGTCTACTGTCAAGGGATTCTGCTGTCCACATCTGGGGCAAACCCAACATTTAGGTTCCTGGGAATTCTGGTACTGGGGTGGGGGTGACGTCGGGAGCGGACAGGGAGGAAAATCTGTCATTCCAGTTTTTGTCAGTCTGTAACGTCCGTCTCCTAATTCTTCAATCTCTCCTTCAAAATAAGCGCATGCATTCATCCATACATCTACTGTCCCTAACAGACCCTTATCTTTCAGCCATCCATGATAGGAGTTAAAGAAGGATTTCCATTTCTCTCCATTCATCTCTCCATTCTCATTCATTCCCGCTTTACACAATATTTTGTCAATTCCAATCAGTGCCTGTTTCCCTTCTCTGCGTACCACTAAGTCTTTGGCTATAATGCCTTCCTTGGCATTTTGGTTCCCCATTTTTTCGGTTCTCCTCACCTAGAAGAGACTCCTCAGTCACTTAGACAATGGTCACTTAGACAATGGGCCACAAAGGTTTCTGAACCATTCCACTACTAGCCTCTCTAGGACTTATACGCCAACCAGAAAAACAGACCAAAAACATCAATCCCGGGACACATCCACAACACAATCATCGGATCCATACTTTCATTCTTAAATTCTCCAAAGGATAGAAGGCAGGACTGTCAATTTATCTGAGGGATTCTACTGGTTCAAAGGGACCTGAGCCAGACAACAATCTGTTGAATTACCTGGGGAGCCGACCGCTCGGGGGTGAGGGAGTCTCTTCTATGCAGTGATATAATTAGGTAGAATATAACAGTTATTCTTACCTCAGCACTGTATATATCACCAACAGAGAGCTTCACTCGTCCCACGTCTCGAACCGGTCGAGCACCCTTGGGTAGATTAACTCAAGGTCCCTGTTCGAGGCGCCAGCTGTCGTCACTGAATTTTGGGTCTTCTATCCTTTGGATTACGAGCTCGGAGAGAATGAAGAAACAGGACAGGATGTTTGTGTCTAAACATACTCTAAAAACTTTATTACAAAACACAGGGCTAATATACACCCTAAAGGCAGGAAACGGATTTGCCACATATGGTTCGATTATACAGTTTAGCTGAACAAGCGAAAAAAGCTAGTTTCTGTATGCTTTAAAATATTTAATTAGACTTATCTAGTTAGCAAGGTCATTTCATCTTTCTGCAAGAACACATTATTGCTACACTAGAAGAAACATCTGGCCAGGGAGAATCACTTTATCTTCTCCCAAGGAGACGCTATTGATACAAGAAGGAACATTCATAGCTGTTGTTTTCACCTAAAATAACTGTCAGACTTATATAGCATAGATGGGGCCTTTAAACTTGAGGGACTCCAGCTTCTGCTATAACAGAAGCATGGGGCATCATATGGGGGGGGGTGACATCCTGCATGGGGCATTATATGGGGGGGTGACATCCTGCATGGGGCATTATATGGGGGGGTGACATCCTGCATGGGGCATTATATGGGGGTGACATCCTGCATGGGGCATTATAAAGAGGGGGGGTGACATCCTGCATGTGGCATTATATAGGGGGGAGACTTCCTGCATGGGGCATTATAAAGAGGGGGGGGAGACATCCTGCATGGGGCATTATATAAAGGGGGAGACATCCTGCATGGGGTATTATAAAGAGGGGGGGAGACATCCTGCATGGGGCATTATATAGGGGGGGGAGACATCCTGCATGGGGCATTATAAAGAGGGGGGATAACATCCTGCATAGGGCATTATATGGTGGGGAAGAGGGATATCCTGCATGGGGCATTATATGGGGGGAAAGGGACATCCTGCATGGAGCATTATATGGGTGGGAAAGGGACATCCTGCATGGGGCATTATATGGGGGCCAGTATCCTGTATAGAGCGTTATAAGGGGGCCAGTATCCTGTATAGAGCGTTATAAGGGGACCAGTATCCTGTACGGACCGTTATATGGGGGCCAATATCCTGTATGGAGCGTTATATGGGGGCTAGTATTCTGTATGGATCGTTATGTGAGGGCCAGTATTCCGTATGGAGCGTTATATGGGGGCCAGTATTCCGTATGCAGCTTTATATGGGGGCCAGTATTCTGTATGGAGCATTTTATGGGGGCCAGTATCCTGTGTGGAGCAATTCGCCGTTTTTTGAGCTTTTGTAGAATTTACAATAGATATATCTCATGTACTGTAAGAAGTGAAATCTTTGCATTGTATTATATATATATATATATATATATATATATATATGAATCGTGGTATGTGTTAAGGGGGCCCACTGAGACTCTTTTGCCCAGGGCCCAGAAAAACCTGGAGCTGGCCATGACAATAGGGATATGTTTTCTGAGATCCCAGATCATAGAAACGTAATAAAATATTTTAGTTTTTCTGTAGAGCATAGACCCGGACGTCAGCTGGCCAATACAGGTGCCCTGTCCAGGGTCCTAGTTTTGGTTTAATGATTTAAGAGCTAAGAATATTCCGGTGCTGAGGTAGAAATGACGCGCCCCTGGGCCTGTGTCGCGCAGCGTTGCGCACGCGGGAGATTACCCGGAGCCGGATCTGTTGAGGGTTGTAGTCTCGTGGCGGTGATCCGGTCCGTGCCCAGGGAGTCAGACTAAGTGGCGCTGTATTAGCGGTAGATGTTGAACGACTACGCCACCCGTTGAGTACAGCTAAGGAGCTGCTGCTGCAGGGCAGACCGCTGAGGCCGGTGGTAGGATTGTGCAGCGTGATAGTATAACCCCCAACGGGAGGGGTATGGCCTCAGGGCAGCCGACGTGGATGATGGGGGTAGCAGGAACCACTCGGAGACGGTACGGTGTAGTTCAGGGTCTTTACTGGTGACAAAGATAGACCCTCCCGGAGTACTGGCTAGCGATTGGGGCCTGGTCAGTCCTTGAGCAGATGGGATCTCCCCTGGCCAGGCGGAGTTGTAGGCCTCCCAAACTAACGATACTCTTCTGGCTACCTTGCTAGAGGCGGGTATAAGTAGCCCACGTCCCTGAGTGTACCGTGTGGTGCTCACCCGTATGGCCGGTGACTCGGGGCCTTCTAGTAGCTTCCGCTCCACGACGGCGGTGCTGGTCCCACACGTGTGACCGTGCCTTCGGGTTTCTGGGCCAGAGGACCTGCAATCCCCTGCCGGTCGGTTTCTGCTGCTGGATAGGAGTTAGTCCCCACAGCCTCGGACTCCGGGTCCGGTGATAACTTCTCAGTCAGGGCGAGCTCTGCAGCTACCAGCCCCTGACTCCTTGTAGCACTGCTCCCACAGAGCTCCTGATGTTCTTTTCCTATATCTGCTTCTCTGTCTCTACTTCTTCTCTACTCACTAACCCTGCCTCAGCCCCAGGTTTATATAGGGGAAGTTGTTCCCCTCCCAGGACTGGGCAGGAGGTGTGGCATGCATAGGATTCCTGACCAAGAGACCTCCCACCTGCTCTCAGACATAACATTGCTGTTACTGTGGAAACCAGACCCCTGGGGTGCCACATTCCCCCCTAGTGAAATTTAGTACTCCGGGACTAAACATATTTTAGAAAAACATAACCAATACAAACAGAAACGGTACAATAAAAAAAAACATATTAGAATGGTCACGGCGTGTCCGCAACCGGGTGCAGTTTTTGAAGAAAAGCAAGGTGTCCATTTCACCAAAACAGGGAGACGTAACCAGGTAGGGGTCTGTCCTGCCCCGAGTCCTTAACAGTCTTTAGTCCATCCCTAGGTTACGCTCCAACCATGTATAAAGGATTCCCGGTAAATCCACCAAGGACTCCTATAAATAACTAGAAACACATAATTATACACAAGTAACAGACAGGTGACCACAAATAAAACAATTTAAACACTTCAAATCCTCCAACGTGCGGGTAACTGGCCTCTAGTGGCCCTAGTGGACCTACGGAGCTGACTGTCTAGCCCTGAACTACAGGGTGTAGGAGCTGTCAAGGGTAAACTGGGCAGCTGTCCACGGGCCCTTTGGCTCACTAGAGGTATGGCAGGTTCACTATAAGCAGAGGGTTGATCCTCCTGGTCTGCCTGTGTGGGGTCTTCTGCCTCCTGGACCGGCTGTTCTTCCAGCTCTACCTGTTGCTCCGTAGGTGCTTGGGATGCTGGTTGGAGGAAGGTGAGTACAGGTACCACAACTGCGCCATTGACTTGAGTCCAAGACCGAGGGAAGTCTCCGAACACAGTACTAACCATGTCTTCCCTTTCCTCTACGGGTCGAGGGTCTTCTTGTTCCTCTTCAGGGTTCCGTAGCTGTTCGGGACACTTCTTCAGGTGATCCCGGGATACAATGGTTGTGGTTTCCCCTCCGTCTTTACTGATGGTACAGACCTTTGGGTTGTCGTGGCTTGAGGGCAGTACGATGTACGGGTCCTTCTCCCACTGGTCGTCCAACTTGTGGAGCCGCCTTTTCCTCTTCAAGACCTGCTCTCCGGGTACCAGGGGAACAGCGGGAGCATACTGGTTGTAAGTTTTCTCTTGTCTTTCCCTAGCTTGACAGAGACTTCGCTCCACGCTCTCCTGTACTTTCCGGTACTGCTGCTGCCTCTCTGTGTCCCAGTCTGCTTCTGGTGAAGTGTCCTCGGGTGTCAGGACTCCCATCTCCAGGTCAACAGGTAGCTTACCAGGTCTTGCCCTCATCAGGTAAGCCGGGGTACAGTTGGTGGAACCTACCGGGATGTGGTTGCATAGGTCCACTAGGTCGGGCAGCCTCTCGGGCCACAGACTGCGTTCTTCCAGGGGCAATGTTTTCAGAAGATCTATCACCACCTGGTTCATTTTCTCACAAAGTCCATTAGTTTGCGGATGATAGGGTGTCGTCCTTATCTTCCGGCAGCCATACAGAGTGCAGAATTCTTGGAAGACCTCCGCTTCAAAGGCAGGTCCCTGGTCTGTCAAAACTTGGTCCGGGTACCCGTGTGGACGGCAGAAATGCTGCTGGAAGGCTCTAGCTGCTGTTCGAGCTGTTAAGTCCTTGACGGGGACGACAACCAAGAACCGGGAGTAGTGATCCACGATGGTTAGTGCGTAGACGTAGCCACTTCTGCTTGGGGTCAGTTTTACATGATCCAAGGCTACCAGTTCCAACGGCTTCCGGGTGACGATGGACTGCAGGGGAGTCTTCTGGCTGGCACGGTCCTTCCTTCTTAGGTTGCACGGGCCACAGTCTCTGCACCACCTCTCGATGGTTCCCCTCATGCCTACCCAGTGGAACTGCCCGCGCAGCAGGAACTCCAGCTTCTTCCATCCGAAGTGTCCAGCCCCGTCGTGGTATGCCTCCATCACCATGGCTGCGTCTCTTCGTGGCACCACTACTTGCCAAATTAGTTCATGCGTCCGGGAGTTAACCATTCGGCGGCACAACTTCCCCTTATAAAGGAACAGTCGACTCTTCTCAGCCCACAGTTGCTTGGCTTCCTCCGGAGCGTCTGGGTCAAGGCGAGCCTCTGGCCGAGTCAGCATCTCCTTCACCAGTCGGACGGCAGGGTCACTGTCTTGCGTTTCCGCCCAGTTGTAGTGAGGCAAGGGATTAAACGTAGCAGCTTGCTTACTCCTTACCCGGTGGGAATACTGGATAGTCCCATGACGGTGGAACGCGGGGAGTTCGACTTCTTCCAGTCCCTCTGGATCTTCTCCTACGTCCGGTAGGTTTGGCATCCTGGACAGGGCGTCCGCGTTGGTATTGGAGCGTCCTGCCCGGTATTTGATTGTGAACTCGTAGTTGGACAGACGGGCCATCCATCTCTGCTCTAGGGCACCGAGTCTTGCTGTGTCCAGGTGTGTCAACGGGTTGTTATCCGTGTACACGGTGAACCGGGGGGAAGCGAGGTAGTGCTTAAAGCGTTCGGTGACTGCCCACACCACTGCCAGGAACTCTAGCTTAAATGAGCTGTAATTCTCAGGGTTTCTCTCGGTGGGTCGCAGTTTTCGGCTGGCGTAAGCGATTACTCGTTCTTTCCCCTGCTGGATCTGGGACAGCACGGCTCCTAGCCCGATGTTACTTGCGTCGGTGTAGAGGATAAAGGGCTGGCTGTAATCAGGGTACGCCAGGATTTCATCCCCCGTGAGGGCCATCTTCAGCTGGCGGAAGGACTCTTCTTCTAACTTCTCCCATCTGAAGGGTGGCTTCTGGTTCTTGGCCTTCCGGGACTGGCCTATCAGGAGGTCCTGCATAGGAGCTGCCTTTTTGGTGAAACCGGGGATGAATCTGCGGTAATAGCCTACCAACCCGAGGAACTGCCGCACTTCCTTTACACTGGAGGGACTTGGCCATTCCTTAATTGCGGTGATCTTATCAGGGTCGGGAGCCACTCCATCAGCGCTCACCACGTGTCCCAGGTACTGCACCTTTGGTTTCAGGAGGTGACACTTGGAGGGTTTCACCTTTAGGCCGTAGCTTGCCAGAGCTTCGAACACTTCCGCCAGGTGTTTCAGGTGGTCCTCATACGTCTTGGAATATACGATGACATCGTCCAGGTACAACAGGACCGTCTCGAAGTTTCTGTGGCCCAGACAGCACTCCATTAATCGTTGGAAGGTTCCTGGTGCGTTGCAGAGTCCGAACGGCATGCAGGTAAACTCGCTAAGTCCCATCGGGGTGGTGAATGCGGTCTTCTCCCGGTCCGCCTCTGCTACAGGAACCTGCCAGTACCCACTAGTGAGATCCAAGGTAGAGAAGAAGTTAGCAGATCTTAAAGCAGCCAAAGACTCCTCTATCCTTGGTAAGGGGTACGCATCCTTGTGTGTGATACGGTTGATTTTCCGGTAATCTACACACATCCTCATGGTGTTGTCTTTCTTTTTGACTAAGACTAGTGGAGCTGCCCAGGGGCTACAGCTATCCCTGATCACCCCAGCCTCCTTCATGTCTCTAAGCATCCCCTTGGCGTGTTGGTAGTGTGCAGGGGGTACGGGTCGATACCTCTCTTTTATGGGAGGATGGTCTCCCGTGGGGATGTGGTGTTCTACCCCCTTGACTCGCCCGAAGTCTAACGGGTGTTTACTAAACACTCTCTCGTACTCTTGAACCACCCGATAGACTCCCTGTTTCTGGTGTGAGGGAGTGGAGTCAGTACCCAAATGTAGTTGCTGACACCAGTCCTCCATTGTTTTCTTAGAGCCGTTACCTTCCTCCGGGGAAGATGGAGGCAAGGGTTCTACGGACTGTATGGAATCTTGATTGATGGTATACAATTTGGCTAGCGTGGCATACCGGGGCAGGTACACTTCCCTCTTCCCGATATTTATTATGCGAACGGGCACCCTCCCATGGCGTACATTGACCACCCCCCGTGCTGTCAAAATGGTGGGCCTACTGTCTGAGTAAACTGGTTCTACCATTGCCTGGTAATCTCTACCTCTCAGACCAATAGCTGCCCGGCACCAAATCATCATTTCACTTTTCGGGGGCATGGCAATAGGGAAAGGGTCACACATTCGCACGCTACCAATCTCACCACCGGAGAGTTCTAGCTGTTGCCGTCGCATCAGTGCCCGGATCTCTTTCTGGAGCACTCGCTGCTGGCCGGAGCTGGCATTCTTGGCAACCTGCTGTAAAAGGAAAATCACCTCTGCAAGACAATTTTCAATTACATTAGTTCCTAGAGTTATCTTTGGGTGACTCTCGTGTTTGTCAATGTCTACAATGATCAGTCCCTGTGCTGCCAGTTCGACTCTACCGATTTTAATGGTCACCTCTTTAAATCCAATCTGTGGCACGGGCTGACCATTGCTGGCGATGATACTCAAGTCGTCGTCAAGGTAGCGGGTGATATCCGAGTCATTCCAGTACTGCTTGAAGAGCACGTACGGGATGGTGGTGACCTGTGACCCGGTGTCCAGTAGGGCACTCATAGGAATGCCCTCCAGTACCACGGGTAAGACTGGACGTCCTCCCACATATTTGTCGCGCCAGTTCGATGGGCCTGGTGATCTTTTTCCTGGGGGTTGGCCCTCTACCCCAGGTTGTGCCAGTTTAAAGGACAGTACCTTGCCATATGGCCGGGTTGATTGCAGCGGCGGCAGATGGGTCGTCCGTCCTCGTTGTATCGGTCGCTGGGTCTTCCTCTGGCCGGTGGGGTCCTCCTTGGTCGACGCCACGGGATGTCCTCCGGTCCGGATGCCAGCTGGATCTTCCCTGGAGTGGAAACCTGTAAAGACTGCACAGTTCGGGTTAGCGCAGCAACGCTTTTAGCTAGCTCTTGGACCTGAAGGTGCAGGTCTGGAGCCGGGTCATTGTTCAAAGCCTGCGCATCAGCTCCCACAGGCCCTGCCGACAAGGGCGCCGCCTCCTGGTGGTAAGTGGTAGTGGGGCGTCTGGGGGTCACAACGCCACCTGGTGCCGGTTCTCGAAGCACCCGGATGGCTCTGTCCTTGAACTGTGCAAATCCCAGATGAGGGTCCTGTAAGGCCATTGCCCGCAACTGGGTTCGGTGGGCATTGCAATATAAACCCTCTATAAATTGTTCAGTCAACAGCCTGTCCTCGTCTCCCACGCCGTCAGGGTCGGTCTGCTTAATGGCTCTCAGGGCCTCTTGTAGGTTCAGGGCATAGTCCCTTATACTCTCATGTGCCCGCTGTTTGCACCCGTAGAATCTAAGCTTGATCTCGGCTGAGGTGCGGGTATCAAAGGTGTCCCTCAGCCGGGTTAGTATCCCTGCGACAGTCCTCCCCCGAGGTGGCCAGGACTTTACCTCCCTTTGGGCTGCCCCGGTTAATTGGGCCACCAGGATGCTCACTTTTTGCTCCTCTGTGAGGGGGTACACCTGGAAGAGGCTATCCAGCTTTTCTCTAAAGTCATGCAGGGTATGTGACTCCCCTGAGTACCGGGGTAGCCAGGCTGCCCCCGGGATATAGGGCATGGTGAAAGGCATGACCGCAACAGCGGTGGCGCTGGCGGGGGTTGAAGCGGTGAAGCTCTCCTCCGTATCCGACATCCTTCTCCCCCCTAGTGGACCGTGGCCTACCTTGCGATGATCCTCTTCCGTAGGCCGCGGCTCCGCAGTGGATCGTCAGGGTTGAGGACCTTCCGTCGCGCTCCTGTGACGTCGGCGTCTGCTGGGCTCCTTCCAGGACCTTACGCAACATCCGGACGTGAGGCGGGGCCTCAGTTCTCGCGCGCTTTCGGAGTCCACGCCCCTCTTCTTCCCGCGCGGCGTCCTCAAGATGGCGTCCAATGGCGGGAAAACTCCATGTATGGCGGGAAGAAGGCTGAAGATGGCGCCGGATGGCGGGAAAACTCCACCGATGGCGGGAAGGAAGCTGAAGATGGCGCCGGATGGCGGGAATCTTCACCACAGGTAAGTTTGAACAGTCTTTTTCAGGCACGCAGTACCCGGTGGTTGCGGGCACGAAATCCTGCCGACTACGCCAAAAGTTGACGCTCCCCTGGGCCTGTGTCGCGCAGCGTTGCGCACGCGGGAGCTTACCCGGAGCCGGATCTGTTGAGGGTTGTAGTCTCGTGGCGGTGATCCGGTCCGTGCCCAGGGAGTCAGACTAAGTGGCGCTGTATTAGCGGTAGATGTTGGACGACTACGCCACCCGTTGAGTACAGCTAAGGAGCTGCTGCTGCAGGGCAGACCGCTGAGGCCGGTGGTAGGATTGTGCAGCGTGATAGTATAACCCCCAACGGGAGGGGTATGGCCTCAGGGCAGCCGACGTGGATGATGGGGGTAGCAGGAACCACTCGGAGACGGTACGGTGTAGTTCAGGGTCTTTACTGGTGACAAAGATAGACCCTCCCGGAGTACTGGCTAGCGATTGGGGCCTGGTCAGTCCTTGAGCAGATGGGATCTCCCCTGGCCAGGCGGAGTTGTAGGCCTCCCAAACTAACGATACTCTTCTGGCTACCTTGCTAGAGGCGGGTATAAGTAGCCCACGTCCCTGAGTGTACCGTGTGGTGCTCACCCGTATGGCCGGTGACTCGGGGCCTTCTAGTAGCTTCCGCTCCACGACGGTGGTGCTGGTCCCACGCGTGTGACCGTGCCTTCGGGTTTCTGGGCC
The DNA here is from genome assembly GCF_046119375.1 of Phyllobates terribilis. Classification (NCBI taxonomy): domain Eukaryota; kingdom Metazoa; phylum Chordata; class Amphibia; order Anura; family Dendrobatidae; genus Phyllobates; species Phyllobates terribilis. The sequence continues at coordinate 271,178 of NW_027363977.1, read as the reverse complement.
AGAGGACCTGCAATCCCCTGCCGGTCGGTTTCTGCTGCTGGATAGGAGTTAGTCCCCACAGCCTCGGACTCCGGGTCCGGTGATAACTTCTCAGTCAGGGCGAGCTCTGCAGCTGCCAGCCCCTGACTCCTTGTAGCACTGCTCCCACAGAGCTCCTGATGTTCTTTTCCTATATCTGCTTCTCTGTCTCTACTTCTTCTCTACTCACTAACCCTGCCTCAGCCCCAGGTTTATATAGGGGAAGTTCTTCCCCTCCCAGGACTGGGCAGGAGGTGCGGCATGCATAGGATTCCTGACCAAGAGACCTCCCACCTGCTCTCAGACATAACATTGCTGTTACTGTGGAAACCAGACCCCTGGGGTGCCACAGAAACAGATGGGAGGATATGTAACATGAGCGGAGGAAACGTGTGGTGTGTGCATGTCACCTTCGATCCGCTCATGAGAACAGTGTATTTTCTGGCTAATCACCTGCAATGTTCAGGTCTGGTATAATAGGGCTGAGAGTCCACAAGAAGAGGCTCTCTCTGCTCCTGGGAAAACTGCTGTGAGTAAAGCAATTGTTTGGGTTAAGAGCTGTGAACGAGGCCGAGCTCTGGTGAGTCAGGACTTTGTAAAATTGGTTGTAACCAGTAGTACCAAACCTGCCTCGTATGAATTGTGCCTTGGAATACCTGAAGCACATGTCTGGTCCAGGGGACGGTGATCGCTTGAACTTATTCTCTAATCCTGTCACAATATATAAATAGTTACATATATATAGATTTTTATATTTACTTATATAAATAAAATATGCAAGTGTGTATGTGTGTGTATATAATATATATATATATATATATATATATATAGTGCAGACCAAAAGTTTGGACACACCTTCTCATTTAAAGATTTTTAAATCTAGACAACCTCTTGAAGCTCATCAAGAGAATGCCAAGAGTGTGCAAAGCTGTCATCAAAGCAAAAGGTGGCTACTTTGAAGAACCTAGAATATAAGACATATTTTCAGTTGTTTGACACTTTTTTGTTAAGTATATAATTCCACATGTGTTATTTCATAGTTTTGATGCCTTCAGTGTGAATGTACAGTTTTCAAAGTCATGAAAATACAGAAAAATCTTTAAATGAGAAGGTGCGTCCAAACTTTTGGTCTGTACTGTATATATATATATATATATATAAGACAGCACTATTTAATCATTACTCACTAGCAGGTGCCAGGCCTCCAAGCAGTCTGTCCAAACTGTTGCATATCAATGGAAAGTATATCAAAAGGCAGCACTCCAAAAATTCGTTAGAAAAAATGGACTTTAATGAGCCCAAGAAGCAACGTTTCGGTTCATAGAACCTTTTTCAAGCAGAGTTCAAATGCATATGGTGCAATATATATAGTTACAAACAGTGATTCCATAATTACAATTAATTTATACAAAACCATGATTTCACAAAGAAAGTGCAAAAGTGCATATCTCAAAATAATATTAAAATTACATACATAGTGATACATTTTAAACAGATACATTATTATCATCAATATCATGATCCATAACCCTCATAAAGTGACAAGTGCTTTGATTGATAATTATTAGTGCCAGGTGTACATTGTAAATAATACATATGAGGGTGCGACTCACCCCGCAGCAATCATGCATAACCACACATCCTACTTCCTCCACGCTGTTCTCGGCGTCTCAGAATCCAATCTGCGCATGTCTCCCATGGGACCCACATTGTTTTGTCACATGACCGGGGCAAACCTAGTCCGCCCATATCGTGACATCACCGGGCAAGCGCTTTACACTTCTAACACTACGGTCGCTATCTTTTTAATTGGCAAACTCCACCAGAAGATTATTTTCAAATATGAACAAAATGTGCACTCAAATAATTAATCCTATCCTCTATTAACTGCAAGAACGCGCCCACTTTTCATTATCAGGGACACCATCCTATTCATAATTTCTCAATTTATTTATATTATAATAACAGTATCCATACGGTAATTCCTATGTCCATAAATGAACGGAGAGATAATATATTAATACATAACCCAAACACCCTTCCATGGAATTCCCTATCCCTAGGTTCATCCATGGAGTGAAATTAAGAGGTCAGAGGAGGAACCTTCCTCAGGTCCCCACCCCTTTCCCAATCTCAGGCGATAATTGGGAATACATTATAGTTCAATTCTCTCCATAAACAGGAATACCATTTCATAATGTAGAAATATATTTTTATAACTTCATTAGGTGGAAACTTGAATATTTTCAACTACTATATATATAAAGAAAACATTTTTTTAAGAAAAAATCCATTCCCAGAGGAAGTCTCCCTTTCTTTATACGCATGTTGCAGCAGGTCGCGTCGACTCCACAAAATATCATAGTGAGAGTGATTGATCTGCAAGAAACCAAAAATATCCATATATAAATATATTAAAATATAAAAATCCAATTATATTTAAAATACCCCAAATTTCATACACTGCTGATGTCTGAACATACTCCTCAGGTGATACCTGCTGTAATAAATTCAGCATTCAGTCCATTTGGCTTCAACGTATTCAAGTTATGGATCCACTCAAGTTCCTTTCTTTTTAATAATCGTATTCTATCTCCACCCCGTCTTTGTAAAGGGACCGCATCTATAATTCTAAATCTTAATTGTATCACAGTATGTCCCGCCTCCACAAAATGCTTTGATACAGGTAAGTCCATCCTCTTTTTTCTAATGGAATGTCTATGATTATTCATGCGAGTTTTAAAATCGCACATAGTTTCTCCTATATACCAAAGTGAGCAGGGGCACTCTAACAGATATATTATATAGTCAGAATCACATGTAAAAAATTTTTTTATGTTGTATACTTTTTGAGTTTTTGGATGAAGAAACCGATCACCTTTTAACATAAACGGGCAGTTGACACATGAAAGACATGGATAACAACCCTTTCTACCTCTACCCTTAATGAATGTCTGAGTCACAGTTTTAGAGGGGCCAATATCTGAATGTACTAGTACATCTTTAATATTTTTATTTCTTCTATAAGAAAAAAGAGGGGGATTTTTAAATTCTGGCACATCCGGGAAACATCTATTTAACATTTTCCAATGACTCCTGTCTATATTTGCCACCTGTTCACTCTCTTCACCATATGTCGATACCATAGGTATTCTATCATCCTTATTATTTTTGGTCATTTTATTCAGAATAATATCCCTATTTAATCCACTGACTTTTTTTTCCTGTTTATTTAACAGTCTCTGAGGGTAACCTCTTGACCTAAGTTTTTTCGTAAGTTTCTGTGCACTCTTATACAGGCCCTCCTCACTACTCTTTATTCTTTTAATTCTTAAATATTGGCTAAAAGGTAATGATTCTATCATGCGTTTTGGGTGGTGACTTTTATACCTCAGGAAATCATTTCGATCCGTCGGTTTAATGAAGAGGGAGGTCAATAATTTTCCATTTTCCTGTGTGATAAAAACATCCAAAAACTGAATAGATTTACATGAACTCACCAATGTAAATTTGACAGTCCTATCGACCTGATTCAAATATCCATAAAAATCCTCCAGTTCCCCTTGTGTACCTGTCCAGAGGAGGAAGACGTCATCTATGTATCGCCACCACGCCATGACATGTCTAAAGTGGTGGGACACATAGACAAAGTTCTCCTCCAATGTAGCCATAACAATATTTGCAGAAGCAGGGGCCATATTGGCCCCCATCGCGGTTCCACATTTCTGGAGGAAATATTCATCACCAAATAGGAAATAATTATGATATAATATGGACTCTAATAATTCAATAATAAATTTCCTATTATTTTCACTAAGATCCGTATAAAACAGTCTCCGTTCAATCGCCTCCACCCCCCTACCATTATCAATGGAGGTGTATAGAGATACCACATCAAATGAGGCCAAAATGACCTCACTTTTTAATTCAACTTCCTGTATTTTTAATAAAAAATCCATGGTATCTCTCACAAAGGATTTAGTATTTTTCGCCAATGGATTTAATATTCTATCAAGATAAATTCCAATTTTACTCGTTAATGAATTTACCCCGGAGACTATGGGTCGTCCCGGGGGATGATTAAGATTTTTATGTATTTTAGGAAGTACATATATCACAGGGGTGGTAGGATTCTCCACATACTGTATAAATAATCATAAAGATCTTTATCAATTATATTATTTTCCAAATCCCCATCCAAAATAACTTTCAAATAATTTAAAAATAGAAATTTTGGATCCTTTTCCAACTTGACATAAACTTCACTGTCACTCAACTGTCTTCTAATTTCTTCAATATACATGACCCTGTCCATGACGACGACAGCCCCACCTTTATCGGCAGGTTTTATAATGATGTCGCTGTCATGGACATGGTCCTGCAAAGCCCGTATCTCCTCTGTACTCAAATTTGGAGATTTCAGTCTTTTATTTGAGTTCCCTCTCAATGCTTTCACATCCCTCTGTACCGCTTCCATAAATGCATTAATTACCGGAGGATTCACAGGTGGCGTAAAGGTACCCCTTTTGGCCACCTGAACCTTGTAGACTAAGTTCACTAGTTATACATTTAGGGACAATCACACTACCAGAAAACCAATTTCTCAATTTGACATTTCTAAAAAAATCTCTGGAGATCTAGCTCCAGCTGAAACCAGTCCACATGTTTGCTCATACTAAATGACAAACCCTTATTCAAGACAGTCATCTGTGATATGGTCAAATTTTTTTTAGAGATATTTACCACGAGTTCATTTCTTTTTTCCGTGTCATCACTTGTCTCTGCTGCCGTGGTTTGATTTTGTCCTGTTTTTTTCTGTTGTCTTCGGTGCCGTTTGCCCCCTCTTCTTTTCCGTTGGATCCTCTCTGTTGCTCCTGATCTAGGTCTAAAGGAGAAATTATCACACAATTGTAAATGTCCTTTTATATCATGCTTGTTAGGCCTTTTATCAGTCCTTAAATAACCTCTTTTACTCCATGATGAATTAGATCCACCCTTCTGCCAGTTATAAATGTGACCAGTTTGATAATCCTCCATATCTCGATTCCATTTACGACGTTTTACATCCTCAAATTCCATGCGCAAACCCTGCACCTTAGTCATTATTAAATCCTTGAAGGAATCCCATTCCTCAATTTTGAGCAATGATTTCAATTTTTCCTCAGTATTCACAATGTAAGTTGTCATTTTCAATATTTCCTGTTGTAAAAAGTCAATATTCAACAAAATTATATCCAAGGCATATCTATTGGAGATTTGACAAAAACGGGAGCAAAAAGTCAAATTATTTCCAAAAAGATTGGGTCTTATATTTGAACGTAAACCCCGTGGTATTTTCCGAGCTTTATAATACTGTCCCAAAGTAACCAAATGCAGTTGTAGAATAATCATCCTTTTAGAATCACTTTCATATTTACGTTTAAGATCCACTAGGGAAGGTGTACTTAAAAAAGTCCCATCATCCTTCAGCGCACCTAGGATCCGTTCTTCTTCCTCAGCAGTATATGAAAAAACATCAGGCTCTATACCGTCCATTACTTTAGATCAAAAGAATACATTTTTAAAGGAAAAAGAAAAAATTAAGAGAAAATGTGCATGTCTTCCTGGACATATACAGTACAGACCAAAAGTTTGGACACACCTTCTCATTTAAAGATTTTTCTGTATTTTCATGACTTTGAAAATTGTACATTCACACTGAAGGCATCAAAACGATGAATTAACACATGTGGAATTATATACTTAACAAAAAAGTGTGAAACAACTGAAAATATGTCTTATATTCTAGGTTCTTCAAAGTAGCCACCTTTTGCTTTGATGACTGCTTTGCACACTCTTGGCATGTAAGAGTATACTGGCCTTCAGGGCAAAGTGGCAAAGAAAAAGCCATATCTGAGACTGACTAATAAAAGGAAAAGATTAATATGGGCAAAAGAACACAGACATTGGACAGAGGAAGATTGGAAAAAAGTTTTATGGACAGACGCATCAAAGTTTGAGGTGTTTGGATCACACAAAAGAACATTTGTGAGATGCAGAACAACTGAAAAGATTCTGGAAGAGTGCCTGACGCCATCTGTCAAGCCTGGTGGAGGTAATGTGTTTGTCTGGGGCTGCTTTGGTGCTGGTAAAGTGGGAGATTTGTACAAGGTAAATGGGATTTTGAATAAGGAAGGCTATCACTCCATTTTGCAACGCCATGCCATACCCTGTGGACAGCGCTTGATTGGAGCCAATTTCTTCCTATAACAGCACACCTCCAAATTATGCATGACCTATTTAGGGAAGAAGCAGGCAGCTGGTCTTCTATCTGTAATGGAGTGGCCAGCGCAGTCACCAGATCTCAACCCCATTGAGGTGTTGTGGGAGCAGCTTAACCGTATGGTGCGCAAAAAGTGCCCATCAAGCCAATCCAACTTGTGGGAGGGGCTTCAGGAAGCATGGGGGGAAATTTCTCAAGATTACCTCAGCAAATTAACAGCTAGAATGCCAGGTCTGCAATGCTGTAATTGCTGCAAAGGGAGCATTCTTTGACAAAAGCAAAGTTTGAAGGAGAAAATTATTCTTTCAAATAAAAATTATTATTTCTAACCTTGTCAATGTCTGGACAATATTTTCTATTCATTTTGCAACTCATTTGATAAATAAACGTATGAGTTATTATAGAAAACACAAAATTTTGGGGGTGACCCCCAAACTTTTGAACGGTAGTGTAATATATATATATATATATGACGCACCCCCTGGGCCTGTGTTGTGCAGGGGAACCCGGAACCGGGCCTGTTGTAGAATGCTGGGGGTTGTAGTCTCCGTGTGGCGGTGACCCGGTCCGTGCCCAGGGTGGTCAAACCAGTGGCAGTCTATTTGCATTGTAATAAGTGTCCGACTACGCCACCCGTGGATTGCGGTCAGTGGGGACCGCCGCTGCGCTGCAGACCGCTGAGGCTGATGTTGTTTGCGCAGCCGAGTATGGGATGACTCCCCACGGGAGAAGTATTGCCTCAGGGCAGCTAATGTGGAAGATGATGGGAGTGATGGTCTGAGGGTCCCAGTGCTAATGGTGCAGGAGCGGCAAGGAATCACAGAGACGGGAGGTGCAGTTTAGGGTCTTTACTGATGGTACAAGGCAGACCCTCCCGGGAGTACTGGCTAGTATAAGGGGCCTGGTCAGTCTGCGAGCAAGCAGGAGTTCCCCTGGCCAGGTGGAGTTGTAGGCCTCCCCGTTTATCTGCACTCTTCCTGGCTACCTTGCTGTCAGCGGTTACAAGTAGCCCACGTCCCTGAGTATACCGTGTGGTGCTCACCCGTATGGCTGGTGACTTGGGGCCTTCTGTTAGCCTCCGCTCCTGGATGGCGGCGCTGGTCCCTTCTTTGTGACTGAGCCTCCGGGCTTCTATGGCCAGAGGACCTGGAATCCCCTGCCGGCTGGTTTCTGCTGCTGGGTGTATATCAGTCCCCACAGCCTCGGACTCCTGTGTCCGGTTTTAGTGTCTTCGTCCAGGGCGAGCTCTGCTCAGCTCCAGCCCCTGGACTTCAGCTACTGCTCCTCCAGAGCTCCTGATCTCACTTTCCCTCTCCAGACTCTGACTCTGTCTGCAGCTTCACTCTGACTACTCTAATCCCGCCCCAGACCCAGTTTAAAAGGGCAGATTCCTCCCCTCCCAGGTCTAGGCGGACCGTGTTGCATGTTTAGGGATCCTGACCAGAGAAACCTCCCACTTGCTCTCAGACATAATATCTCTATTACTGTGGCAACCAGACCCCTGGGGTGTCACATTCCCCCCTAGTAAATTTTAGTACTCCGGGACTAAACACATTTTTAAAGAAACATAAATACAAGGTATAACAATAATAAGACAACATATTTACAAGAAGCTTTAGTCTGTAGAGGTCACGGCGTTTCCGTGACCGGGTGTCCATATCACCCAAGGTGAAATTTATGAAACAAAGCGGCTGTCCATTTCACCCAACAAGGCGAAGTCTTGGCACAGAATAGGGGACCTGTCCAAAGCAAACCCCTTGCGTTGTCCTTGGGCGTGGCTGCAAGGGTATACTAACTACTTTGGGCCGCAAGGAGGCCACGCCAGACAGGTTTTCTCTTCTGCGACCGTTTTCGCAAGAGGCACCAACGTGCAACTATCTACAAAACTGTTCCGGTTATCCAGTGTCCATAACCTGTTAGTCCAAATAAATCTGCAGGGTAACTGAGAAACATAATTAGTAACAGGCAACAAACATAAACCATAAACATTTTTCAATAAACAGTCAACTTTACAGTGCATTGGTTTAGATTCTCCAGCGAGCGGGCATCTGACCTCTAGTGACTCTAGTGGACCTACGGAGCTCACTAACTGGTTCTGCACTACAGGGTGTAGGAGGTGTTATGGGCAAGCTGGGCAGCTTTCTGCGCACTCTTTGGCTCACTAGGGACACAGCAGGCTCACTACTAGCAGAGGGTTGATCCTCCTGTACTGCTGGTGTGGACTCTTCTGCCCCTTGGGCCGGCTGCTCTTCCAGCTCCACCGGTTCCTCTGTAGGCACTTGCGGGGCTGGCTGGAGAAAGGTGAGGACGGGTACTACGACAGCGCCGTTTACTTGTGTCCAAGACCGGGGGAAGTCTCCGAGTACTGTACTGATCATTTCTTCCCTTTCCTCTGCGGGTTGAGGGTTTTCTTGATCTTCTTCAGGGCTTTGCAGCTGCTCGGGACACTTCTTCAGGTGGTCTCTGGAGACAATGGCTGTGGTTTCTCCTCCATCCTTACTGATTACGCAGATTTTTGGGTTCTCATGGCTTGATGGCAGTACGGTGTACGGGTCCTTCTCCCACTGGTCGTCCAACTTGTGGAGCCGCCTCTTCCTCTTCAAGACCTGCTCTCCAGGTACCAGGGGAACAGCGGGAGCATACTGGTTATAAGCCTTCTCTTGCCTTTCTCTAGCTTGAGACAGACTTCGCTCGACGCTCTCCTGTACTTTCCGATACTGCTGCTGCCGTTCTGTATCCCAGTCTGCCTCTGGCGAGGTGTCCTCAGGCGTCAGGACTCCCATATTCAGGTCGATAGGCAGCTTACCAGGTCTTGCTCTCATTAAGTAAGCCGGGGTACAGTTGGTGGAACCTACAGGGATGTGGTTATACAGGTCCACCAGATCGGGCAGTTTCTCAGGCCACAGACTGCGTTCTTCCAGGGGCAATGTTTTTAGCAGATCTATCACCACCTGGTTCATCTTCTCGCAGAGTCCATTGGTTTGAGGGTGATAGGGCGTTGTTCTTATCTTCTTGCAGCCATACAGGTTGCAGAACTCCTGGAAGACCTCCGCTTCGAAGGCTGGTCCTTGGTCTGTCAACACTTGGTCCGGGTACCCGTGTGGACGGCAGAAGTGCTGCTGGAAGGCTCTAGCTGCTGTTTGAGCCGTTAAGTCCTTGACCGGGACTACCATCAGGAACCGGGAGTAATGATCTATGATTGTGAGGGCGTAGACATACCCAGATCTGCTTGGAGCCAGTTTCACATGGTCCAGGGCTACCAGTTCCAGTGGCTGTCTGGTGATGATGGGCTGCAAGGGAGTCTTCTGGCTAGCACGGTCCTTTCTTCTCAGGTGGCACGGGCCACAGTCTCTGCACCACCTCTCGATGGCTCCTCTCATGCCTACCCAGTCGAACCGTTCACGCAACAAGAACTCCAGCTTCTTCCATCCGAAATGCCCTGCTCCGTTGTGGTATGCCTCCAGAACCATAGCCGCGTCTCGTCTTGGGACCACTACCTGCCAGGTCAACTCATGCGTTCGAGAGTTAACCATTCTCTGGCACAGCTTCTCCCTGTAGAGGAACAGCTTACTTTTCTCCTTCCACAGTTGCTTGGTCTCCTCCGGAGCATCTGGGTCAAGACGGGCATCGGCCTGGGTCAGCATTTCCTTCACCAAATGGACTGCGGGATCACTGTCTTGCGTCTCCGCCCAGTTGTAGTGGGGCAAGGGATTGAACGTCACGGAGCGCCTGTCCTTCACACGGTGGGAATACAGGGTAATCCCATGACGGTGGAACGCAGGGAGCTCAACTTCTTCCAGATCTTCTGGATCTTCCCCTACGTCCGGTAAGTTCGGCATTCTAGACAGGGCATCCGCGTTGGCATTTGATCGTCCTGCCCGGTATTTGATGGTGAATTCAAAGTTGGACAGGCGGGCCATCCATCTCTGTTCCAGGGCACCGAGCCTTGCAGTGTCCAGGTGTGTCAACGGGTTGTTATCCGTGTACACGGTGAATTTGGAGGAGGCAAGGTAATGCTTGAAGCGTTCGGTCACTGCCCACACTACTGCCAGGAACTCCAGCTTGAATGAGCTATAATTCTCAGGGTTCCGCTCCGTGGGCCGTAGCTTTCGGCTGGCATAAGCGATTACCCGTTCTTTCCCTTGCTGGATCTGGGACAGTACGGCTCCTAGCCCGATGTTGCTTGCGTCTGTGTGGAGGATAAAGGGCTGGCTGTAGTCTGGATATGCCAGGATTTCATCCCCCGTGAGGGCCATCTTCAGCTGGCAAAAGGACTCCTCTTCCAGCTTTTCCCACCTGAAGGGCGGCTTCTGGTTTTTGGCTTTCCGAGATTGACCTATCAGGAGGTCCTGCATAGGGGCTGCCATTTTGGTGAAACCGGGAATGAATCTTCGGTAGTAGCCTACCAACCCGAGGAACTGCCGCACTTCCTTTATGCTGGAGGGTCTTGGCCAGTCCTTAATTACGGTGATCTTATCAGGGTCGGGAGCCACTCCGTCAGCACTCACCACGTGCCCCAGGTACTGCACCTTTGGTTTCAGGAGGTGACACTTGGAGGGTTTCACCTTTAGGCCGTAGTTTGCCAGAGCTTCAAACACTTCTGCCAGGTGTTTCAGGTGGTCCTCGTAGGTCTTGGAATAGACGATGACATCGTCCAGGTATAACAGGACCGTCTCGAAGTTCCGGTGTCCTAGACAGCATTCCATCAACCGTTGGAAGGTTCCTGGTGCGTTGCAGAGCCCGAACGGCATACAGTTAAATTCACTGAGACCCATCGGGGTGGTGAATGCGGTCTTCTCCCGGTCCGCCTCTGCTACAGGAACCTGCCAGTACCCGCTATTGAGATCCAAAGTAGAGAAGAAGTTAGCAGATTTTAATGCAGCTAAGGACTCTTCTATCCTTGGTAACGGGTACGCATCTTTGTGTGTGATACGGTTGACCTTCCTGTAGTCTACACACATTCTCAAGGTGTTGTCTTTCTTTTTCACTAAGACTAGTGGAGCTGCCCAGGGGCTACAGCTGTCCCTGATTACCCCAGCCTCCTTCATGTCTCTAAGCATCCCCTTGGCGTGTTGGTAGTGTGCCGGGGGTACGGGTCGGTATCTCTCCTTTATGGGAGGATGGTCTCCCGTGGGGATGTGGTGTTCTACCCCCTTTACTCGCCCGAAGTCTAGCGGGTGTTTACTAAACACTCTCTCGTACTCTCGAACCACCCGATAGACTCCCTGTTTCTGGTGTGAGGGAGTGGAGTCAGTACCCAAATGCAGTTGCTGACACCAGTCCTCCATTGGTTTCTTAGAGCCGTTACCTTCCTCTGGTTGAGATGGAGGCAAGGGTTCCACGGCCTGTACAGAATTCTGGTTTATGGTGAACAATTTGGCTAGCGTGGCATACCGGGGCAGGTGTACTTCTCTCTCCCCGATATTTATGATGCGAACGGGCACCCTCCCATGGCGTACATCGACCACCCCCCGTGCTGTCAAAATGGTGGGCCTACTGTCTGAGTAGACGGGTTCTACCATTGCTTGGTAGTCTCTACCTCTTAGACCAATAGCTGCCCGGCACCAAATCATCATCTCACTTTTTGGGGGCATGGCAATAGGGAACGGGTCACACATTCTCACGCTACCTATCTCACCACCAGATAGTTCCACCTGTTGCCGCTTCATCAGTGCCCGGATCTCTTTTTGGAGCACACGCTGCTGGCCGGAACTGGCGTTCTTGGCAACCTGCTGTAAAATGAGAATCACCTCTGCAAGACAATTTTCAATCACATTAGTTCCCAAGGTTATTCTAGGGTGACTCTCATGACGGTCTATGTCCACTATAATCAGTCCTTTTGCCGCCAGTTCGACTTTACCGATCTTAATGGTCACCTCTTTGAATCCCACCTGCGGCACGGGCTGACCATTGCTGGCGATGATACTCAGGTCGTCATCTGGGTAGCGGGTTATGTCCGAGTCATTCCAGTACTGTTTAAAGAGCACGTACGGGATGGTGGTCACCTGTGACCCAGTGTCTAGTAGGGCACTCATAGGAATGCCATCCAGTACAACAGGCAAGATTGGACGTCCCCCTACGTATTTATCACGCCAGTTTGATGGGCCTGATGGTCTTATGCCTGGGGGTTGGCCCTCTACCCCAGGTTGTGCCCGTTTAAATGACAGTACCTTGCCACATGTCCGGGTTGATTGCAGCGGCGGCAGATGGGTCGTCCTTCCTCGTTGTATCTGTCGCTGGGTCTTCCTCTGGCCGGTGGGGTCCTCCTCAGTCGGCGCCACGTTACGTCCTCCGGTCCGGATGCCAGCTGGATCTTTCCTGGAGAAGAGACCTGTAAAGACTGCACAGTTCTGGTTAGCGCGGCAACGCTTTTAGTCAGCTCTTGGACCTGATGGTGCAGGTCAGTAGCCGGGTCACTGTTTAAAGCCTGCGCATCAGCTCCCACAGGCCCTGCAGACAAGGGCGCCGTCTCCTGGTGGTAAGTGATAGCAGGGCGCCTGTGGGTCACAGCGCCACCTGGTGCCGGTTCTCGGAGCACCCGGATGGCTCTGTCCTTGAACTGTGCAAAGTCCAGGTCAGGGTCCTGTAAGGCCATTGCCCGCAACTGGGTTCGGTGGGCATTGCACAGTAGACCCTCAATAAATTGTTCAGTCAACAGCTTATCTTCATTTCCCACGCTGTCAGGGTCTGCCTGCTTAATGGCTCTCAGGGCCTCTTGTAGGTTTAGAGCATAGTCTCTTATACTCTCATGTGCCCGTTGTTTGCACCCATAAAATCTTAGTTTTATTTCGGCTGAGGTGCGGGTGTCAAATGTGTCTTTCAGCCGGGCTAGTATTTCTCTGACAGTCCTCTTCCTCCCAGGTGGCCAGGACTTTACCTCCCTTTGGGCTGCCCCGATTAATTGGGCCACCAGGATGCTCACTTTTTGCTCTTCTGTGAGGGGGTACACCTGGAAGAGGCTATCCAGTCTTTCTCTAAAGTCATTTAGAGTATGTGACTCCCCTGAGTACTGGGGTAGCCAGGTTGCCCCCGGGATATAGGGCATGGTGAATGGCATGACTGCTGCAGCGGTTGCGCTGGCGGTGGCTGTGGCAGTGGAGCTCCCCTCGGTGTCCGGCATCCTCCTCCCCCCTAGTGGACCGTGGCCTACCTTGCAATGCTCTTCTTCCGTAGGCCGCGGCTCCGCAGTCGATCGTCGGGGTTGAGGACCTGGCGTCGCGCTCCGATGACGTCAGCGTCGCTCTTCCTCCCTTCCAGGACCTTGCGCAGCGTCAGAGCGTGGGGCGGAGCTTCGGATCTCGCGCGCTTTCGGCGTCCACGCCCCTCTTCTTCCCGTGCGGCGTCCCGAAGATGGCGTCCGAAGGCGGGAAGCAGCTGCGGATGGCGGGAAGAAGGCAGAAGACGGCGGGAAACAGTCCAAGATGGCGTCCGATGGCGGGAATCGGCTCCGGATGGCGGGAAACGACTCCGGACGGCGGGAAACTTCACCACAGGTAAGTATAAAAGTCTCTTTTTCAGGCACGCAGTACCCGGTGGTTGCGGGCACGAAATCCTGCCGACTACGCCAAAGTTGACGCACCCCCTGGGCCTGTGTTGTGCAGGGGAACCCGGAACCGGGCCTGTTGTAGAATGCTGGGGGTTGTAGTCTCCGTGTGGCGGTGACCCGGTCCGTGCCCAGGGTGGTCAAACCAGTGGCAGTCTTTTTGTATTGTAATAAGTGTCCGACTACGCCACCCGTGGATTGCGGTCATTGGGGACCGCCGCTGCGCTGCAGACCGCTGAGGCTGATGTTGTTTTCGCAGCCGAGTATGGGATGACTCCCCACGGGAGAAGTATTGCCTCAGGGCAGCTAATGTGGAAGATGATGGGAGTGATGGTCTGAGGGTCCCAGTGCTAATGGTGCAGGAGCGGCAAGGAATCACAGAGACGGGAGGTGCAGTTTAGGGTCTTTACTGATGGTACAAGGCAGACCCTCCCGGGAGTACTGGCTAGTATAAGGGGCCTGGTCAGTCTGCGAGCAAGCAGGAGTTCCCCTGGCCAGGTGGAGTTGTAGGCCTCCCCGTTTATCTGCACTCTTCCTGGCTACCTTGCTGTCAGCGGTTACAAGTAGCCCACGTCCCTGAGTATACCGTGTGGTGCTCACCCGTATAACTGGTGACTTGGGGCCTTCTGTTAGCCTCCGCTCCTGGATGGCGGCGCTGGTCCCTTCTTTGTGACTGAGCCTCCGGGCTTCTATGGCCAGAGGACCTGGAATCCCCTGCCGGCTGGTTTCTGCTGCTGGGTGTATATCAGTCCCCACAGCCTCGGACTCCTGTGTCCGGTTTTAGTGTCTTCGTCCAGGGCGAGCTCTGCTCAGCTCCAGCCCCTGGACTTCAGCTACTGCTCCTCCAGAGCTCCTGATCTCACTTTCCCTCTCCAGACTCTGACTCTGTCTGCAGCTTCACTCTGACTACTCTAATCCCGCCCCAGACCCAGTTTAAAAGGGCAGATTCCTCCCCTCCCAGGTCTGGGCGGACCGTGTTGCATGTTTAGGGATCCTGACCAGAGAAACCTCCCACTTGCTCTCAGACATAATATCTCTATTACTGTGGCAACCAGACCCCTGGGGTGTCACATATATATATATATATATATATATATATATATATATATATATATATATATATATATATATACACATGTATGTATATGTGTGTGTATATATATTGTAAGGCAGCACTACTTATTATCCTGGGGGATACTCGCTTTGCTGCGTCAATCACTGCACACCAGCAACTACTTTGCCGTGTTTCACAATCCACAGTTTATTACACTTCATAAACCGTATTTCACATACATAATGTCCACGAGCCCAAGTGGCACACCGGCCCACTTGGCTCTAATTACAGCCTTCCGCAAGGTAATAAAACAATGTCCATGAAAATGTCCATAACATAAAGAGTATTACCTTTATCGGCTTTCAGCTGCTTTTAGTCCATTTCACCACTGTGACTCTAAGGCTTGACCACACGTGGTCTCCAGACCTCCACCCGTCCAAGACCACTGGCATCTCTCACACACAGATCCAGGCTCTGTCCTCCAGGACGCTTGTGTGGCACTCCGAGGCTTACTGGCATCCCACACACACACACAGGGATCCAGGCTTCACCTCCCCCGGAGTCCACCAGGCCTCACCAGGCCTCACACGAGCGGTGCTTGTGTGGCACTCCGAGGCTTACTGGCATCCCCCACACTCTCACAGGGGTCCAGGCTTCACCTCCACCGGAGTCCACCAGGCCTCACCAGGCTTCCCACGAGCGGTGTTCCCCACACACAGGGAACAGCCTCGTGCCGCTCACACGGTGTCCACACAGGAGCTCCCAACACCCAGGAACTCCTACACACCGGAACACACCTGTCACAAATCACACAGGGTTTATATATACTGCAGCACACACACAGATAGGACCTTAACTGATGTCAGAGTCATGTGTCCACACCCTCTGTGTGCATAAGGACCTGTGTGATGTCACAGTCATGTGACCAGTCCGTTAAAGAGGAAGGTACATGGTCATTCAAAAACACACCAAACCATTAAAGGGATGTCTGCTACATCACTATATATATATGTATGTGTGTGTATATATATGTGTATGTATGTATATGTATGTGTGTATATATATGTGTGTGTGTATATATATGTGTGTGTATATATATATATATGTATGTATGTGTGTATGTGTATATATATATATATATATATATATATACATATGTGTGTGTGTGTGTGTTTGTACATACATACATACATGGTCAAAATTGTTGGTACTCCTCGTTTAATGAAAGGAAAAACCCACAATGGTCACAGAAATAATTTGAATCTGACAAAAGTAATAATAAATTAAAAATCTATGAAAATGAACAAATGGAAGTCAGACATTGCTTTTCAACCCTGCTTCCACAGAAGTTTTTAAAAAATGTAACTCATGATATAGGCCTGGACAAAAATGATGGTACCCCTGAAAATAATGTGACAACAGATACATGTTAAATCAAGTTGTGTCCACTAATTAGCATCACAAGTGTCTACAATCTTGTAATCAGTCAGTGGGCCTGTATATAGGGCTACAGATACTCACTGTGCTGTTTGGTGACATGGTGTGTACCACACTCAACATGGACCAGAGGAAGCAAAGGAAAGAGTTGTCTCAGGAGATTAGAAAGAAAATTATAGACAAGCAAGTTAAGGGTAAAGGTTATAAGACCATCTCCAAGTAGCTTGATGTTCCTGTGACTACAGTTGCACATATTATTTAGAAATTTAAGATCCATGGGACTGTAGCCAACCTCCCTGGACGTGGCAGCAGGAGGAAAATTGATGACAAATCAAAGAGACGGATAATTCGAATGGTAACAAAAGAGCCCAGGATAACTTCTAAAGAGATTAAAGGTGAGCTTCATGCTCAAGGAACATCAGTGTCAGATCGCACCATCCGTTGTTGTTTGATCCAAAGTGGACTTCATGGGAGACGACCAAGGAGAACACCATTGTTGAAAAAAATTTCATAAAAAAGCCAAACTGGAATTTGCCAAACTACATGTTGACAAGCCACAAAGCTTCTGGGAGAATGTCCTATGGACAGATGAGACAAACATTGAAGTTTTTGGCAAGGCACATCAGCACTATGTTCACAGATGGAAAAGTGAAGCATATCAAGAAAAGAACACTGTCCCTACTGTGAAACATGGAGGAGCTCTGTTATGTTCTCGGGCTGCTTTGCTGCATCTGGCACAGGGTGTCTTGAATCTGTGCAGGGTAAAATGTAATCTCAAGACTATCAAGGGATTCTAGAGAGAAATGTGCTACCCATTGTCAGAAAGCTTGGTCTCAGTCATGGGTCTTGCAACAGGATAATGACCCAAAACACACAGCTTATAACACCCAAGAACGGCTAAGAGGAAAACTTTCAACTATTCTGAAGTGGCCTTCTATGAGCCCTGACCTAAATCCTATTGAGCATCTTTGGAAAGAGCTGAAACCTGCCATCAGGAAAAGGCAACCTTCAAACACGATACAACATAAATAAAACTGTTACACTCGTGCCTGGACTGACTGGCGTGAGCGTGATTAGTGATCCCACTGTACCATGAACCGAGGAGTGCCTGGAGGGGCATAACTAAGTATCTACCCGATCCGACCAAGGTCGCACGGAGGCTAACGACTTCGTGAACCAAGGAGGAACCGAGCAGAGGGACCAGGTGCTACTCCAGGTTAGACCCCGGTCACAGCTGTTGACCCACACCGGGGAATGCAGGAACGGGCAGGTTAGGCTGGCACACAGACAGGTGGGTATTGGCAGGCATGGCTGGAGTGCAGACAAGAGGATACTGGCAAGCACGGCTGGTATGCAGACAGGAGGGCACTGGCAAGGCACGGCTGGTATGCAGACAGGGGGGTACTGGCAAACACGGCTGGAGTGCAGACAGGGAGGCACTAGCAGGTTGGAGCGCAGGCTGGATAGGGTCCAGTACAAACTGGGATTCAGGAACAGAACCGCAGATGCGGTAGACAAGCAGAGCAGAGAGGAACCGCTGGAGCGGTAGGCAAGGCAGAGCAGAGAGATACCGCCGGAGCGGTGAGCAAGGCAGAGCAGGGCGAAACCGCCGGAGCGGTGGGCAAGGCAGAGCAGGAGGAACCGCCAGAGCGGTGAGCAAGGCAGAGCAGGGCGAAACCGCCGGAGCGGTGGACAAGGCAGAGCAGAGAGGAACCGCCGGAGCGGTGAGCAAGGCAGAGCAGAGAGGAATAATGAATGCACTTGGGCACACAAATCATCAAGATCTGCTTACGGCAACTCCTTTTGCAATGCTCGACCAATGAAGTGCTTGATGGGAGTCAAATCCGGAGATGCTTCTGGCCATGGTATCATGTTTAAGTCAAGCATGCTGCTCACAGTAGCACCTGCAACATGTAGCTTAACATTTCCATGTTGAAAAATAGTTACTGAGGCACGTTTAAGAAATGTCCATATCACTGGTTCCACGACCAAATCAATGTAACACTGAGCAGTTAGTATACCTGGAATGAAGACTAGAGGGGTCCTGCTACCATATATTATTACACAGCACACCATAATCCCGGGAGTACAATCGGTGTGACATTCTTTCTCGAATGCCAGTATTCTAATCTAGTCCAATTCCTCATATATGCCTACACACAGTATGATACCACTTTCATGGCCCCACAGTGGCTATCACACTCAATATGATGCCCCCACGGTCCTATTACACACAGCATGATGTACAGTATGATTCCCCCTGACAATACATTTCCCCACACAGTACATTGAAAGAAGACATCCATTGTGTTCTACCTATAACCTAACATGTTGATACAAAGGAAGGCAAAAGACCCATGAGGCAGATGCTAATTGCCCCCTATTAACGAAAAAATCCTTCCCAACTCCACTAATGGCAATTAGACTAATTCCCTGGATGAACGTCCTATCACAGAATCTAGTTCCCATAACCTGTAATATATTTTTCAACAAAATCATCCGGGCCATACTTGAACTTGTTTAGTAAATCAACAATTACAATATGATGTTCCCGAAAGTCTGAATATTAAAAATGGTGAACATTGGACATAATTTCAAAAAACATCACAGTAAAAGATAATGCCTTACCAACACCAGGTCAGATTACCAATGCACTGCAGGATGCAGCAAGCCTCCATGATAAAGGCGGGGGCAGCACATGTGCCAAATACTGATGCAGACAGCCACTCACTAACCTACCAATTCATGGAGGGGGTGGCTGTGTAGTATTATACATGCACACCGATGGAGTCTGCATAGGGCGCCAGTCACACAGATATGTGTGATACACAGTGTCTGGCTTGCAGCCTATTGATGTCTTGCTTGCAGCGTATTGATGACGCCCATAGTATTAGATCAGGCGGGTTGCCCAGAACTATATACATGCACCCCCACAGGACAGACGCCCCAATTCACCCAGCCAACACTAAAGAGGCCTGGCTGCATCCTGCAAAAAGATGTGCAAAAAAGATGAAAAATAGTATATAAGATAAGTACACCACATGAGGTATTGGACGATATTTTGGCCAAAATACGCAAGCTCACAACTCCATCGGTGTGCATGTATAATACTACACAGCCACCCCCTCCAAGAATTGGTAGGTTAGTGAGTGGCTGTCGGCATTAATATTTTGCACATGTGCTGCCCCCGCCTTTATCATGGAGGCTTGCTGCATCCTGCGGTGCACTGGTAATCTGACCTGGTGTTGGTAAGGCATTATCTTTTACTGTGATGTTTATGTTCCCGAAAGTCCCGTAATTTCACTATTCTTAGAGTAAAGAATCGCCATCTATGATGACTGAGAAACCATCTTTCTTCTAGTAGGAGAGGGTGCCTCCTTGTCATCGTTGAAGGTCTATATGTAAAAAGTTCCTTAATAAGATCTCTATACTGTTTCTTCTTATATTTGTACATTGTAATAAGATCGCCCTTAAACCTTCATTATTCCAAACTGAATAACCCTAACTTTGATAACCTGTCTTGGAATTGCAGTGCACCAATTCCCTTAATAACCTTGGTTGCATTTGTCTGCATACGTCCTAGTTCAACTATATCCGTCTTATACACCAAAGACCAAAATTATACACAGTATTCTAAATGTGGCTGAATTAGTGACTTGTATACAGACAAAACTATGTTCTTATCATAAGCATCTATGCCTCTTTTAATGCTTCCATGGTTCTATTTGCCTTGGCAGCAGCGGCCTAGCACTGGTTATTAAAGTTGAGTTTGCTGTCCACCCATACACCCAAGTCTTTTCCAGTGATGGTTTTCCCAGTGTTTAGTACATAATTGTACATTGTAATTTGTCCCAAGCAAGAACATTTATCTACATTAAACTTCAATTGCCATTTTTCAGCCCAAACCTCAAGCTTACATAAATCCCTCTGTAATATTACATTATCCTCCTATGTACTGATAACCTTGCAGAGTTTACGATCATCTGAAAATATTGAAATTTTACTCTGTATACCCCCCAAAAGGTCATTAATAATTGTATTAAATAGAAGTCCCAATACTGACTCCTGGGGTACACCACTTTTAAATGTGACCCAGTTAGTGTGTTCCATTAATAACCATCATCTGTTTCTTATCACTGAGCTTTTTTTTGTTTCTTTCGAAATCATCTATACGGTTCCAGACATATGGACCTTTTTAAGTGCTAATGTTTATGGTATTTACCAAAGAAGCAGTCACCCAATGACACTCTTCCTTCAGAGAATCTTCTGGGCCATGGAAACTGGCATGACTTTGGGGTTACTTGTAGTTTTGAATGATTCATTTTACTATTCAATGTACTAAAAATGGGGAAAAAAATCCATTTGTGGTGAAATTGGACCAAATACTGATAGTGGGACGGTAGCCTAAATCTCGGTCTCCTTTGAAGCTCAGCATATAGATGAGCTCCAGAGGAGCACCAAGACAGCGGGCACAGGGCCCTCACTGTCCTAGTGACCCATCAGCCCCCGAGATCATGTCACAGGGCACAGATGGGAGCTGGTAAATGGAAGCAGTGGCACTGGTTACATTTACGTGCTGCTGTCAGAGATTGACAGCAGCATTTAAATGATTAACTTGTCGTAATTAATTGCTGTACTTTTATGTTAGAGGAGCAGGAAAGAAGGAAAAGCCGAGCTGTGGAGTTAGTATCAGAAGAACGTACCAACTCCAACTGCAGGTAGAAAAAAATGTAAATACTTATATAGTGTTAATATTGTATATTATAAATTATTTTCATGCATAAATTGCTGAATATTTACTATTATTTGTTGCAGTATATTTGGTATTAGTAATTATTATAGTTGGAAATTTGACTTACTGACACCACAGCCCTAGTTAAAAGGGTTTTCCACAAGTGAATATATTTATATATATACTAGATGGTGTCCCAATTCTAACGCATCGGGTATTCTAGAATATGTATGCGGCCGACTGGGCGCAATCAGCAGAGTGGTGTTTAAATTTGGCGCCAATCTCGCTGATTGGTCGCGGTCGGCTGGCGGCCGCGACCAATCAGCAGAGCGTTGTTTAAATTTGGCGCCAGAGCATTGTTTAAATTTGGCGCCAATCTCGCTGATTGGTCGTGGCTGGTGTCCGCGACCAATTAGCAGAGCGTTGTATAAATTTGGCGCCAATCTCGCTGATTGGTCGTGGCTGGCATCCGCGACCAGTCAGCAGAGCATTGTTTAAATTTGGCGCCAAAATCGCTGATTGGTCGCGGGCAGCGTCCGCGACCAATCAGCACAGCAGTGTTTAAATTTGGCGCCAAAATCGCTGATTGGTCGCGGGCAGCGTCTGTGACCAATCAGCACAGCAGTGTTTAAATGTTGCGCCAAGATCGGTGATTGGTCGTGGCCGCTATTTAAATGTGGCGTCCAAATCGGTGATTGGTCGCGGGCAGCGGCCGCGACCAATCAGCACAGCGGTGTTTAACTTTTGCGCCAAGATCACTGATTGGTCGTGGCCAGAGACCGCGACCAATCAGCGAATCGTATAGGTGAGGACCGGGGAGCAGAATCGTATTGGTGAGGACCGGGGAGCGCCGCTGCCTGTGTGGCTACTTCCGCTGCGAGAAGCCGGGAGATGAGCGGCTTCTCGCAGCAGAAGTATCCCGACCCGCAGCGCCGCTCCCCGGTCCTCCCTTGACACCCTAGCCGCATGGAGGTCAACGCCACTGCCTGTGCGGCTACTTCCGCTGCGAGAAGCCGGGAGATGAGCGGCTGCTCGCCGGTCGGGGTTCTTCTGCTGCTAGCGGCCGGGAGATGAGAGCCTCGCGCCAGTCATCTCCCGGCTGCATCGCCGCTGAGCTCCGTCCCGCAGATGAGCCTCTAACGGCCGCCATCTTTTTTCTGAAATCCCGCGTCGCTGATTGGCCGCTGCTGGACCAATCAGTGACGCGGGATTTCCCCGACAGACAGACAGACAGACGGGATAAGACGATTATATATATAGATATACGCGGTGTGCAGAATTATTAGGCAAATTGTATTTTAGAGGATTATTTTTATTGTTGATCAACAACTATGTTCTCAATCAACCCACAAGACTCATAAATATCCAAGCTTAATATTTTTGGAAGTTGGAGTGGTTTTTTTAAGATTTGGCTATCTTAGGAGGATATTTGTTTGTGCAGGTAACTATTACTGTGCAGAATTATTAGACAATTTAATAAAAACCAAATATAATCCCATCTCACTTGTTTATTTTCACCAGGTAAACCAATATCAGTGCACAAAATATAGAAATAAACATTTCTGACATGCAAAGACAAAAACCCAAAAAATTAGTGATCAGTATAGCCACCTTTCTTTATGATGACACTCAACAGCCTTCCATCCATAGATTCTGTCAGTTGCTTGATCTGTTTTCGATCAACATTGCGTGCAGCAGCCACCACAGCCTCCCAGACCCTGTTCCGAGAGGTGTACTGTTTTCCCTCCCTGTAGATCTCACATTTTATGATGGACCACAGGTTCTCTATGGGGTTCAGATCAGGTGATCAAGGGGCCCATGTCATTATTTTTTCTTCTTTTAGACCTTTACTGGCCAGCCACGCTGTGGAGTAGTTGGATGCATGTGATGGAGAGTTGTCCTGCATGAAAATCATGTTTTTCTTGAACGATACCAACTTCTTCCTGTACCACTTCTTGAAGAAGTTGTCTTCCAGAAACTGGCAGTAGGTCTGGGAGTTGAGCTTCACTTCATCCTCAACCCGAAAAGGTCCCACAAGTTCATCTTTGATGATACCAGCCCATACCAGTACCCCACTTCCACCTTGCTGGCATCTGAGTCGGAGTGGAGCTCTCTGCCGTTTACTGATCCAGCCTCTGGCCTATCCATCTGGCCCATCAAGAGTCACTCTCATTTCATCAGTCCATAAAACCTTTGAAAAATCAGTCTTAAGATATTTCTTGGCCCATTCTTGACGTTTTATCTTATGCTTCTTGTTCAAAGGTGGTCGTTTTTCAGCCTTCCTTACCTTGGCCATGTCCCTGAGTATCGCACACCTTGTGCTTTTTGATACTCCAGTAGCATTGCAGCTCTGAAATATGGCAAAACTGGTGGTGAATGGCATCTTGGCAGCTTCACGCTTGATTTTCCTCAATTCATGGGCAGTTATTTTGCGCCTTTTTTGGCCAACACGCTTCTTGCGACCCTGTTGACTATTTGCCATGAAACGCTTGATTGTTCGGTGATCACGCTTCAAAAGTTTGGAAATTTCAAGACTGCTGCATCCCTCTGCAAGACATCTCACAATTTTGGACTTTTCAGAGCCCGTCAAATCTCTCTTCTGACCCATTTTGCCAAAGGAAAGGAAGTTGCCTAATAATTAAGCACACCTTATATAGGGTGTTGATGTCATTAGCCAACACCCCTCCTCATTACAGAGATGCACATCACCAGATTTACTTAATTGGTAGTTGGCTCTCAAGCCTATGCAGCTTGGAGTAGGACAACATGTATAAAAAGTATCATGTGATCAAAATACTCATTTGCCTAATAATTCTGCACACAGTGTGTATATATATATATATATATATATATATATCACACTATAATACAGTATGTCTTTTTTAGTTGAACAATTGGGATGTGGCTGCTGGGACCCCCAGGATGCCCAGTACTGAATCCAACTGGTTCTTATACATAAACCTTAAGTAGAGCCACATGAAGGTAAAAGGATCAGAGTGCCTGAAAAATGTATGGATCAGAAGGTGTTTTTCCCTGGATTGACTGTCATTCGTAGATGTAACAGAATCACTGGTCTTCTCTTCCACTTTTGGCTGAGGATTAGAGGATTAACATGAAACATGGAAACGATATTCTCTCATCAGACATATATGATGTTTAGTACTGATATGCCATAAATGTCAGTAGTATTACATTAAATGCAAAGGGACATTAATCAATTTGAAATGATTCTTTTTAGTTTTTTTTTTATTAAGAATTACATGGAAGAATGAAGAGATGTTCTTGGAGGGCCTTCTTCTGCAGATGTTACTTGCTGGTCAGAAGGCCACAGGTAGATGGTACAAGTCCTTCCACACAGGTGCATCTTTAATGGTGGACATGCTGTACTAGGCACTAGACATGAAGGGTTTTTCACATTGAGATGTTTGTGTTGCTCCGATGACAGGGAGCAAATATGCAGCTTTGTCTGATGGAGCGAGCAACCCTGGATAATCCACGCCGGCAAGATGATATCAGCCGGCGGAAGGTGGAACCTGTGAGAGGAGACAAAGAGACATAACTAATGTAAGTAATGGGACTACATATTAGAGCAGGGATGTCACACTCAAACACACAGAGGGCCAAAATGAAAAACTTGGACCCCACATAATCCTACATACAGAATAATGGCCCACATAGTCCTCCGTACAGTATAATGGGCCCCACATTGTCCTCCATACAGAATAATGGCCCCAAATAGTGGTGGTGGTTCTGTTGTCGTGGGTCAAATATAACCACCCTGCGGGCCAGGTTTGGTCCACGGGCCAGAGTTTGACATGTATGTATTAGAGGATACTACTGTAGTGTCACTGTGACAGGATGATAGAGGAGTCGTATCCATACAGATGTACGGGGTCATTGTCAGTAATCCTACAGATAATATCTGCTCCACATGACTCCTTCTCACTGACTGACATCATGCAACATGGAGCTTATTGTTACACTTACCTCTTCTACTTCTTCTCTCTTCTACCTTCTCTGTTTTTTGTCGATCTTTCGATGCAGATTTTCTTTTCCCCTGAACTGGTGATTCTGATAAAAAAAAACAAGAAAAAGATGTATATTATAAACTCCTAAAAGATTAGCTTTGTATCTTTATATAGAATTCTGTTATTCTTGTACCCTGTAGTCCCGGTAATTGATTATTGCACCATAATAGAGAGAATATGTCATATATACATAAAACCACCTGAGGGTCTGAGAATTAGATTGCCTTGTGAACTGATTAATATGAAACCTGTAGGTTTT
This sequence comes from Phyllobates terribilis, assembly GCF_046119375.1. NCBI lineage: Eukaryota > Metazoa > Chordata > Amphibia > Anura > Dendrobatidae > Phyllobates > Phyllobates terribilis. The sequence goes on along the minus strand of NW_027363977.1, from coordinate 245,845 downwards.
CCGATATGTGGTGTCTAGCCAGGGAACTATGTCCCCTTATTAACATGATAACACTGCGGCATCCTGCAAGTAATATCTTAAAATAAGTTAGCTAAAACCTCAGTGCATTCTTAAGGTGATAAGGATCAGTATAGGCCTAGATGGAGCCATGGGTGCAGTATTCAGAATCAGTTTGGCAGAAGACTGAATGGCTTCTTATGCATTAAAAATTATAACCTATGAGGCTATGTGCCCACGTAGCAGATTTGATGCAGAGCGTTTTTGCCTCTCTCTGGCAGAAAAAAACGTATGCAGATTTACATGCAGATTTACATGCGTTTTTTCTGCCAGAGAGAAGCGTTTTTTCAGCATTTTTACATGCGCTTTCGCATGCGTTTTTTCAAGAAGTTTTCCAAACGATTTTGAGCATCACTTGGAAAAGTGCTTGACAAGTTGGTCACACTATTTAAATCCATGCAACCGGCATGGATTTATATAGTGTGACCGAGTAATAGTTAAAAAAAAGAATAAGAATGGTAAAAAATGAAAAAAAAAAGATTATACTCACCTTCCGGTGTCTTCCCGGTGTCATCTCTGCTGCGTCCGGTCTCTTGCAATGCTCGCGGTGCTGTGAAGGACCTGCGGTGACGTCATTGAGTCATGTGATGGGTCACATGACTCAGTGACGTCATGACAGGTCCTTCACAACAGCGCGAGCATTGCAAGAGACCGGACGGCGTGGACAAAACACTGGGAGGACATCGGAAGGTGATTATAAGCTTTATTTTTTATTTTAAATTCTTTTCTTTACAGATTCTATGGTACCCAGGTCTGGATGAGAGTCTCCTCTCCTCCAGACTTGGGTACCATCCGCACATTAGAAAGCGCCAATTACGCAAGTACAGATGCAGTCTTGCGGAATTAGCGCGTTCTAATGCAAGTCAATGGCGGCGATTACGCTGCGCGTCCGCAAAATTAATGGACATGCTGCGTATTTTTGAGCGCAGCATAAACGCTGCGGAAAAATACGCAGCATGGGCATTGAAAGTGCGGAATTGCATTGGAGACCATGGGGGAAGGTTTACCAAGCGTTTCCCAAGTGTTTACGCTGTAGAAATTCCGCAGCGTAAACGCTTGAAAAACGCATCGTGGGCACACAGCCTAAGAGTGAGGATTTTTATAAAATGAAATGTTGGGCTGTTTTCACATTACACTTTTTGACACAGGCTGCAATAGAATGACCTATAGAGCTATACATACCTGACAATATGGATGACTGTCTGCCTTCAGCAGTGAAACACTGCTTGTCATCATCAGACTTAGAGGGGGAAGAATCTTTCTGCGTCTGGTTGTCATCAGATTTAGAGGGGGAAGAATCTTTCTGCCTCTGCTTATCATCATCAGATTTAGAGGGGGGAGAATCTTTCTGCATCTGGTTGTCATCAGATTTAGAGGGGGGAGAATCTTTCTGCGTCTGGTTGTCATCAGATTTAGAGGGGGGAGAATCTTTCTGCGTCTGGTTGTCATCAGACTTAGAGGGGGGAGAATCTTTCTGCGTCTGGTTGTCATCAGATTTAGAGGGGGGAGAATCTTTCTGCGTCTGGTTGTCATCAGACTTAGAGGGGGGAGAATCTCTCTGTGTCTGGTTGTCATCCTCAGATTTAGAAGGGGGAGAATCTTTCTGCGTCTGGTTGTCATCAGACTTAGAGGGGGGAGAATCTCTCTGTGTCTGGTTGTCATCAGATTTAGAAGGGGGAGAATCTTTCTGCGTCTGGTTGTCATCAGACTTAGAGGGGGGAGAATCTCTCTGTGTCTGGTTGTCATCAGATTTAGAAGGGGGAGAATCTTTCTGCGTCTGATTGTCTTCAGACTTAGAGGGGGGAGAATCTTTCTGTCTGTTTGGTAGAAGAAAAACATATAAATTACAAGTGAAAACAATAGATACGGATACAACACCTGTCTGCAAAGCCCATTAGGACATCTGAATAACATGAAGGGGATGCTGTGCTCAAGACCCTCTTCTACCAGCAAGAATGGAGAATCACTAGCAATATTTATTTTCCTGTAATGAACTGGAAATTAAAGCTGGTCATAGTTATCAACTTTCATCACCAGCGTTATCACAAGTCAGAAACATGGTGATCAGCAATCATGTGGTCATCGATACTGGATTTAGTATCGACTTACACTCGTCTTGAATTTGGTGTTGTGAACACATATCAGAATGGACCCCATAAAAATAATTTGCTCACATGTCTGACTGTTTTGCACTTTCTGGTGAATACCCTGGAGGTGACTTGGGTTCTTCATTGTTCATCATCTTGGTATGGATGGAACAGAGCTAATACAAAGAGGAAAAAAAAATATTTTAATATTTTACAATTTTATTTTAATTACAGGTTGTATGGATCTTATTGGTCACATACTTACTTTAGAAAGCCTATGCGAAGATGATAGAAAGTTTTGGCTTTCCGGCCAGTCATTATCTTCACTTGTGTCCCCCTCATCTGAATCAATATGTTGATGTCTGCTACATCGAGCTGAAAAGTACAAGAGTTAATCGAGATTATTAGCATAATACTTTGTCCTGAACAGTCACCATTTGATCATGAATCAAGGTGGGGACTGATTCTCACTTAAAATGAAATACAAGACACACAGCAGCTTTCTGCAGATGATGTCTCATTCTACTTACTGTCAAAGTAGATGGTATCCTCTTCTGACTCAAGATCAGGAATGAACAGCGACTTCTGACTTAGAAGGTTGTCAAAATCTAAGTTACGCAGGAATGGATGAAATTTGATCTCATTTGCTCCTCCTTGAAAAGGAAAACAATGAATAGTGATATAGTTATTGTCAAAGAGACAAGTTTCTTAGGCCTCCTACACATATCCGTGTTTGCACTACATGTGGCATCCATTTTTCTTTCACGTATGCCACCCGTACCCATTATCATCTATGCTGCTGTTTTTTTGTGGCAGCACAGATGACAAGTGCCAATACAAGTCTATGGGACCCTGAAAAACACGTACATCACACAGATGGCATCCGTGTGCCATTTGTGTGCCTTCCTTACGCTGTATCTGTTTAACATTACAAAGTATAAGAGATACTTTATCATTTCTTTTTCTTTGCCGTACCGGAAAAACACTGATGGCACACTGATGGCACACTGATTCAAAACACTGATGACACTAGTACTGTTTTTTTCCGGTACTGGTTTCAGTACTGATTTTATACGGACGTGTGAAGGGGGCGTTAATCTGAACGGTTGACGTAACAGAGCCGAAGTGAAGTAGATGTACTGAAAGTCTTAGCATGAAGAATGGGGAATGGCCAAGCTGGTAGAGAACAAAACCTCAGTGCTGATCCTCATTATTCATTTTCTGTTCACAGAGGTGTAATAAGTCATTAATAATAGTATTATATACATTACCTGTCCCAAGTCTTTGTGCTGGATCTTTTCTGAGCAGCTCAATGATGATATCCCGAGCTGTGGCTGGAAAAGCCGAATTAGTAAGTTTCCAATATATGTCATCTGTTATGTAAAAAGCAAATATTACAGAAAATGAAACATCTTAATTTATTTTATCAAAACAAAAATCTTTTATATTAACAAAAGTAACTAAATCACACAACTAATCTATTCAAATAACAATGACATTACACAGCAATCAGATTATTTTACTTACCCCTGACAATATGGCTGTAAATGTCATATTTGGAAGGCCCATAAAATGGTACACGTCCTACAAGAAATGTATATAGGATGATCCCAATTGACCACCAGTCAGCTGGCCTTCCATAGCCTTCCTTTAAGATAACTTCTGGGGCTATGTAATGAGGGGAGCCAGCAATCTGGAAAAAACAGAGGAATGAGATAATGATCAGAGAACATAATTGTGACAAATAACATCAGTGGAAACGTTTTCTAGATGAGAAAGTATAAGAGAAGGAGAAATGGAGGAGATGAGTAAAGAACAAGTTCCTGCCTACCTCCTTATCATGGAACTCTCTGGTGATGTCCTCAATTGGAGCCTTGTAGATCTCTGATGTTGGTCTCATGAGACAGAGCTTGGAAAGCCCAAAATCTGTAACTTGAATATGACCAGTTGACGTTATCAGGAGGCTGTGAAAAAAAGAGGATGTCAGCCCCAAGTTGCAAATAGATTGTATAATAAACGATATCTTTTTTCCCCTTTCTTATACTACAAGTGTCACTTACTTTTCAGGCTTCAGGTCTCTGTGCATTACACCATAGCTGTGCAGATATTCCACAGCTAGAACCGTTTCTGCAATGTACAGACGAGCCAAGGGGACAGGTAAACACCCATAGTTCTTCATAAAACTGCCACAGTCTCCTCCTACAGCAGAAAGCAAATATGACAGGAGAGGGTTTGTTACAATGTAAATGACACATGAGGAGTGTGAATGAGAAATGAGCGGAGACATTGGGGCAGGACGTCATACACAGAGATATACTGTATAATAATGCAAAAAACCCTCCATTGGAGCATACCCGAATAGTAACTAGGACTGCACTAAATGTCTATGAAGCAAAACCACAAAGGTGCAAGAGCTGCACAAATAAGTGCAATGAAGCAACATCCCATATAAAAGCATGAATCTTTATTAGTCACGTGGAATAAATATTTAAAAATAACAAGGTAACTCATACAAAAAAGAGACACTATTCTGGCCAAAAAAGTATGAGCTATATATACTATGTATCTTGCAATAAATAAATATATAATTAGTTAAAGGTGTCAGCAGTCTCATTTGTGGTTTTGCTTTATATACTGTATAAGGCCGGTTTCACACGTCCGGATATTTCTGGTACCGGAAAAACCTGTGTCGGAGATGTCCGTGTGCCGCATCAGGAGCACACGTACCGGCGTTTGGGAATCAGTGTACAGTTAGCGTTATTCCCAAAAGCCGGGTACTGAACGCTGCGCTCATCATTTTCCCCTGCCGGCACTGCGATCAGCACCAGCAGGAGTTAATAATGAGAGTTGTAGTCTGCTCCCGGTGTCTCCACCTGTAAAAATAAGAATAAAATAAAAAAAAACCCTTATACTCACCTACCTGTCCTAAGTATCTCCTGCTGTAATCCATGCGACTACTCAGCAGAGGAGCTGGGGAGAATGACTCCTGCAGCGAGCGACGCCAGACCTCAGCTGAGCTCAGTGAGTGACAGGACACCGCTCGCTGAGCTCAGCGCAGATTCGGGGCCGCTCGCTGCAGGAGTCATTCTCCCCGGCTCCTCTGCTGAGCGGTCTCATGGATTACAGTGGGGGACATTTAGGACAGGTGAGGGTATAGATTTTTTTTTTATTCTTATTTTTACAGGTAGAAATACACTGGGAGAAGACAACCCTCATCATTAACCCCTGCTGGTTCTGATCGCAGCGCCGGCAGGGGACAATGATGAGGGCAGCGTTTAGCACCCGGCGCTAACTTTATCGCTAATTCCCAGGCGCCGACACATGTCACACGGATGGCATCCGTGTGCGGTATGTGTTTACACTGAACCATTGACTTGAATGGGTCTGTGTGATCCGTCCTGCTGGCCAAAAACAGACATGTCTACGTGTGGATCACATGGACACACGGTCCGTGGAAACACTGACATGTGCGCACATGTGTCAGTGTCTCCAGTACGTGTGGTAAACTGTCACCTCACGTACCAGAAATACTGAAGCGTGAAAGAGGCCTAATGTAGAGCGTATAAAGCAGAGTGACCCAATATAAAAAGACAGAGCCGTGCCTCATCTGCAAGCCTCTTATTCATTACTCTGTGAAATGCTCATCTATACAAACTGTTAGAATTGAGTCAAATCCTCCTTTTATCCTCAGTGGATATTTTTGCCATTCTCAGTGAGGACATTCACCAGAGACTTTCACAGAGATAATGATTTTCCTGGCATCTTGGTAACAGATAACTTATAGTAAATGCAGTATGGACATGTAACCGTCCATGTGGTCACATTCAGATTATGGAGAAGATGCTAGAGATAAGCAGATTGAGGCTGGATATAGGCACAATGGATATGACTTACCTGCTGCATACTCCATGACCATACACAGATGATGAGGAGTTGGAAAGGAGCACAACATGGAGGCCACAAATGGACAATCAGCAAATGTTAGGATGTCCCTCTCTAGAAAGGCACGTTCAAGTCTTCTTGGAATATTCACGTTCTCCTTGTCCAGCTTCTTCATAGCGAATAGCTGGCTTGTGTATTTGTGTCGCACTAAGTGGACGGCTCTGGAGAGAAGGAAAATCCATGATTTATAATGAATTCTTACTAACATTTTGTCTATAAACCTCATCACATGATTGTCTGGTTACTACTAGATGTCACTAGAAATCCATGTAGAAATCCATCAAGTTACACAACATAAATGATGACCTATGCGAGGTCCTCATCTATGTCACGTCCTAACTGACCTAAATAATGACATATAGATGTGGCCAGTAGACATGAGCTAACACATTTGAGTGGAATTAAATTCTACTCAGATTTTGCAAAATTCTGCATTCACCAAAATGGCGTTTTGTTTTTTTGTTTGTTTTGTTTTTTGTAATTTGCTTACTCATGGATTTAGCAAAATGTCAAGCGTTGGCCACCATTTTCAAAATCTTGAAAGGCCATAAAAAAGTTTAAAAATAAACAAATTTTTATACTCACTTCTACGGCCCCTCCGCCTCAACCGTCCGTTCCTTGCCGCATCCTCAAATCTCTGCTGCTAATGCTGAAATCCAAATGCCTCTCATACTGGGACGGGACTTCCAACATTGATGAGATCTGGGAGGATTATGCACAAGCGCAAGAACAGTCACGGTGTCACAATGTTGTGACTTTTTATGCTCTTGCATAGAACTCTCTCAGACCTTCTCAAAGCCTGAAGTCCTTGCATAGCGTGAGCGGTGGCAAACTGAAGAGGCAGTGAGGACCGGACGGGTGACGGTGAGAAGTGGAGGGGCTAGAGAATTGAGCAGTAAGGGGAGTATAAGTATGTTTCTTATGCTTATTATGTTCTGGGGCCTGGTGAGGCCCCAGAGCATAATAAGGGACATTAATTTCTCCTTGAATCGTATTTTCACAAGTCCACGTGAACAAGCAAATTAGAATTTTGCCTGATTCGCTCATCTCTTGTGGACAGTATGGACTCAGAGCATTTCTCTGTTGTACGGGCTGGGCACAGAGACAGAAGCATTGTCATAAGGAACACTAGGAAATGTATATTATGCAAACATAAAGCTCACCCATAAGCTCCACTGCTGATCAGTTTGATTGGTTTAAAGTCGGTCTTACTAGGACTTGTCTCCAAGTTCAATGATCCGGTCAAGGCCTAGAAATAATAAGAAATGACATTAAGACATAGAATCTGCAGGAAAATAAAAGCTCCAGATGCAGGAACTTCTCCTCTATATTATGTCCACGCTGATTACATTGCAGCAGATGTAGAGGACATGATGCAAGCCGGACCCTCCACAGACAGTATTATATTTTAAGGGAATATTCCCCATGCATAGATATCACTGTACTGCAGGGTATGATAAGGGGCATCACACAGAAGAGGCAGAATAACAATGCCATCATTACTCACAATAGATCTGATCTACATAAAAGCAAAGATATCCCATTGTCATCTGGGGTATAATATTATATGTGTAATTCATACCCCGTTATCTGATGATAAACAGACGTCTCCTCTGATACTTACACTGGCAGTTTCGTGGATCTCTGGTGTCTCACATATTCCACCATCAGTACTGGCCGTCGACACAGTTATTTCTAAAATAATGATAAAATAATGAAAAGATGTCATGTATCAGTCTATATCAGTACTTAATATATAACACATCCATATAATGAAGGACATGACAAGATCTCTGTAAATGATATAAAAACTAGATATCTGGTATTCTGCACATACTAAATATACAGTATTTATGGCACATCCAGAGATAGATACACTGGGCGATTGTTCAGGATCTGATTACCGTATTTTTCAAGTTATAAGACACACTTTTTTCTGTAAAATGGGGGTGCGTCTTATCCCAACGTAGCTTACTGAGGGGGGGGGGGTTGCGGTGAAGCGAGGCCCCAGGACGCAGGGTCACTGCTGCAGGAAGCTGGCGGCGGCAGGAGTGGGGCGATGCTGTGGGCCCCAGGCTGGGAGGAGGGGGTGTTCGGCGGTGCAAGGATGCAGCGGCCCCTGGGCTTTCAGAAAATGTCGCCGGAGACTCCGCACTTCCATGATTTTCAGTGTGGTGGACTTCGGAAAAATGGATTCTGGAGATGGCGCATGCAGATTGAGATCTTGTCTCCCGAGATCTCAATCTGTGCATGCGCCACCTCCGGTGGAGATTTTCCCAAGGTCCACCAGATTGAAAACCATGGAAGTGCAGGGACTTCAGTGCAGCATCGCCCCACTCCTGCTGCTGCCATCTTTCCGCCGCCTTTCCCCTAGAAAAGTTACCACAAAATTGGATTATAAGTTGCTCCACCATTTTATTAAAAAAATGTTTTTCCTATTTTCCGCTCCAAAATTTCACCTGCTTCTTATGGTCCGGTGCATCTTATAGTCTTCAAAATATGGTATTTTTGAACAATTACATGATTGGGGATCTATGACCCTCATTTTGGAGCCGAGAAGACCACACAGGCGTGAAGTAGAATTACATGATCCCTCTCCATTACAGGGAATGAAGAGTAAATCTACATATTCTCTGCCATTCTCTATAATATCTGGATATTTGAATGTAAAATATTAGATGATCGGCTTACCTTCAATCAGATCAGTTTTTAGCTCTAACTGACTAATATTAGGGTCAGGCATGTTCACGGTTTGCCCCTCTTCGGAGTCACCTTCGGATGTTTCCTGATGGTTATAATATGTACAATTAGTATAACATTTCACAAATACTAAATTATCATATACAATAGATAGGAAGGACTAAACATTGGATTTACTGGTAATTTCAGTATTGGACGGACTATACACAGCCACTCCCTCCAGTAAATCAACAATAATATATAAGGTACTTGTATATACAACTGATCTCTGTTATCAGAATTGCAGCATTTACAAGAAGGAAGATTGTGATGATCGAGCAAAACAGAGGCAGAAATACAAACTCCCACCGCTGAGTACAGACTGCCATCACAGATGATGGAGCCGCAGGGACAGGCGGTCATGAAATATCCTGTGCCTGCCTGGAGGGGACAAGGACATGTGATATAGAAGATGATGGCTCCTTACCAGGTGCTCCAGTGAGCGGGCCGGACTCTCCAGTATATTCAGGACATTTTGGGCCAGTTGTTTAAAAAAGGCCAATTTTCCACTTTGGGCTTTTTCTTCAGCCTATAAAGATGGAAATAAATACAAAAGAAAAATCATGAGAGAAAGTGCAGAATGGAGGAGGCCATTTATGTCACCATTTTACTCCTGTCTATCTGCAGCTACAATTACTACACATTTGGTACATTTTATATATTATATTGGTGTCGATCTAAAGAACAATTTTCTGTAAATAAACTTGTATTCCATTATTATTATTTGATTTGTATTATTATTATTATTATTTTTTATACAGCATAAAAACACTTGTATAATTAGTGGTGGTGAATTATGATGTCATAATAGCAGTGATGTCGTGATGGAATCTTGTGATGGAATCTTAACGGGGCATCTCACCGTGAAAGGAAATTTCCTAGCAATAGTTAAGGTGGCAAAACCATAGTTTGTGCATCAGTACCAGATGCTTGAATGTAAGAAAGAACTGTGGGTACTTTACATTTCTAATCAGTGAGGCTAGTTCTATGGTCTGAGATAAATTATTAATATTTGTTATACACAATAAAAATCATAATTACATATTTATAAGAAATCCGGATTAAGGTGCTAAATGAAGTGTCTTTACTAAGGGACAAGGACTGGACTAGGAATGAAATCTAGCCCTGACATTTGAATCATACAGGCTCATGCTGCACTTTTACACCCTCTTCCCAAAATGGGGATCTCTATTACAAATATGACCCTGCCTGACACTGAAGAAAGTCTAAATTTTATTACTACCAATAATACCACTATACAGTAAGGGAGACCAACTAGACATAATAATAATAATTTGTGCAGATTGTCTGCTATTTACCTGTTGTACTAATGTCCTGATGTTCTGCTGTAAATGCTGAAGATATTCTGAGGTAATACGACCTTGGTAGTATTTGGTCAAGCAGTCCCGTACAAGCTCCATAACCAGCCGGTAAGTGAAGCTGAGGACGCCATCGGGTAGTGGTAGCACACAGTTAGGGGTATAGGTGGTAAGAATCCCCTGGAGTAGTGCCAACTCCTGAAGTCTGTCTGGAGAAATTCCAGACATTTCAATGAAATGCGCAATCAGTATATCACTAGATAAGTAGCTAAACACTGACAACAATGACACCGGGGTATCAAAGTGACACTGAAGTGTAAACGCTTGTATAAGTAGTGGTTGTGAATTATGATGTCATAATAGCAGTGATGTCATGATGGAATCTTGTGATGGAATCTTACAGGTGCATCTCACCTTATAAGGAAGTTGCCTAGCAACAGCTAAGATGCCATCTACATAGACTGAGCATCAGCATCAGATGCTTGAATGTAAGAAAGAGCTATGGGTACTTCACTTTTACTTTGATAGGCAGGTGAGTATAAGGATTTTTTAATTTTATTCTTATTTTTACACTAGGACACAGCGGGAGCAGACTACTACTCTCATCATTGTCCCTTGGTTGTGCTGATCACAGCGCCAGCAGGTTACAATGATGAGGGCAGCATTCAGCACCCGGTGATTGGGAACAGCGGTAACTGTACTGCTGATTCCCAGGTGGCGGAATGTGCGCTCCTGATGCGGCACACGGTTGCCACACAGGTGCACATGGACACGTATATCTCCCGTACCGGTTTTTCCGATACTGGAAATATCAGGACATGTGAAACCGGCCTAACTCTGGAATCTGTAAAAAGAAAAAACTGATGGCACTTCTAATACGAGAAATAGGTGTGAACAGGTGCTTACTAGGAGAAGCTACCTCCATATACAATTAACAAATAAAGTAGCAAACTGCAATGCTAAGTATGTAAGCATGAAATATGGAATATAAATAGCATTACTGCTATAGAAAATAGAAATAAATGAGAAATCTTAGCGCATAAATTGGCCAATTCATGTGTACCTGTCCCTTAGAGAGGTATTCACATTGGTAGGGTCCTGGCACTGAGAAACGCCTTACCGCGGCTGCCAGATACACATGAATTGGCCAATTTATGTGCTAAGATTTCTCATTTATTTCTATTTTCTACAGCAGTAATGCTATTCATATTCCATATTTCATGTTTACATACTTAGCCTTGCAGTGTGCTACTTTATTTGTTAATTACTCTGGACTCTGTGTGGCCTCTGTTCAGCGGTGTTCTTGACGCGCCCCCTGGGCCATATTCTTTTAGGGGAATATCCGGAGCCGGATCAGATGGGGGTTGTAGTCTCCGAGCGGCTGTGACCCGGTCCGTGCCCAGGGTGTCAAGCTCAGTGTGTGGCAGTCCTACAGATGTTACTGAAAGTTCTTTATGTCGACTACGCCACCCGTTGTGTTGCGGTCACTACGGCCGCCGCTGCAGCAGGGTCCGCTGAGGCTGATGGTGTTGGTGCAGCTTGGTAGGATAACCCCCAACGGGAGGGGTATAGCCTCAGGGGGTCAGGTGCAGAGGATGGGGGTTGTGGTGGTGCAGTGCAGACGGCAATCAGAGACAGAGTCGGGTTATGCAGTTCAGGGTGTTTACTCACTGCAGATGTTCCGGTCACTCCAGCTTCAAGTGACCTCCCGAGCCGTGCTGCGTCCACCAGGTCCTGGATCCGGCCAACCCCCAAACAAGTCCGGAGCGTGGCCCTGAGCTCTCCTTCTGTCCTTTCCTCTGGCCGTCCCCACCAGGGATCCACCTAGGTCCAGCTCCCTCGGGCCTTCTGTTGGGAGACCCTTGGCCTTAGGTTCCCTGACCCTTCACGTGGTTTGCCTTCGGGGTGGATGTAGTGGGTGGCCGTGGCAGATGCTGCCCACGGCCTCCGGTCTCTGGCTAGGGTGTGCTTTTGCCCCCACCAGTTTGGGATCCGGTACCCTGTTGCTGACTCTTCACCCGTTGATTATATTTGGGATCTTGGAGTCCTTTCTCTCCCCCTCTGGGTCCTTCTTTCACTTCTCCTCTCTCTCACTCTGGGCCGCTCTTCTCCTCTCCTCCTGACTCTCTGACTGGCTCTCTACAACTGACCCTGATCTTAGTTGGTGCCCACCTTATATATCCCTCTATGTGTGAGCTCAGGTGACCAGCACCCAATGAGCTCCTAACACTACCCAGACTGCTCCCCCTATCTGCCCCTACACTACAGGGATGTTCCAACCCCCTCCCACTCCAGCCAGGGACAGACACGGTCGTACCTGCACATTTCCAAGTGGGAGTACCGTCGGCCTGCCCCTCGGAAATGGGATGTGTGTAGTGCATGCAGCCTACCGAGCTCAGTTCCACACTCCTTCCTTACCCGGGAGTGGAATATCACACCTCTGGCTGAGGTGCAACACTCCTGTAGCAGCCGAATCCTCAGGGTGCTACATTCCCCCCTGGTAAACCACAGCACGTCCTCGGGCTGTAAGAGATACAAAACACCAAAACATACAATTTTTTTTTTTTTTTTCATAAGAACATAATAAAACATAGACAAACATTATATATATATATATTAATAAAACTTTTCATAATAAAACATTCTTGTCTTCCTCCGGTCACTGTGCAACTGATGACCGGGCAAAGTGCGACAGTTCCTTTTCTTAAAGGTGGTTTTACGGTAAAACCAGTAGGGGGCGCTTTGGGAAGCGCAACTATGTACAGGGAAATGTGGCCGCTCTCAGTCCTCGGCCAGGTAAAAAGGGGATGGAATGGCTGCTCACAGTCCTCAGCCTGGTATGGATAGGGGACACACAGGTTATCAGTTCAATTCTCTGGTCCCAACGGGGACTATATTAGCAGCAACAGTTCACTGTGCCCCGACGGGCAACTATATACAGTCTCTACTCTGCCGTACTCAACGACGACGTCCTAATGCTCTTTCTTTGTGGACAGTTTCAGTTTCAGACATGGCCCTTGCTTTTTGCAGCTCCAGCTGGATGTATTCTTGGGGCCAGACAAAGGGCTGCCCATCCGGGCACGTATGCTGGGCGAACAGGTCTTCACCCAGGTGCGGCACTCTTGTTTTCATGGGCGCAGTGGTGGTGGCGCCCGGGTTGCCTAGGCCTTGCGGCCAGGCCTGGGGCACCTGGAAGGTGAAGGGCACCGTAAGGACGGCGGCGCCCTGGGCTACTTGGCCCTGCGACCAGGCCGGTGGCTCCGCGGAGGTAGGGGGCGCTGTTGGTAGTGCGGCGCCCGGGGGTACTAGGCCTTGCGACCAGGCTGGTGTTACTTCCTGCTTGGCCACGCTCGGGGTCGTTGCGCATGGCGTCACAGGGGTCGCGGCGGCGGCTTCCGGTTGGGGCCTAGTCTGCGGCGGTGACGTGGCGGTTACGGGCACGGCAGGGTAAACTTCGGGCTCTGCGACGGGGAGCTGGGGCAGGTAAGCGGTTTCCCGGTTTGGGGTATAGACGTCCCCTTTACCTGCCTCCGTCCGTTCGGCTCCCTCTTCGGCGCCGTCTCCGGCCTTCAGTTCTCCTGCGCCATCCTCAGAGGCGGTCTGTCTCCTCATCTTGGGTGGCGTGCTCCGCTGACGGATCTCAGTCTGCTGGGCCATCTCACGGCTCCACTCCGCCAACGTCTCTCGCTGCACCCGGGCCATCCTCCTTGCGAGGCCCTCCAACGCGGTCTGTGCACACTCCCGGTCTCGGGGGAGCTGTGCGAGGACCTCCACTAGGCCTAGTGGGGTCGTTGTTTCTAGCAGGCTCCTGACCAACGGGTCGGTGCTGCTCTGCTCTCCTTCCTCTGTTTCTAGCAGGCTCCTGGCCAGCGGGCCGGTGCTGCTCTGCTTTCTCTCCATCTCTGGGTAAGCTCCTCCGATACTCTTCTCCAGGCTTCTTGCCTCCGGGTGCGCTCGCTCCAGACTCCTCCAGGCGGCACCCATCTTCGTTCTTTTCTTTGGTCTCCTCCCACTTCGAGGGCGGTCCCGGGGCAACTTGGTGACTGTCAGCTCCAGGGGCAGTTCTTTCACGCTGACAGACACCTCTAGCATCACAGTCTCTGTTGGTGGGGGCGGTTTCCACTTTTGGCGCCATTTTCGGTCCTGGCCCACGATGGGAGGTGGCCTCTTGCCCTCCTTCGGCACGCCCATAATGGCGTCCGCTGCTCTTCCAAGGCGGGAAAAAGCTGGAAATGGCGGGAATCGTCTCCCAGTGGCGGGAAACTCTGCAGATGGCGGGAAAAAGCTGGAAATGGCGGACAACCGGCGGGAAACGACTGGTGATGGGGTCCGATGGCGGGGACCCTCCGGAACCGGCGGGAGACTTCTTTTTGAGGTAACGGTGTACTTTTCTTCAGGCACGCAGTACCCGGTTGTTGCGGGCACGTAATCCTGCCGACTACGCCAAAGTTGACGCGCCCCCTGGGCCATATTCTTTTAGGGGAATATCCGGAGCCGGATCAGATGGGGGTTGTAGTCTCCGAGCGGCTGTGACCCGGTCCGTGCCCAGGGTGTCAAGCTCAGTGTGTGGCAGTCCTACAGATGTTACTGAAAGTTCTTTATGTCGACTACGCCACCCGTTGTGTTGCGGTCACTACGGCCGCCGCTGCAGCAGGGTCCGCTGAGGCTGATGGTGTTGGTGCAGCTTGGTAGGATAACCCCCAACGGGAGGGGTATAGCCTCAGGGGGTCAGGTGCAGAGGATGGGGGTTGTGGTGGTGCAGTGCAGACGGCAATCAGAGACAGAGTCGGGTTATGCAGTTCAGGGTGTTTACTCACTGCAGATGTTCCGGTCACTCCAGCTTCAAGTGACCTCTCGAGCCGTGCTGCGTCCACCAGGTCCTGGATCCGGCCAACCCCCAAACAAGTCCGGAGCGTGGCCCTGAGCTCTCCTTCTGTCCTTTCCTCTGGCCGTCCCCACCAGGGATCCACCTAGGTCCAGCTCCCTCGGGCCTTCTGTTGGGAGACCCTTGGCCTTAGGTTCCCTGACCCTTCACGTGGTTTGCCTTCGGGGTGGATGTAGTGGGTGGCCGTGGCAGATGCTGCCCACGGCCTCCGGTCTCTGGCTAGGGTGTGCTTTTGCCCCCACCAGTTTGGGATCCGGTACCCTGTTGCTGACTCTTCACCCGTTGATTATATTTGGGATCTTGGAGTCCTTTCTCTCCCCCTCTGGGTCCTTCTTTCACTTCTCCTCTCTCTCACTCTGGGCCGCTCTTCTCCTCTCCTCCTGACTCTCTGACTGGCTCTCTACAACTGACCCTGATCTTAGTTGGTGCCCACCTTATATATCCCTCTATGTGTGAGCTCAGGTGACCAGCACCCAATGAGCTCCTAACACTACCCAGACTGCTCCCCCTATCTGCCCCTACACTACAGGGATGTTCCAACCCCCTCCCACTCCAGCCAGGGACAGACACGGTCGTACCTGCACATTTCCAAGTGGGAGTACCGTCGGCCTGCCCCTCGGAAATGGGATGTGTGTAGTGCATGCAGCCTACCGAGCTCAGTTCCACACTCCTTCCTTACCCGGGAGTGGAATATCACACCTCTGGCTGAGGTGCAACACTCCTGTAGCAGCCGAATCCTCAGGGTGCTACATTCTTTTTATCAGAGGCTCGCAAAACTGTGGCCGACGGCACTTTTATTCACGCCTAATAAAAAGACGGACACCGTGGGATCACAGGCCAGACGGTGCCTCCATCTGCCTCATTACAGGGAATCTTCCGCCGGAGGCTCCGTCTGGATCACGTATTTCAGAGATTTACATGGAAACCCCGGTGTAAGCGCTGAGCGTAGAGCACAGGATAAATGTGGGCAGAGCCATATTGCGAACTCTGGGAGGCTGAATGAACAAACCAACAGCAGGTGAAGAATTGGTTTTATTTATTTATTTACACCGTTCCTCGTGCGGTTTAAGTGATTAGATGACTTTATTCTTCGGGTCGGTGCGATTACAGTGATACCAGATTCATATCGGGTTTTTACATTTGGCAGCTGTCACACACTAAACTTTTTTTTTTGCAAAGACTAGTTTTTGCATCGCCATATTTTGAGAGCTATAATTTTTCCATATTTCGGTCGACAGAGTTATGTGATAGCTTGTATTTTGCGGGACAAGTTGATGTTTTTATTGGTACCATTTTCGGGCATGTGACATTTTTTGATCGCTTTCTATTCTGATTTTTGGGAGGCAGAATAAACAAAAACCAACAATTCAGTAATTGTTTTTTTAGTTTTTTTTATGCAGCTCTGCGTGTGGTAAAATTAATAAGGCAGCTTTATTCCTCGGGTCAGTACATTTACAGCCATACTGCATTTATATCTTTTTTTATGTTTTGGCGCTTTTACACAATAAAAACTATTTCATAGAAAAAATCGCTTTATTCTAAGAGCTATAACTTTTTTATTTTTTGGCTGATGGAGCTGTATGGTGGCTTGCTTTTTGTGGGACAAGATGATGTTTTCAGTGGTATAATTTTTATTTATATTCGTCTCTTTGATCGCGTTTTATTCCACTTTTTGTTCGTTGGTATGATGATAAAGCACTGTTTTTTGATTCTTTTTTTTTTACTGTGTTCACTAAAGGGGTTAACTAGTGGGACAGTTTTATAGATCAGGTCGTTCCGGATGCGGCGATACTAAATATGTGTACTCTTATTGTTTTTCTTCATAATAATATTTTATTTTTTTATTATTTTTTTATTTTTAAAAAAATATTTTTACAACTTTTTTTTCACTTTTTTTACTTTGTCCCACTATGGGACTTTCACTTTCAGCAGGCTGATCGCAGTTCTAAGGTATAGCAGTGCAGGATCACTGCTATACCTTGTAAACTGTCAGTGCTGCAGACACAAGCTAGTTTGATCATGCACTGCGCATGGTCAAACTAACTTGCTGGTGCCTGGTGACACAGGTGTCGTCATGATGACATCGTGTCACCATGGCAACGATCGGGACCCCGTGAGGACAGCGCAGGGTCTCCGATCCAAGAGCAGAGGTGCTTCTGTCCCTCCACTCACTTGCTAAATGCTGCGATCGCAGCATTTAGGGGGTTAAAGTGCCGGGTGTCAGCTGTCAAAATCAGCTGACAACCGGTGGCGATTGATCCCGCACAGCCTGTGTCGTAATAATACGTACCTGGTCCATAAGGCCCAGGGCACAGGGACGTATTATTATGCACAATGTCAGAAAGGGGTTAAAGCTTCTGACGCGCCCCTGGGCCTGCTGTGTCGTGCGGCATCGCGCGCACGTTGGCTTACCCGGAGCCGGATCAGATGGGGGTAGTAGTCTCGTGGCGGTGACCCGGTCCGTGCCCAGGGAGTCAAACTGAGCGGCAGTATTTAGCAGTAGATGTTATATTGCTCGACTACGCCACCCGTTGAATGCAGTCATGAGACCGCCGCTGCAGGGCAGACCGCTGAGGCCGGTGGTACGGTTGTGCAGCGGGGATGGTATAACCCCCAACGGGAGGGGTATGGCCTCAGGGCAGCGGATGTGGATGATGAAACACTCAGAGACGGTGCGGTGTAGTTCAGGGTCTTTACTGGTGGCAAAGGTAGACCCTCCCGGAGTACTGGCTAGCGATCGGGGCCTGGTCAGTCCGTGAGCAGATGGAATCTTCCCTGGCCAGGCGGAGTTGTAGGCCTCCCCAACTAATCGTACTCTTCTGGCTACCTTGCTAGAGGCTGGTAAAAGTAGCCCACGTCCCTGAGTGTACCGTGTGGTGCTCACCCGTATGGCCGGTGACTCATAGAATCATAGAATCATAGAATGGTAGAGTTGGAAGGGACCTCCTGGGTCATCTGGTCCAACCCCCTGCTCAAAGCAGGATTCACTAAATCATCTCAGACAGATGTCTGTCCAGCCTCTGTTTGAAGACGTCCATTGAAGGGGAACTCACCACCTCTCGTGGCAGCCTGTTCCACTCATTAATCACCCTAACTGTCAAAAAGTTTTTTCTAATATCTAATCTGTGTCTCCTCCCATTTAGTTTCATCCCATTGCTTCTAGTCTTTCCTTGTGCAAATGAGAATAAAGATGATCCTTCTACAATGTGACAGCCCTTGACATATTTGTAGACAGCTATTAAGTCTCCTCTCAGTCTTCTTTTTTGCAAGCTAAACATTCCCAAATCCTGCAACCGTTCCTCATAGGACATGGTTTGCAGACCAGTCACCATTCTGGTCGCTCTTCTCTGAACTTGCTCCAGTTTGTCTATGTCTTTTTTAAAATGTGGTGCCCAAAACTGTACACAGTATTCCAGATGAGGTCTGACCAAAGAGGAGTAAAGACCGATAATGACTTCACGTGATCTAGACTGTATGCATCTGTTAATACATCCCAGAATTGTATTTGCCTTTTTTGCTGCTGCATCACACTGTTGACTCATGTTCAGTCTATGATCTATTAGTATACCTAAGTCTTTTTCACATGTACTGTTGCTTAGCTCTATTCCTCCCATTCTGTATATGCTTTTTTCATTTTTATTGCCCAGATGTAGTACTTTGCATTTTTCCCTGTTAAAAACAATTCTATTGGTTGCTGCCCACTGCTCCAGTTTATTTAGGTCTTTTTGAATCCTCTCTCTCTCTTCTCTAGTATTAGCTATCCCTCCTAGCTTTGTGTCATCAGCAAATTTAATCAGTTTACCCTCAATTCCTTCATCTAAATCATTGATAAAGATGTTGAACAATACAGGTCCCAGGACGGAGCCCTGTGGTACCCCACTTGAGACATTCATCCAGCTGGATGTGAAGCCATTTACAACCACCCTTTGAGTCCGATCACTAAGCCAGTTATGAATCCACCTAACAGTTGCCTGGTCCATTGCATACTTGGTCATTTTTTCAATAAGGATGGTGTGAGATACTTTGTCAAATGCTTTGCTGAAGTCAAGATATACTATATCTACAGCATTTCCCTGATCCACCCGGGGCCTTCTGGTAGCTTCTGCTCCACGACGGCGGTGCTGGTCCCTTGCGTGTGACCGTGCCTTCGGGTTTCTTGGCCAGAGGACCTGAAATCCCCTGCCGGGCGGTTTCTGCTGCTGGGTAAGGATTAGTCCCCACAGCCTCGGACTCCGGGTCCGGTAAGAACTCTTCAATCAGGGCGAGCTCTACAGCTTCCAGCCCCTGATCTCTTTTAGCACAGCTCCCACAGAGCTCCTGATCTTTCTTGCTCCTAAAGCTGCTCCACTACAGACCAGACTGTGTCTCTGTCTGTGTTCTCTCACTCTCTTCTAACCCTGCCTCAGCCCCAGCTTTATATAGGGGAAGTTCTTCCCCTCCCAGGACTGGGCAGGAGGTGTGGCATGCATAGGATGTCTGACCAGGAAACCTCCCACCTGCTCACAGACGTAATATTGCTATTACTGTGGAAACCAGACCCCTGGGGTGCCACATTCCCCCCTAGTAAAATTTAGTACTCCGGGACTAAACATATTTTTGTAAAACATAACAAGTAAAAACAGAAACAGTACAATAAAGAAGAACACATTAGGATGGTCACGGCATGTCCGCAACCGGGTGCAGTCTTTGAAGAAAACAAAGGTGTCCATTTCACCAAGAGACCGGGAGCCGTAACCAGGTAGGGGTCTGTCCTGCCCCGAGTCCTTAACAGTCTTTGTCCTTTCCTGGGTTACGCTCCAAACATATGTACAAAGGATTCCGGATAATCCCTAAATGACACCTATAAAATAACTAAAAATACACAATTATTTACAGGTAACAGAAAACAGGTAAATACAAATAAACAGTCTAAACACTTAGATCCTCCAACGTATGGGCAACTGGCCTCTAGTGGCTCTAGTGGACCTACGGAGCTGACTGACTGGTCCTGAGCTACGGGGTGTAGGAGCTGTCAAAGGTAAACTGGGCAGCTGTCTACGGGCTCTTTGGCTCACTAGGGGCACGGCAGGCTCACTATAAGCAGAGGGTTGATCCTCCTGGTCTGCTTGTGTGGGGTCTTCTGCCTCCTGGACCGGCTGCTCTTCCAGCTCTACCTGTTTCTCTGTAGGTACTTGAGATGCTGGTTGGAGGAAGGTGAGGACGGGTACCACAACAGCGCCATTGACTTGAGTCCAAGACCGAGGGAAGTCTCCGAGCACAGTACTGACCATATCTTCCCTTTCCTCTGCGGGTCGAGGGTCTTCTTGTTCTTCTTCAGGGCTTCGTAGCTGTTCGGGACACTTCTTCAGGTGATCTCGGGAGACAATGGCTGTGGTTTCTCCTCCGTCCTTACTGATTATGCAGACTTTCGGGTTCTCATGGCTTGAGGGCAGTACGGTGTACGGGTCCTTCTCCCACTGGTCGTCCAACTTGTGGAGGCGTCTCTTCCTCTTCAAGACCTGCTCTCCAGGTACCAGGGGAACAGCGGGAGCATACTGGTTGTAAGTCTTCTCCTGTCTTTCTCTAGCTTGACAGAGACTTCGCTCCACGCTCTCCTGTACTTTCCGGTACTGCTGCTGCCTTTCTGTGTCCCAGTCTGCTTCTGGTGAAGTGTCCTCGGGTGTCAGGACTCCCATCTCCAGATCAACAGGAAGCTTACCAGGTCTTGCTCTCATTAGGTAAGCCGGGGTACAGTTGGTAGAACCTACCAGGATGTGGTTGTATAGGTCCACCAGATCAGGCAGTTTCTCAGGCCACAGACTGCGTTCTTCCAGGGGCAATGTTTTCAGAAGATCTATCACCACCTGGTTCATTTTCTCGCAGAGCCGATTGGTTTGCGGATGATAGGGTGTTGTTCTTATCTTCCGGCAGCCATACAGAGTACAGAACTCCTGGAAGACTTCCGCTTCAAAGGCTGGTCCTTGGTCCGTCAGCACCTGCTCTGGGTATCCGTGTGGACGGCAGAAGTGCTGCTGGAAAGCTCTAGCTGCTGTTTGAGCCGTTAAGTCCTTGACCGGGACCACCACCAGGAACCGGGAGTAATGATCTACGATTGTGAGGGCGTAGACATACCCAGATCTGCTTGGAGCCAGTTTCACATGGTCCAGGGCTACCAGTTCCAGTGGCTGTCGGGTGATGATGGGCTGCAAGGGAGTCTTCTGGCTGGCACGGTCCTTCCTTCTTAGGTGGCACGGGCCACAGTCTCTGCACCACCTCTCGATGATTCCTCTCATGCCTACCCAGTGGAACCGCGCACGCAGCAGGAACTCCAGCTTCTTCCATCCGAAGTGCCCAGCTCCGTTGTGGTATGCCTCCAGCACCATAGCCGCGTCTCTTCTTGGCACCACTACTTGCCAGATCAGTTCATGCGTCCGGGAGTTAACCATTCTGCGGCACAACTTCCCCTTGTAAAGGAACAGTCGACTCTTCTCAATCCACAGTTGCTTGGCCTCCTCCGGAGCGTCTGGGTCAAGGCGGGCATCTGGCTGAGTCAGCATCTCCTTCACCAGTCGGACGGCGGGGTCACTGTCTTGCGTTTCCGCCCAGTTGTAATGAGGTAAGGGGTTGAACGTAGCGGATTGCTTACTCCTTACACGGTGGGAATACTGGATAGTCCCATGCCGGCGGAACGCGGGAAGTTCAACTTCTTCCAGTTCCTCTGGATCTTCCCCCACGTCCGGTAGGTTTGGCATTCTGGACAAGGCATCCGCGTTGGTATTGGAGCGTCCTGCCCGGTATTTGATTGTGAACTCAAAGTTGGACAGGCGGGCCATCCATCTCTGCTCCAGGGCACCGAGTCTTGCCGTATCCAGGTGTGTCAACGGGTTGTTATCCGTGTACACGGTGAACCGGGAAGAGGCGAGGTAGTGCTTAAAGCGTTCGGTGACTGCCCACACCACTACCAGGAATTCTAGCTTGAATGAGCTGTAATTCTCAGGGTTTCTTTCGGTGGGTCGCAGTTTTCGGCTGGCGTAAGCAATTACCCGTTCTTTCCCCTGCTGGATGTGGGACAGTACGGCTCCTAGCCCGATGTTACTTGCGTCGGTGTAGAGGATAAAGGGCTGGCTGTAATCAGGGTACGCCAGGATTTCATCCCCCTTGAGGGCCATCTTCAGCTGGCGGAAGGACTCTTCTTCCAACTTCTCCCATCTGAAGGGCGGCTTCTGGTTCTTGGCCTTCCTGGACTGGCCTATCAGGAGGTCCTGCATAGGAGCTGCCTTTTTGGTGAAACCCGGAATGAACCTTCGGTAGTAGCCTACCAACCCGAGGAACTGCCGCACTTCCTTTACGCTGGAGGGGCTTGGCCATTCCTTAATTGTGGTGATCTTATCAGGGTCGGGAGCCACTCTGTCAGCACTCACCACGTGTCCCAGGTACTGCACCTTTGGTTTCAGGAGGTGACACTTGGAGGGTTTCACCTTCAGGCCGTAGTTTGCCAGGGCTTCGAACACTTCTGCCAGGTGTTTCAGGTGGTCCTCGTAGGTCTTGGAGTAGACGATGACATCGTCCAGGTATAACAGGACCGTCTCAAAGTTTCGGTGTCCCAGACAGCATTCCATCAACCGTTGGAAGGTTCCTGGTGCGTTGCAGAGTCCAAACTGCATGCAGGTAAACTCGCTAAGTCCCATCGGGGTGGTGAATGCGGTCTTCTGCCGGTCCGCCTCTGCTACAGGAACCTGACAGGACCCGCTAGTGAGATCCAAAGTAGAGAAGAAGTTAGCAGATCTTAAAGCAGCCAAAGACTCCTCTATCCTTGGTAAGGGGTACGCATCTTTGTGTGTGATACGGTTGATTTTCCGGTAATCTACACACATTCTCATGGTGTTGTCTTTCTTTTTAACCAAAACCAGTGGAGCTGCCCAGGGGCTACAGCTATCCCTAATTACCCCAGCCTCCTTCATGTTTCTAAGCATCCCCTTGGCGTATTGGTAGTGTGCAGGGGGTACGGGTCGGTATCTCTCCTTTATGGGAGGATGGTCTCCCGTGGGGATATGGTGTTCTACCCCCTTTACTCGCCCGAAGTCTAACGGGTGTTTACTAAACACTCTCTCGTACTCTTGAACCACCCGATAGACTCCCTGTTTCTGGTGTGAGGGAGTGGAGTCAGTACCCAAATGTAGTTGCTGACACCAGTCCTCTATTGTTTTCTTAGAGTCGTTACCTTCCTCTGGTTGAGATGGAGGCAAGGGTTCCACGGCCTGTACAGAATTCTGGTTTATGGTGAACAATTTAGCTAGCGTGGCATACCGGGGCAGGTGTACTTCTCTCTTCCCGATGTTTATTATGCGAACGGGCACCCTCCCATGGCGTACATCAACCACCCCCCGTGCTGTCAAAATGGTGGGCCTACTGTCTGAGTAGACGGGTTCTACCATTGCTTGGTAGTCTCTACCTCTTAGACCAATAGCTGCCCGGCACCAAATCATCATTTCACTTTTTGGGGGCATGGCAATAGGGAAAGGGTCACACATTCTCACGCTTCCAATCTCACCACCGGAGAGTTCCACCTGTTGCCGCCGCATCAGTGCCCGGATCTCTTTTTGGAGCACTCGCTGCTGGCCGGAGCTGGCGTTCTTGGCAACCTGCTGTAAAATGAAAATCACCTCTGCAAGACAATTTTCAATCACATTAGTTCCTAGCGTTATCTTTGGGTGACTCTCGCGCTTGTCAATGTCTACAATGATCAGTCCCTGTGCTGCCAGTTCGACTCTACCGATTTTAATGGTCATCTCTTTGAATCCGATCTGTGGCACGGGTTGACCATTGCTGGCGATGATACTCAAGTCGTCGTCAGGGTAGCGGGTTATATCCGAGTCATTCCAGTACTGCTTGAAGAGCACGTACGGGATGGTGGTGACCTGTGACCCGGTGTCAAGTAGGGCACTCATAGGAATGCCATCCAGTACCACAGGCAAGACTGGACGTCCTCCCACATATTTGTCACGCCAGTTCGATGGGCCTGGTGATCTTATTCCTAGGGGTTGGCCCTCTACCCGAGGTTGTGCCAGTTTAAAGGACAGTACCTTGCCATATGTCCGGGTTGATTGCAGCGGCGGCAGATGGGCTGTCCGTCCTCGTTGTATCGGTCGCTGGGTCTTCCTCTGGCCGGTGGGGTCCTCCTTGGTCGACGCCACGGGATGTCCTCCGGTCCGGATGCCAGCTGGATCTTCCCTGGAGCAGCAACCTGTAAAGACTGCACAGTTCGGGTTAGCGCAGCTACGCTTTTAGCTAGCTCTTGGACCTGATGGTGCAGGTCTGGAGCCGGGTCATTGTTCAAAGCCTGCGCATCAGCCCCCACAGGCCCTGCCGACAAGGGCGCCGCCTCCTGGTGGTAAACGGTAGTAGGGCGCCTGTGGGTCACAACGCCACCCGGTGCCGGTTCTCGGAGCACCCGAATGGCTCTGTCCTTGAACTGTGCAAAGTCCAGATGAGGATCCTGTAAGGCCATTGCCCGCAACTGGGTTCGGTGGGCATTGCAATATAGTCCCTCTATAAATTGTTCGGTCAACAGCCTGTCCTCGTTTCCCACGCCGTCAGGGTCGGTCTGCTTAATGGCTCTCAGGGCCTCTTGTAGGTTTAGTGCATAGTCCCTTATATTCTCATGTGCTCGCTGTTTGCACCCGTAGAATCTAAGCTTAATCTCAGCTGAGGTGCGGGTATCAAAGGTGTCCTTCAGCCGGGTTAATATCCCTGCGACAGTCCTCCTCCCAGGCGGCCAGGACTTTACCTCCCTTTGGGCTGCCCCGGTTAGTTGGGCCACCAGGATGCTCACTTTTTGCTCTTCTGTGAGGGGGTACACCTGGAAGAGGCTATCCAGCTTTTCTCTAAAGTCATTCAGGGTATGTGACTCCCCTGAGTACTGGGGTAGCCAGGCTGCCCCCGGGATATAGGGCATAGTGAAAGGCATGACCGCAGCAGCGGTGGCGCTGGCGGTGGCTGCGGCAGTGAAGCTCTCCTCCGTATCCGACATCTTCCTCCCCCCTAGTGGACCGTGGCCTACCTTGCGATGATCCTCTTCCGTAGGCCGCGGCTCCGCAGTGGATCGTCAGGGTCGAGGACCTTCCGTCGCACTCCTATGACATCGGCGTCTGCTGGGCTCCTTCCAGGACCTTACGCAACGTCCGGACGTGAGGCGGGGCTTCAGTTCTCGCGGGCTTTTCGGAGTCCACGCCCCTCTTCTTCCTGCGCGGCGTCTTCAAGATGGCGTCCAACGGCGGGAAAACTCCACGGATGGCGGGAAGAAGGCAGAAGATGGCGTCCAACGGCGGGAAAACTCCACGGATGGCGGGAAGGAGGTGGAAGATGGCGTCGGATGGCGGGAATCTTCACCACAGGTAAGTTTAAAAGTCTCTTTTTCAGGCGCGCAGTACCCGGTGGTTGCGGGCACGGAATCCTGCCGACTACGCCAAAAGTTGACGCGCCCCTGGGCCTGCTGTGTCGTGTGGCATCGCGCGCACGGGGGCTTACCCGGAGCCGGATCAGATGGGGGTAGTAGTCTCGTGGCGGTGACCCGGTCCGTGCCCAGGGAGTCAAACTGAGCGGCAGTATTTAGCAGTAGATGTTATATTGCTCGACCACGCCACCCGTTGAATGCGGTCATGAGACCGCCGCTGCAGGGCAGACCGCTGAGGCCGGTGGTACGGTTGTGCAGCGGGGATGGTATAACCCCCAACGGGAGGGGTATGGCCTCAGGGCAGCGGACGTGGATGATGAAACACTCAGAGACGGTGCGGTGTAGTTCAGGGTCTTTACTGGTGGCAAAGGTAGACCCTCCCGGAGTACTGGCTAGCGATCGGGGCCTGGTCAGTCCGTGAGCAGATGGAATCTTCCCTGGCCAGGCGGAGTTGTAGGCCTCCCCAACTAATCGTACTCTTCTGGCTACCTTGCTAGAGGCGGGTAAAAGTAGCCCACATCCCTGAGTGTACCGTGTGGTGCTCACCCGTATGGCCGGTGACTCGGGGCCTTCTGGTAGCTTCCGCTCCACGACGGCGGTGCTGGTCCCTTGCGTGTGACCGTGCCTTCGGGTTTCTTGGCCAGAGGACCTGAAATCCCCTGCCGGGTGGTTTCTGCTGCTGGGTAAGGATTAGTCCCCACAGCCTCGGACTCCGGGTCCGGTAAGAACTCTTCAATCAGGGCGAGCTCTACAGCTTCCAGCCCCTGATCTCTTTTAGCACAGCTCCCACACAGCTCCTGATCTTTCTTGCTCCTAAAGCTGCTCCACTACAGACCAGACTGTGTCTCTGTCTGTGTTCTCTCACTCTCTTGTAACCCTGCCTCAGCCCCAGCTTTATATAGGGGAAGTTCTTCCCCTCCCAGGACTGGGCAGGAGGTGTGGCATGCATAGGATGTCTGACCAGGAAACCTCCCACCTGCTCACAGACGTAATATTGCTATTACTGTGGAAACCAGACCCCTGGGGTGCCACACTTCCGGCGCAACTTCAGATACCGCTCAATATACAGGGATCGGCAGCTGTAACAACGCCCCGGCACTGACTGACAGCTCAGCAGTACATCAGTACAGATCCGGCTGTCAGTCTTTACAGGGAGCGGTTACAGGGGCCGCTTAGCCGGCTGTCAGTCAGTGCCAGGGTGCGGTTATAGCCGCCGCTCACTATGTACTGAACAATGACTGAAGCCACGCCGGCCGCGCCTCTATGACTGAAAGCTGGAGGCTGCCGTGGGGAATAAAGTGCATTTCCTCCCGCTAGCCGGCCTTTCAGTAAGACGCCCGGCAGCTTTATAAACCTGCAGATTAACCCCATATCTGCAGGTTAATAGCGTTTAGGGACATGACAGGTTCCCTTTAAAGTATAGAGTGAAAACCACCGGTGGCAGAGCTTCACCAAGGACAACTCACCGGCGTCTAAATGATGTGCACATACCCTTAGGCTACGTTCTCACAATGAGTTTTGGGTGAGTTTTTTATGCTGTATATTTTCGAAAAAAATTCAAGTAACCTATTTTACTTAATGGGGCAGAAAATCTGCTATATCTAAAACTCACTAGAAGCTCATTGTGGGGACGTAGTCTTATACCTCGAAAATCAGAGGGTCCGAGTCATCATTTTGCTTGTTTTTTACCTTTTACCTTTACTAAAATCTGTGCTGTGCCGTCATAGGGCCCAATACAACATTGTATTTTTTCAAGTCCCTTTTCTCTTTTGTATCATTTGATTTTTTTGTGCCAAATTCCTGAAAGTGGCGCACCTGGTTCATGGATTTTGCCCAAAATCAAAACTGTATTTTTTTTGTCTTTAAACCTTTTTGTGTCTTTGTATCACAAAAAAGTGGCATGCTAAAATGTTGCAAAGTTTGTGCAAAAAAACCTCCCGGACTACAGAACACAAAATCACTTGAAATATATTTGAGTAAAAATGTGACAACTTTTTAAAAAGTCACAATTAGATAATTAGCCGGAAACCCCATAATGATCAATGAAAAAAAAGGGAACGCTGCAGACTTCAAAAAGGCGCAAATTAAAAGAAGAACAAGGCGCAAATGAAAAACACTAAAAACTAGAAAAAAAAGGTGCAAATACACTAATGAATTGTCCCATAGCTTTATAACAGTGCCATAATATGCAGCTTGTGTTGGAACACCCCCCATTATAAAGGGGAACGTGACATCTAGTAGTCAGGTGGTATTACATTTCCAGGAACAGCACAATATGGAGGTCACAGAAGATACATGAACTGTTCCTTCATGGAGGATATTTTATAAAATGAACACGCGGTATCTATACGCTATGGGGGAGTCACTTACATGAGGGTCCGCATGGTCCATAGCAATCTTGTGGAGGTCCAGCAGAGCCTTATTTACGCCCTTTTCAATTTTCAAGGCATTCTCCATAGCATTGGTGCCATTCCCCCATTCATCGGCCTCAGATTTGTGGAGCAAAAATGGACAAAACATTTCATTAATGGCGGATAAATAACGACTTCTATCTACGGATATCTACGCACAACCTGAAGTGACATTCCCTCCAGGTTTCATAATTTCACCTGATTTGTACCTTACAGTCCAAGTGTTTTCATCATCTAGGTAGATCCAGGTATGGGAGTAAGTTAGTAGCAGCGAGGGCTTCATGCTTCTTGGAGGACCAATACCGGCTTGGGATATTTTTATGGACGTTATTCCATAATGTCTACAAGTCTCAAAAACTCTATTTCTTCAGAGCAGATGTCCGTCCTGACAGACTATTGACCAACATCTGCTAATTGGCTGCAGAGGACATAACAAGTCATAGCAATGTCCGGAAAAAGCGGTGCTGAAGTCCTAAATGTAATAAGCTGGGGATGTGCAGTAGTGGACAACCCCTTTAATGAACTTGATTACTTAAAGGGGATGTCCACTAATCAGACAACCCCTTCTAAATCCCTATGTTTCTCCCCAGTAAAATAACACTTATATTCACCTTCGGTGTTGGTGTTGTACCAGCTGTCTTGGCACTGGCTCTCCCGGGGCTCATGTCACATAACAATGGCACTGGCATACCACTAATAATGGCAGACCCCGCAGCTGCTTTGCAACTGTGAGACAGGTGGCGATGTCAGCACAGGCATCGGGCCCCCCGCATCCAGCATCACACTTTCAACTGTATCCACATTCTGGATGCAGATACAATTGAAAGGAATGATGGAGGAGGGAACCGTCTGCTCCCTCCTCCATCATTCTCCTCTGTGCTTCTGATGTCTCAGCTCAGTGGACGTGATAACGTCCCAAAATCGCGTCCACTGTGCCGAGCTGAGCATAGTTTCAAACCACATGCTGCAAAGACCAGAACAGCAGGGGAATGGGGAGAGGTGAGTATTTTTTTTTTAATTAATAAGTAGTTTGTGAGGGCCATCATATTATTTGGAGGGCAAACTGGAAGGCCATGATACTATTTGTAGGGCTACTTGGAGGCCATCATATTATTTGAAGGGTTATTTGGGGGGCATCATCATATTTGGGGTGCTAAAATACTAATTTTAGGGCTGTCTTGGGGACCATCATACTATTTGGAGAACTATGTGGGGGCCATCATTCTACTATTTGGAGGATTATGTGGGGAGCATCATACTATTTGTAGTGCTCTGTGGGGGCCATTATACTACTATTTGAATGGCTATGTGTCAGGCTATCATACTATTTGGAGGGCTATGTGGGGACCGTTCTATTATTTGAAGAGCTGTATGGGGACTATTATACTATTTGGAGGCCTATGTGGGGTCCATTATATTATTTGGAGGGCTGGGTGGGGACTATTATATTGTTTAGAGGCTTATGTGAGGACTATTATTTTATTTGGAGCGTTGTGTTTGGGCCATTATACTATTTGGAGGGCTGTGTGGTGAGGGGCATTATACTGTATAAGTGGCTGATGGGGGTCATTATACTGCTTGGGTGGATAGTGGGGGCCATTACACTGTATGAGGACCATTATACAGTGTGGAGGGCTGTGCGGGGTCCATTATACTGTGTGGAGGGTTATGCGGGGGCCATCATACTGTGTAGAGGTCACTGGGGTTTATCATACTTTGCGGGGGTACTGTAGAGTCATCATACTGTATGTGTGGAGGGTACAGTGGAGAAATTCACTGTGGGGGTATCTTACTGTGTTTGGGGGCACATTTTTGGCCATTAAAGGAGTATCTTAGTACGTGGGAACACTAGGGGGCTTCAATTGGGGCAAAATTACTATGGAAGGGTTGCAAACTTGTGAGGTATGCTCTTCTGTGACCCCGCTGAATATTAATGTTTTTTTGTGGGGGCTTAATTATTACTTCTGCTATGGGACCCCATGATTTCCATGTATGCTCAGGGAAGGTGATAAATCATAAATTAGCTGAATGGAGCTCAAAAGAATAAAAACAAGAGTAGTTACTTCTCCAGTCAGATCAAACTCACTGATGATATCCCAGTTAACTCATTCTGCAGCCAGCAATAGAAATCTTGCTTTAATCTGTTCATATAATCTTATATTTGTGATTCTGCTATTACTATGATGTGGCGTTCTCATCGCAGGCGTTGATACCATGTAAAGGCCTCATACAGGGTCGGACTGGGGTGCCATGCGCAGTGAATCTGGTAATCACAGAGCCTCACTGCGCAGGCGGCCGGACATCTACAAGTGCGCCTGCGTCCCACAATATCAGCGCTGGTCAGGAACAGGATTCAAATACATGGACGGCGCCAGCAGTGAGTGAATGCTGCGCTCGCCCTTGACTGAATATGACAAGCACGCCCCTATGATTGAAAAGGCAGGTAGGATATAAGTAGGGCCGGCGTCAGCACCCGGCGCACCCGGGCAAGTGCCGGGGCCCTGAGCAGGCAGGGGGGCCCACTGGCGGTCGCGCACCCCGTTGGGCTATGGGCGGAGGAGAGCGGTGTCAGCGCCCGCCCTTCTCCCCCGCTTGCTCAGGGCCCCGGCAGCCGGATACTTACCTCTCCCCGTGCCTCTGCAGATCCGCCGTCTTCCTGCTCTGCACTCTCTGTGACGTCTCAGGTCAGAGGGTGCGGTGAAGTCTTTCCACCGCGCCCTCCCCCTGAGCTGTCACAGGGAGCACAGAGCGGAAAGACGCCGCCAACGCTGGAGTCCCGACCCGAGCAGCTGCAGCAGGTGAGGAGGGAGGTGAGTATTTGATTTTTTTTTTAATGTATGGAGGCATGGGGCATAATATGGGGGGGGGGGGGTGACATCCTGCATGGGGCATAATATGGGGGGGTGACATCCTGCATGGGGCATTATAAAGAGAGGGGGGGTGACATCCTGCATGGGGCATTATAAAGAGAGGGGGGGTGACATCCTGCATGGGGCATTATAAAGAGAGGGGGGGTGACATCCTGCATGGGGCATTATAGAGAGAGGGGGTGACAGCCTGCATGGGGCATTATAGAGAGAGGGGGTGACATCCTGCATGGGGCATTATAAAGAGAGGGGGGTGACATCTTGCATGGGGCATTATAAAGAGAGGGGGTGACATCCTGCATGGGGCATTATAAAGAGAGGGGGGCTGACATCCTGCATGGGGCATTATAAAGAGAGGGGGGTGACATCCTGCATAGGACATTGTAAAGAGAGGGGGTGACATCCTGCATGGGGCATTATAAAGAGAGGGGGTGACATACTGCATGGGGCATTATAAAGAGAGGGGGTGACATCCTGCATGGGGCATTATAAAGAGAGGGGGTGACATCCTGCATGGGGCATTATAAACAGAGGGGAGTGACATCCTGCATGGGGCATTATGAAGAGAGGGGGTGACATCCTGAATGGGGCATTATAAAGAGGGGGGGTGACATCCTGATTGGGGATTATAAAGAGGGGGGGTGACAACCTGTTTGGGGCATTATAGAGAGAGGGGGTGACATCTTGCATGGGGCATTATAAAGAGGAGGGGTGACAGCCACAACGTCTGTACGCTGAATCTGAAATAAAAGGATCTTTTTTTGGGATCCATTGGTGAGTGCTGTCTTTTTCATACTTCCTTGGACATTTGATTAACACTGCTTATTTAGACATTGCACCTCCTGATGTGGATAGCCAACGGCTAAAAAACCCGTTTGGGAAGATTTGGGAACTGGTGGCGGCATACTTCACTTCTATGTGGTATACATCATATTGGCCCCACACATGACATATATCGCACTCTCGGCCTCCTATATGACGTACAGACTGCACATTCGGTCTCCTATAATATATACTTTATATATCAGGCTGAGTGTGTTGTATACGTCATATAGGCCCGCACTCTCAGCCTCCTATATGACATATACACTGTATAATTCATGAGTCCAAGAGTGTGATCTATATTTCATATAGGAGGTAGAGAGTGTGATCTATTATGTCATATAGGCCCCATATATAACGTATACCGCACTCTTGGTCTCCAATGTGACATACAAACTCTTGGCCTCCTATATGGCATAGGGCTCTTTCATACATCCGGATATTTCCGGTACTGGAAAAAACAGTACCGGAGATATCCGTGTCAGTGTGGCATACGTGTGCTCCATCAGGATC
Organism: Phyllobates terribilis; assembly: GCF_046119375.1. Lineage (NCBI taxonomy): Eukaryota > Metazoa > Chordata > Amphibia > Anura > Dendrobatidae > Phyllobates > Phyllobates terribilis. Next base: position 213,771 of record NW_027363977.1, on the reverse strand, counting down.
ACACATACCGTACCACCACTTGGGAATCAGCGGTACAGTTTGTGCTGTTCCCAAGCACCGGGTGCTGAAGGAATCGCTCATCACTGTCCCCTGCCGGCGCTGCAATCAGTGTTAGCAAGGGACAATGAAGAGACAATGTTGAAAGTAGTATTCACCTCCAAATGTCTCCAAAACCTGTAAAAATAATACTAAAATTAAAAAAAACAACAATATATTCACCTGGCTTAAAGTGACCACACACGATGAGGAGCGTAGGAGAATGACTTGCTGCAGTGAGCGGTCCCCCGACCTATGCTGAGCTCAGTGAGCATAGGGGCCTGCTTGCTGCAGGGAGTCAAGCTCCTCAGCGTGTGTGGTCGCCTCAAGCCAGGTGAATATTTTTTTTTAAATTTTCTTATATTTACAGGTTTTGGCAACATCGGGAGGTGAACCTACTGCTCTCAACATTGTCCCTTGCTAGCGCTGATCGCTGATTCCTTAAGCACCTGGGAACAGCATGAACTGTACCGCTAATTCCCAGGCGCCGGTATGTGTCACACCAACGACACACGCACGTCATCTGTGTGCTCGTGTGCGGGACGTTTTTCGGCCCGTGCAGTGTATAAAAAAAACTGACATGTCAGCGTGTTTTGCCCACGGACACACGGTCCGTGGAAACAGTATGTACTTTATGTAGGAGGCCGAGTGCATTGTACATCATGTAGGTCCGCACTCTAGGCCTCATATAAAACGTATACCGTACTCTCAGCCTCCTATAGTCTATACTTTATATAGGAGGCCGAGTGCGTTGTACATCATGTAGGCCCGCACTCTAGGCCTCATATAAAACGTATACCGCACTCTCAGCCTCCTATAGTCTATACTTTATATAGGAGGCCGAGTGCATTGTACATCATGTAGGCCCGCACTCTAGGCCTCATATAAAATGCATACCGCACTCTCAGCCTCCTATATGGCATATACACTGTCTGTATATGTCATATAGGAGGCCAAGAGTATGATCTACATGTCATATAGGAGGCCTAGAGTGCAATGCATAATGTATAAAATAAATTATATTATTGTTGGCCAGTGCTGGGAACACTCACTCATAAAAACCTTATTGAATATTTGGCACGGTACTTTTGACATGAAATTAAAGCAGTGAGAGCTGTAGGCCTGCAGCCTTGTTTCCAATTCCAGTGTGCAAATTGAAGTGGTCAGTGGAAACTGGATAAGGCGCTGGAAAAGGATAAAACAAACCTCTTTATTTAAGTATTAATGCCCACAACGCGTTTCTGCAGCGGTCTGCTGCCTTCATCAGGTGGAGTTATTGTTTCCAATTCCAGGCCAGGTTGGAGAGTTGAACTGTAGAGGACGGTCACTGTCCACATATCCAGCCCCGGAACCGGTATAAAAAAGCCCAGAATCAGAGCAGGAGAGAAGGGGGCGGTGCGCCGGTGCTGGTGCCACCACCCGGTCCGGAACAGGTATTACTACAGGGGAGTAGGCCAGAACAGGTAAGGAGCCGGGATGGGACCACATCAGAAGCCCGGGAGCAGGGAGAGCAGAGCGAGACGTCGGGTTCGTTGGCGCCAGCGTATCATAGGAGGACGGCCCCGGAGCTGAGAGAGAGCACTGCAGAGCGTGGCCAGAAGAGAGCGGCGTCAGCGTCAGTGTCACCTGACACCACACCACAGTCTGCCAGCCAGCGGGAAAGCAGAGCGCAGTGCGTGTCACCACCCAGAAAGAGTCCATCCTCAGGGACTACTCACGTGGTAAGTATGCTGCATGCACGTCACTGCAGGCCCGCTGTCACCAATGAATGTTCAGTGCGCGCGACGCTACATTTCCTTCAGCCGCGCTTTTAAAGGGCCCACATTTTTAAAGGGCCCCCGCCACCAATTTTCTCACTCTCATATTGGGGCCCACCGGGAAATTTCCCGATTTCCCGCCAGGCCAGACCGACCCTGGAATTAACTCCATTCTGGAGGTTTCAGTCATGAGCCGTCTAGATTGGATTTGATCCTATGAGGAAAACGCTCCAGCAACTCTATTCTAGTCAGGTCAGCAATGAACTGTACAGAATAGAGGCTACAGGGAGATCATCTAAAAATCCACTCCGATCTAGATGGCTCAATGGTGAATCAGCTAGAATGGAGTTGCTCAAATGAGGTCCTCAAAAAAGCCACTCCGATCCAGTGTGGTAAATTATGAGGAATCTGTCTCTGCGCTCTGTTACGTTTCTCCCCGTGAGGCTCCGCTCACTCTCCGAAAAACTCAATTCCAGTCTCTTCAGCACGAAACTGTACAGTCATGGCCAAAAGTATTGAGAATGACACCAAAATTATATTTTCACATGATCTGCTGGCCTCTGGTTTTTATTAGTGTTTGTCTGATGTTTATATCACATACAGAAATATAATTGCAATCATATTATGAGTACCAATAGGTTATATTGACAGTTAGAATGAGTTAATGCAGCAAGTCAATATTTGCAGTGTTGCCCCTTCTTCTTCAAGACCTCTGTAATTCTCCCTGGCATGCTCTCAATCAACTTTTGGACCAAATCCTGACTGATAGCAGTCCATTCTTGCATAATCAATGCTTGCATTTTGCCAGAATTTGTTGGTTTTTGTTTGTCCACCCGTCTCTTGATGATTGACCACAAGTTCTCAATGGGATTAAGATCTAGGGAGTTTCCAGGCCATGGACCCAAAATCTCTATGTTTTGTTCCATGAGCCATTTAGTTATCACCTTTGCTTTATGTCAAGGTGCTCCATCATGCTGGAAAAGGCATTGTTGGGCGCCAAACTGCTCTTGGACGGTTGGGAGAAGTTGCTCTTGGAGGACATTCTGGTACCATTCTTTATTCATGGCTGTGTTTTTAGGCAAGACAGTGAGTGAGCCAATTCCCTTGGCTGAGAAGCAACCCCACACATGAATGGTTTCAGGATGCTTTACAGTTGGCATGAGACAAGACTGGTGGTAGCGCTCACCTCTTCTTCTCCGAATAAGCTGTTTTCCAGATGTCCCAAACAGTCGAAAAGGGGATCATCAGAGAAAATGACTTTGCCCCAGTCCTCAGCAGTCCACTCCCTGTACCTTTTGCAGAATATCAGTCGGTCCCTAATGTTTTTTTCTAGAGAGAAGTGGCTTCTTTGCTGCCCTCCTTGAAACCAGCCCTTGCTCAAAGAGTCTCCGCCTCACAGTGCGTGCAGAAGCACTCACACCAGCCTGCTGCCATTCCTGAGCAAGCTCGGCACTGCTGGTAGTCCGATCCCGCAGCTGAAACAGTTTTAAGATACGGTCCTGGCGCTTGCTGGTCTTTCTTGGGCGCCCTGGAGCCTTTTTGACAACAATGGAAGCTCTCTCCTTGAAGTTCTTGATGATGCGATAGATTGTTGACTGAGGTGCAATCTTTGTAGCTGCGATACTCTTCCCTGTTAGGCCATTTCTGTGCAGTGCAATGATGGCTGCACGTGTTTCTTTAGGGATAACCATGGTTAACTGAAGAGAAACAATGATACCAAGAACCAGCCTCCTTTTAAAGTGTCCAGTGATGTCATTCTTACTTAATCATGATTGATTGATCGCCAGCCCTGTCCTCATCAACACCCACACCTGTGTTAATGGATCAATCACTAAAACGATGTTAGCTGCTCCTTTTAAGGCAGGACTGCAATGATGTAGAAATGTGTTTTGGGGGTTAAAGTTCATTTTCTGGGCAAATATTGACTTTGCAAGTACAGTAATTGCTGTTAAGCTGATCACTCTTTGACATTCAGGAGTATATGCAAATTGCCATTACAAAAAATGAAGCAGTAAACTTTGGAAAAATTACTATTTGTCTCAATCTCAATACTTTTGGCCATGACGGTAGAGAATGGGGTTGCTAAAAGATGTCCACAAAAAATCCACTCCGATCTAGATGGCTCAATGGTGAATCAGCTAGAATAGAGTTACTAAAATGAGGTCCTCAAAAAATCCACTCCAATACAATGTTGTAAATTATGAGGACTCTGTTGCTGCGCTCTGTTATGTTTCTCCCTGCGAAGCTCCACTCACTCTTTGAAAAACTTGATTCCAGTCACCTCAGCACCAAACAGTACAGTTTGTAGGCTACAAGGAACATCCTCAAAATACCCACTCCAATCTAGACGGCTCACTAGTGAATCAGCTAGAATGGAGTTGCTCAAATAAGGTCCTCAAAAAATCCACTCCAATACAATGTTGTAAATTATGAGGACTCTGTTGCTGCGCTCTGTTACGTTTTTCCCCACGTAAAACTGAATGATCAGCGCTGTGTGTGATTATTTATATTACAAAAAGCGATAATAAAATGCAAGTTCGATTAATTATGAAAAAAATAAAATTTTGCCCTTTGGAAATACGTAATAAATATAACAGTTTGAGCAAGTACTTAAAAAATAAAAACATGAAATCATTAGAATTATAAGGCTGATATATATCTACAATGTGTGTACATTCCAATTCCACTACATTGCAGGCTATGAGGATCCGGGAATCTGCTCCATTCTGGACATTGGAGGTGATTTTTTGAGGAACTTCAGTGTAGAAACTGAACTGTCTAGAATGGAGAAGCTGCAGAGAGATCATCAAAAGATCAACTCCGATCCAGTCACCTGACCAGTGAATCAGCTAGAGTGGAGATGCTGGAATGAGATCCTCAAAATATCCCTCCGATCCAGTCACCTGACCAGTGAATCAGCTAGAGTGGAGCTGCTAAAATGAGGACCACAAAATATCCCCCCGATCCAGTCACTTCACCAGTGAATCAGCTAGAGTGGAGATGCTGGAATGAGGACCACAAAATATCCCCCCGATCCAGTCACTTCAGTAGTGATCCGTCTAGAGTGGAGCTGCTAAAATGAGGACCACAAAATATCCCTCCGATCCAGTCACCTGACCAGTGAATCAGCTAGAGTGGAGATGCTGGAATGAGATCCTCAAAATATCCCTCCGATCCAGTCACCTCACCAGTGAATCAGCTAGAGTGGAGATGCTGGAATGAGATCCTCAAAATATCCCTCCGATCCAGTCACCTGACCAGTGAATCAGCTAGAGTGGAGCTGCTAAAATGAGGACCACAAAATATCCCCCCGATCCAGTCACTTCACCAGTGAATCAGCTAGAGTGGAGATGCTGGAATGAGGACCACAAAATATCCCCCCGATCCAGTCACTTCACCAGTGAATCAGCTAGAGTGGAGATGCTGGAATGAGGACCACAAAATATCCGCTTCGATCCAGTCACTTCAGTAGTGATCCGTCTAGAGTGGAGCTGATAAAATGAGGACCACAAAAAAGCAACTCCAAACTAGACGGCTCAATGGTGAATCAGCTAGAATGGAGTTGATTGTTTGAGGACCACAAATAATCAACTCCAAACTAGATGCAACCCTACTCTGACTGCAATCACCCAGCTACAGCGTCACCACGCCTCAGCAACAGGCTGTGTCCGCGCATGCGCACACTTCCGGGTCGGACACTCACTTCCGTTTGACCCTTTTCCTTCCCTCCCCTCACTATTTCTGACACACAGTACTTTACAGCACAACGCAGCAATTTACAGATATAAAAAAAATACACTAACACCTATAGGGACCAGACGCGGTGAATGGAGGATTACAATCCTGTTAGTGTGTAATAATATGACTTTCTTCCAGCGGAAGTGACGTGCGTACTCTGCAGCGCCGCAGTGTTAGAGCTCCCCCTTGTGGTTGGCTGGGCTGACGGGCTGTTACTCATTGCTGAATGTCATGGCCGCCTCTACGGGGACAGACTGACCGTCAGTGCGGGAGATCTTCACCTCCATGCAGTACGGCCCGGCTCCTGAGGCCGCCAGTGTCGCGCAGGTGAGGCGTCAGTGCGGGCTGCTCTGTGTTCTGGGGCTCCGGCATCACCTGTAAGAGCCGCAGGCTACAAATTGCAGGTGTGCACAAGACTGATGGGAAAAGTGTCGTGCGATGACGCTTTTTTTTCAGTGCAGTGATTGTGCTCTTCTAATATTGCGACATTTTTAAAAAAAATAATCTAAACTTGCCTGATTGTTTGTCTGCTGTAAGGGCCTGTTCACACAGTGCGTTTTTTTTGGTAAAAAATAAATAAATTTAGTGATAAAAGATTGCATTAAAATTTAGCTTTAAATCTGCATTAAATAAAGGGTAAAATGCAGCAATAATCAGAAAAAAATGTATTTTGGCATAAAAAAACTGCAGCATGTGAACACGGAAAGATTTCTGCAACTTTGCATTTTTTTTTGCAGCAAGGTCGCCTAAAATAAACGAACAACATCGCGGATATTGAACTCCACAACACAAGTTTTGGGAAAACCCGCTAATAAAAAAAAAAAAAAAAAATGCATCCGGATTTATATGCGTTTGCAATCTTCTGACTTTGTCAATTAAGTTTTATTAAAGGCGTATTCACATGTTGCAATTTTTCCATAGGAAAAAAAAAAAATCGCTGCATTTTATAGGACCAGCAAAGTGAATGAGTTTCCTGAAATCGTATTTTTCTTTCCATTTGCGCCTTTTTTAAAGTCTATTTTATATGTCCATTTTTTTTTATTTATTTACTTTATTTATTTATTAATTGATTTATTTATTTCCCATTGTCGGCACAGGTTGGAGGTCTCAGATGTTTTTGCTTAAATGTATCCATCTCCCACCCCAGAGGGATTTTTTTTTAATGTCCATCTGCATTTTTTCGCTGAAATGTTGCAACCTGTGGCTTTTTGCACTAAAAAATAGCGAAAAAAAAAATTAGAGCATTTTTTATTCTGGGCAAAAGTTCTGAACACGTGCTCAAAAGAAAATAGGTGACCATAAGACAAAAAAATAAATAAGTGACTTAAAAATATACAAATGATGAATCTGGGACTTTAGTTTTTTTTTATTTTTTTTGTGATTTTTTTTTAATTTATTTTTATAAATCATAATGTGATAAAAAAAGTATTTTTAATTTATTTGTTGTTCCGTTCTTTTCCCATATTTGGTCCATGCAGACCCTCGGTCCACGAAAAAAGAGAATAGCCCCATAAAATGTGCGTCAGTTGGGATAATGCACAACAAGGTGACAAACACCAATGTGTGAATGCGGCTTAATGGTGTGAGAGAGTCTCCGGCAAATCGTCACCTTCTGTCTATATACAAAGCCCGTTTCCATTACCTGGATATTACCACCAGGTAATATTACATTGCACTCTGTATCAGACCGTACAACCATCTTGCTGGGTTGCAATACCATACACCGCCAACAGACAAGAGTGGCGCTGTTTCTAGAAAGAAAAGAAAAAAACACTTTTTTTTTAAATTTTGATCAAACATTTAAGCATCAGAAGTTAATTAACTTTTAGAAACTTTTTTTTTTTAATGTTTGTGAAAGTTTTCATTAGTCAATAACAAAATAACTTCAGGATCCAAGGGATTTTTTTTTCAACAGTAGATGAATCCTTCTCTATATATGTAACTCAAGGCTGTTGGGGAACTATAACACCCATCATGCCATGATGTGGCCATTTCTTGGAGTTGTAGACCTCCGATCCAGATGTTGATTGAGGTCAGATTGGAGGTTGTTGAGGACAGATTGCTGACTGTTTCCCTCATCAGATTCACGTGATGGCTTGGTAAGGTTTTGCTCTGTGTAATCCTCCAGTTCCTCTTCGTTGTTGCACATGACTTGTACACGACTTCCTGGAGGCGTCTTCTTTCCTTGAGAAAGATCAGAAAGGAGCCGTCGTGTTCTCCTGGAATCACCAAACCCAGACTCCTCCATCAGACGTAGATAGAGAAGTGTGATCCGTCACTGCACAGAACACGTCTCCTCCAGAGTCCAGTGGTGATGGCTTTACACCACTCCATCCGACACTCTGCATTGTGCTTGGTGATATACGGCTGCATGAAGCTTCCGGCAGGGGCGCAGTGTTTGTGCTCATATTAATACCAGAGGAGGTCTGGACTCTTATTACAGGACCGCTCTGGTATCAGTGAGCTCTTTTCCTTCCTTAATTCCAAAAACAAAAAATGGCCAATCAAGATCATTGCATTTTGGAAGTCAAAAAAAGAAGGGGAGGGAACTGAGCCCCTTTATTTTTCCAGGACAGGGGTCTTTTGTGGTGAAGGTGTGGACAACAGCAGCTGATGCACCGAGTCTTAAAGCGAGGCAATGCTCCCTGGGGATAAAAAAGGTATACACCAAAAGGCAAAAATACTGCCACTGGTTGGAGACGGGTGCACTGTGAGTGAATGTAGTATAAAGTACAGCTAAAGCCTCCTCAAAAAAGATTGAAGCACCATTTATAGGCGGCTGCTTCAGTATTGCTGGCATGTTTCTCTTCACAATCTAGTGGTGTCTGCAGTACCCCCTAAGATCCAATTTAAAGCCTTGCCCTGTACTGACGAGAATGCCAAAACAGCTGACGGGTTTCTCTTCATTTTGGAAGAGTTCTAGTTTTGTCTTATAGGTACTTTGTATCGCCACTCTTTTCTTAAAGGGTAATTTGTCAGTAGGTTTTGCTATGTAATCTGAGAGCACTATGAGGGTGGAGAGACCCTGATTCCACCGATGTGTCACTTACTAGGCTGTGTTTTGCCTTTTCATTAAAATCAGTGATTTATCAGCAGGAGATTATCACTACAGGACGAGGTGTCTCGTGCCTCCTGGTCCAACCATGCCTCCATCACTGATTGTCGGCGCTGCTGTTCTCTTTGATTGGCAGCAGCAGTTACATGGCACCACACTGTCAATCAGTGGCCATTGACTGGCTGCAGCCTTTGCTATTTTGTTCGATTTTACGAAATATTGATGCGCTGCAGCTGATCAGCAACGGCTCATTGGCTGCAGTGGTCACTTGACACTACTGGTAGCAGCAGCGCTGACAATGCTGAAGCGGTGCGGCTGCGGGAGGCGAGTGTATAATGATTTTACCTTCTATGGGGCCCTGAATTGATCAAGTTTTTCAAAATTTTGAAATCCGTCCACAAATAGTTAACGCTGTTGCTCCTGTATTGTATAGCAGTGCGTGACGGAGGCGACTTGAGAGCGTTCGCCCCCCAGGTCTGCAGGGATTGGCTGGGAGCCGCGGCCTCCCCTGTGTACATGGCTCCCTATACATCACAATGACCGGGAATGGACAAAGGTTCCTTTCTTGTTAGTCAGTGCAGGCTACATTTTAACAGGATCCTCGTGCCTCCAGGAGCCCAGCGTCATCTTGTAACCCTTTGTCTGAAGTTGATCTGCAGCTTCAAAGCTAAAAAAAAAAAAAATCTTCAGTTCTTTAAGGCAAATATTTTATGAATATGCTTGTCCCAGTGCAGCCACAATGAAGATTTTTTTTGTTAGATTACCCTTAAAGGGAATCTGTCAGCAGGTTTTACTATGTAATCTGAGGACTGCATCATATAGGAGCAGAGACCCTGATTCCGGTGATGTCACTTACTGAGCTGCTTGGTGCAGTTATGATAGAATCCCTGTTTTCTCTGCTGTAGATCTCGGAATGCTGAGCCGTATATAACCCCGCCCACACCCCTGATTGGCTGCTTCCTGTGTACACTGTCAGCAAACTGCCAATCAGTGGTGGAGTTACAAATTAACTGGACTGCTGTGCAAGTGATAAAACAGATTGAATTGAAACTACAGCAAACAGCCTAATAAGTGACACATCGCTGGAACCAGACTCTCTGCCCCTACATCATGCTGCTCTGATTCCCTTTAAATAGTAATTTAAATACAATTTTTTTTTTCATTTATTTTGTCCAGCATGGTTTTTTTTTTTACAGGAATGAGGACAAATTCCCTGATAAAGTGATTTAAAAAGTTTTATAACTTTTCCTACTGAAAAAATAAACTTTTTCTAACTCTGCATATATGCTGACTTTTACAGTGGTCACAATCTTGCTCCCTGGTCCATGTTTTTTCTCCCCGGTATCATTGATAAGTCCCCATGATCTGTACACACTGTGTCTTCCTCCTTGGCCTTGTCCTCTCATTATATGGGGTCACTCCCCCGCAGTCCGGTGGGTCATCACCCCCAAGAACATCAGAATGAAGGAGTTGAAAATCTGTTTGCACTTCATGGTATTTCATCACTGACCTTCACAGTCTGGTGGATTTTCGGTGATTGCAGAGTGTAAGAGACCTAAAGATAAGACCGAGCCGCGCGTGTCCCCCATATCACTGGAGGCTGTAATCCACAATCTATCTGTCCCACATGATGGCTCCACGTATCTAGGAGCTGTAATACTGTCAAGTACATGGTGCGTCACTTGCTCAGCCTGTTCATTTTAAGAGCATTAAGCCTACTTACAGGCACAATTAGTATATACGGCACCTCCCTATAAACAACAACAACCTACAAATTTAATGGAAGCAAACAGCCAGTAGCATAGAAATAATAATCTTTATTACCAAAAAAAGCTAACATATTTTTAAAAAGGGAAAATAACTAGCAAAATTTAAAAAAAAAAAAAAAAAGATCATATCAAACTATACCACTGGAGGGAGCTGATGTTCACTAGTAGTTATAGTTTATAGTGAAAATCAAGAGTAAGCTCCATATGTTAGCAGCGTATGCATAGGCCAGTAGTTCTAAGTAATTCCAAATGGTATTAGCGTCTATACATATAAAGCTAGCAAGTCCACAATAGCATCATTCAAAATAAATGGGAGGATACCCATCCCCCTGGAAGAGGCATCGTGTGAAACGCGCGTTGGGGCCATTATTTTCAAACTCAGGTCATACCTGCTGCTCCCTATTTCACTATAAGCACTTTATATTCTTTGTGACTATATTGGATGTGTAATCCTGTGCACTATACCTTGTCTAATGTGATTGATTTATATGCATTTGCACATAGCACTTGCAATTCTTCACTTTGCTTGTGGTGGCGCTGCAGGAAAAGTGAGCACTTGCCATGGGGTTCACTTGTGGATTACTGATTTTTGAGACGACTTTTACAATAGAAGATTTTAAACCAAACAATCCCTCTCTGGTCATTTCTAAGCGTGGTTTCCATCAAAAGGCGGGCAATAAACGCTTTTTCTCATCATGATCAATGGCCAAAAAATGTCAAAGTCCTCTTGATAACGGGTAACTTTGCTAAATACCCTTGGATTTTTAATTCTATAGTTAATGGCTCATTGTCTAAGATACCGGATACCGCTGCAGTCTATCGTTGGTGACTGATCTCCAAGGCAAAGAGAGCAGCGCTTACAAGCTCTTTCCTCCAGTATGGGGAAGAGCACAGCTGGAATCAGTGGCGTGACAACACCACTGGCCGTAAGTGCCTCTCGAGCGGTGAGTGCGCGCCGCCTCTCGAATGGTGAGTGCGCGCCGCCTCTCGAGCGAGGCCTGATTTCTCATTATCAGTCTTTTTTTTTTTTTCCCTGATTTTATGATTTTATTTTTATCTTTTTATACTTATGGTTTTATTTGTTTTTTTCCCTCTCTAGGCCTGGCTTGACAGTCACGAACGAAGCGTTGGTCATTTTATCGGTGGCAAATGGATAAAACCGAATGGAAGGCAGACGTACGCTACTAAGAATCCAGCAACGGGTGAGTGGTCACTTTCGGAATAATGTAATCAAATCTACACGTAACCTGATCGTCCTGAACTGCAAAGTGTAAATGAGGCTTAAGTATATGATAATGGCAATACCGCCTTTGACCACTAGATGCTGCCATTATACATCTATAATCTTCAGCACATGTAATCTTTCAGTGGACATTGGATTTATCAGGTCCTGGGAAAGCTGGGTGACAACTGATATGGTCACCTCAATGGCTTCTCTTCCAAATAGATTTAACCTAGAAACGGCCCATATTGTCATGGCACCTCCAAATAATTGCAAAAACCTATAAAGGAATGGAAACAAATGCCACCCAGAATCAACATACACAGTATTTTATTAATCAAAACCAAGATGTATAAAACATACTTAAAACAAGGGGAAACCAAGCAGGATTAATCACATCCACTGGCAGTACCAAACTGATCCACATGGAGGAGCCAAAGCACTATTTGTGTATAGTTATAGCAGCACAGATTAATTCATTTTCTATTAACAACTCCTATTAAAGTTTGCATGTATAAGCTGCCCTAAGACGTATTTCACGGAGAACAAGTCCAGTAAGAGTGGGGAAAAATTCCTGCAAAGAAATGGTATGCAACCAATGATTCAATAATGAGCATAAATTACAATAATTACATTTTTAGAACTACAAGTAGAAGGATAGAAAAGTGCTTAACATCGTGTGATAATTACACAGTGGAGTACCCAGACTGCACATATATTGAGGACATAGCAATGTACTTAAGCGGAAAACAATCCTGCTAGACACAAATAAGGTCTGAGCAATATATACTGTAAATTCATAAGAATAGGTCGCGAGACCAATAGCTTTAAGAAAAACGTGCTGAATATAGTGCAGAAAGGTAAAGGGCAGGGTAGAAATTAAAACAGATTAATACATAGCTGCATAGTGCAGAGAGTAAGAGATACTACCTGAAGATGTGGTACAGGCCCTGACGCGCGTTTTGCAATTTAGCTTATTCCAGGGGGTTAAATATAGTGGCAGGGGGAGATGTGGTCTTTTTATAGTTGTGCAAGTTCAGTCGTGGCAGCGGTTTGAATGCGGCGGCATTCCCGCCGACAAACCAGAAGTAGCGTCACGGCCGGTCAGCGTCACACTCACACATAGGTAACACAGGATCCACCATTCACAGTAGAGGATGTCACAGCTCACCTCCTCCTGTACAATGACTGATAACACCTCTATATACAGTAGATAACACAGGATCCACCATTCACAATAGGTGATGTCACAGCTCACCTTCTCCTCCTCCTCCTGTACAATGATTGCCAGTGTGAAAATTTGCAAGACTTTAATATAGATAATAATACGTAAAAAAAACAAACAAACAAAACATAAAAACCTGGCACTTAATTAACAACAGGTCCCATTCCCATGAAGTCGTCTTTTCTCCATTGATTCTTGACCCTGGTAAGTCACGACGTCCATCCCGGGACCGTGTGTCCAGTAATCAGCGACATTGTGAGTGGGGAGGGATTAGGGACGCTGCGGGTTTATTCCAAGGTTAATCTGTGAGCAGCTGTACTGGAGAAGATGTAGGACACTGTAGGACACTGCATCGAGGAGGGGAAATCCTGGCCTGGCACAGCGCCCCCTATACAACATACTGGGAATTGTGCTCAGTGGGACATGTATTTCCGGTCCACGTACAGAACGTGATCATGTGATATTATTGGTGTATTGCATGGCCAATCTACAACACATGCAGAGTACATTGATGTTCTCCTTCAGCCCCATGTTAAAAGGTTGAGGAGTTACCTTCGTGACTCCAGCCACCTCATCAACCTTACTAAGGACATCCAATGGGAAGAATCATTTGTATTTTTAAGCCTTGATGTTACATCCCTTTACACCAATATTGATTGGGAAATTGGTTTATTATGTGTTGAACATATGATCTCCAAAGACACCGGCCTGTCGTCCTCCCACAAATCATTTATTCTATCTGGGTTATCTTTCATCCTTAATAACAATTATTTCACTTTCCTCCAACACACTTACCATCAGATCAAAGGGACCGCGATGGGGTCAAAGGTCGCAGCTACGTTCGCTAATATTTTCATGGGCATATTTGAACTGGTGTTCATCTATGGGGGTCCATTTTGGGAAGGCATTATATTTTACAAAAGATACATTGACGACTTAATTTTCATTCTTAATAAGGACATCGCAGAACCCTCAGCCCTTGCCAGTTTTCTAAATAACAACTGCTGGGGTATTTCCTTCAATTCCGATACAAATAACACCAGTATTCATTTTCTGGATCTGACCTTATTTATAGAGAACAATAGGATTTGCTCCAAGACTTATTTTAAACAAGTGGATGCGAATAGTTCCATCCACTACAGCAGTGGCCACTACCAGAAATGGCTGCGTAATATTCCTTTTAATCAATTTCAGAGGATCAGAAGGAATTGCACTTCTGAAAATGATTTTTCAGAGCAATCAGGTATGCTGAAACAGAAAGTTCTACAACAGGGCTATCCCAAAAATCTTGTTGGCGAATCATGTGAAAGGGTAAGGGACACCTGTAGCCAGAATTCACTTCTATTAAAATCTAATTCAGATAAAATGTCCTATGAGCGCTGTGTAAAATTCATCACTACATAGAATTTTCAGCATAAATCATTTAGAGATATTCTGCAGAAGAATTGGCATATTCTGTTAAATGATCCGATACTCAAGAAGATTATCCCAGAAAAACCCTCCATTGTGTATAGGAGAGCCCCCACTCTAAGGAACATTTGAGCCCCCCGTAGGATACACACCCTTTCTACTCTAGATTGTAGCAAGATCAATAATAAGAATAAAACCATCACCAGATGTGGCAAAAAGAACGGCATGTGCGGCATGAATATTACTCATGGAGCCGACACTTCTGCATCCACATCAAGCAATGAACGCTTCACAATAAATAGTAATATGTCCTGTGACACTGATTCTGTCATATATCTGATTGAATGCACATGTCCCAAGCAATATGGCGGTAGAACTATGCAACCCTTTCATAAAAGACTAAATTCTCATAGGCATAATGTCGCTACAGGTTTTTTAAAACATGGTTTATCACGACATATGGCAATCCATCACAATAAAGACTTTGGGTGTCTTAAAATCCTGCCCATAGAGCATATTCCATGCACCACTCCCAATAGAATTCAGGGTCTCAATAGGAAAGAGATATACTGGATAGATCAACTAAATACTTGGAAACCTTGACAAATATAATTGACCTCTACATGGTCAGGAACATGTGTCTTGGCTTGTTCTTGATCCACTGTCCCGATCCAGGGTTTCACTGAGTTCAGTTTCCTTTCTTCTTATGATCATTGCGTTCTGTTCCCAGTAGTCTGCACCATTCCCTAGGACACTTTCAGTGCTCATCATACCACCTAGTGGACATTAATGCGCACGACTATTCTCTAGTACTACACCGATAATACGGACACACTCCTAAAGAAATTATTCATGTTGCCGATACGATCACATATTCTATTATAAGAAGAATTAAAATTATTTTGTTTAGTATGTAGGTATAAGTTAGATATATCGTCTAATATCCGTTTATTACCTCCTATCAGAACAAGATCAATCACAATATACATGAGCACCCGTGGCTTAGAGGGTTGTACCATGATTAAGATCTAAACATGATCCATTTGATTGCAATACACCAGGTTCAATTCCTGCTTCAGGAATTATCTATATATTTTAATTATTTATTATATTTTTTTTGCATTGAACTATATCGGTTTTTAATTAATTTTTAATCATGCTAGCAATATTTTATTCCCGATGCATATATACATTGATGGATACTCAAATTTCTGCCTTTTTATTGATTGTATTTTTCTGCCTTAACGGCCACATTGTTTTGGCGCCAGTTGTTTTCACATTTTTTGTATATATATGTCCACTCCTTGCTATACCGGACACAAGCTATGCACTGATGAAGTGGACAGGACGTCCAGGAAACGCCTCTTATTTTAGCTTCTAAATAAATGGATTCTTAACCAACCACTGGGTATTGCATCACTTCGTGTGACCCGGAGGAGTGGAATCATGGGCACTTTCTTGCATCCACAACTCCTGGTACATTCCCTTTTCGGCATATGATTTTCTATATGTTCTCAGCCTGATATCCCTCCTAACTGATGTCTACTGCTTCCACAGCACGAAGACTTGCTGAGCCTTAGAAAGAAATGATTGCGCTCTTGGACCCAACCCCTGCAGTACTTGTCCATGGGGGCGCCAAATAACATGGAGAAAAAAGTGACAGAAGCTGAGGAGCACACCAGGATTCTTCAAGGAGGAATAGACAGGATCTCTGGAAGAGTAAGCAGCATTATTATCACACACATCCTCTCTTCCTTCACGTAGGTCATGAATTTAGGCTATATGGTACGAGTATAAACCAAAGCGGAACTGACTAAGTAAAAAGTAGAGTTGCTGAGAAGCGGCAATAAGTGTAACAATAAATTTTCTTTAAATGGAATCTGTCAACAGGTTTTTATGTAATCCAAGAGCAGCATGACGTAGGGGCAGAAATTCTGATTCCAGCGATATGTCACTTGTTGGTCTGCATGCTGTCATTTTGATACGATCACTGTTGATTGTATTAGAGCAGGTTGACTAGGAAGCACAAGACCCCTAGTCCTGTAGTGATAATCTCCTTCTGATAAAACACTTATTGTATCGAAACAGCTAAAAACAGACTAGTAAGTGACACATCGCTGGAATCAGGGTCTCAGCACCTACATCATATTGCTGACAGATTCCCTTTTAGAAAGCATGTCCATCCACAATATTTTTCCTTTTAGGAAGATATTGCGTTTGCTTGTGACTGGTGGTAATGCTGTAATAGGCACAACGTTTGGATAATTGTAGTGTTAGATTGTACCTTTACTCCAACCAAATTCTACACCCACATTCACCCATTGTTTATTGCAGATGCTGACTGATCTAGAACACGTTTACCCCCAGTGGTTTGGACCAATCGATGTAACGGCACCACAGGGCGATTCCTACGTGTTCCCCGTCTACCACTTGCTTCACTGTTTCCGCAGAGATTCCCACAAGATTGACAGCTACTTGAAGATCCTGCGATGTCGCCTGATACACGCCAACTGCTAGGAACGGGAGCATTGTACATTATATGCCAGCATTTATCTCTGGTGCCTCAAAGTGGACATTTTAGATTGGTAAACAAATAAAAAAACAACTAATTGAGAGTTTGTGTTCCAACCTGTTTTTTTTAGAAAATGAGAGCAACATTATTAATATTTCTCACATATTGTCATTTCATATACAGTATAGAGGTAGCAGGTAAGGAATAGAGGATCACGGCAACTGCCAGGAGGACAACTCCGTATATAATATTATGGCATATTGCCAGGATATAATATTGTGATTGGCGATGGTCCGACCACCGATCCTTAGAATGAAGGAATGGGGAACCTATCAGCTTTTTTTTTTCCTGCACAGCTGTGCTTCCAACCACCCACCCATAGTGCAAAAAAAAAAAAAACCCTAAAAAACCACAATGGGTTCAACCGTACTCAAATTGTTAACTGGGAGCAACGATTAATGTGAAGGATATAATATTTTGATTGGAGATGATCCACACTCTGGTTCCACCACTGATCCTGAGAATGAAGGCATGGGGAACCTATCAGCTTTTTTTTTTCTGCACAGCTGTGCTCCCAACCACCCACCCACAGTGCAAAAAAAAAACCCTAAAAAAACAATAGGTATAAC
Source organism: Phyllobates terribilis (assembly GCF_046119375.1). Lineage (NCBI taxonomy): Eukaryota > Metazoa > Chordata > Amphibia > Anura > Dendrobatidae > Phyllobates > Phyllobates terribilis. Next base: position 196,418 of record NW_027363977.1, on the reverse strand, counting down.
CGTAATCAAATTGATAATTGGGAGCAACGATTAGTGAGAAGGATATAATATTGTGATTGGCGATGTTCCATCCACTGATTCTGAGAATGAAGGAATGGGGAACCTATCAGCTTTTTTTTCCTGCACAGTTGTGCTCCCACCCATTGCACAAAAATACCCTAAAAAAATATGCACGTACTCAAATTGTTAATTGGGAGCAATGATGAGTGTGAAGGGATATAATATCTTGATTGGTGATGGTCCGACCTCTGGTTCTGCCACCGATCCCAAGAATGAACGAATTGAGAACCTATAAGCTTTTTTTTTTCCTGCACAGCTGTGCTCCCAACCACCCACCCATAGTGCAAAAAAACCCAATAGATCTAACTGTACTCAAATTGTTAAATTGGGAGCGTGAAAAAAAACACCAAGGTTACTTACCGGTAGCCGGTTTTTCCTGAACCCATGACAACACACCTTGAGAGAGGGATCCGCCCCACCAAGGACAGGAAACCGTCTGAAATAAAAAGGCGGTACCTTTCCCTCGCTTCAGTTGGATTACAGAGCATTGAGAGGACCTCCAGAAAAGGTTAGACACATAACCAACACCTACTATATATATATATCACCCAAAATGTAAAGTGCTTCACCAGGGCGTGAGAAAGACAGGGGGGGGGGGGATGACTACGGGTGCTGTCATGGGTTCAGGAAAAATTGGCTACCGGTAAGTAACCTTGGTGTTTTCCCCTCACCCATGCCAGTACACCTTGAGAGAATTTTGGAAAATATGAGCACCCTAGGGAGGGACCACCGCCTGAAGTACCCTTCTCCCAAAGGTAAGGTCAGAGGAGGATAGATCCAACCGATAGTGCTTATAGAAGGTGGATGGTGCAGACCAAGTAGCAGCTTTACATATCTGGTCAATCGAGACATCTGCTCTCTCTGCCCAGGAGGTTGCAACAGCTCCGGTGGAATGAGCTTTAATACCGTCCGGTGCCGGAACACCTGTAGATGTATAAGCTAGACAAATGGCCTCCCTAAGCCACCTAGCAATAGTTCCCTTTGATACCCCGTGACCTTTCCTACTCCCCTGAAAGGCCAGAAACAAGGACTTGTCCTTCCTCCACTGACTAGTCATGTCTATGTACTGTAGTAATGCCCTTCTAACATCTAGATTTTGGAACCTAACCTCCCCAGGGTTTTTAGGGTTACTGCAGAAAGAGGGAAGTACAATTACAGTGGAATCTGGATACAACTTTTGGAAGGTACGATGGATCTGTACGCAGGACGACCCGGTCATCATGAATTTGGGTGTATGGGGGATCAACAGAAAGGGCCTGCAGGTCACTCACCCTACGGGCCGACGTTAGGGCCACAAAGAGGATGGTTTTGAGGGTGAGGATCTTTGGAGAGATAACCTGCAGGGGTTCAAATGGGTCGCCAGAGAGTGCATTTAAAACCAAATTCAGGTCCCAGGGAGGAAGAGCCCGAACTGGCTTAGCTCTGGAACAGGATTTAATGAATCTAGAGACCCATCTGTTCCCTGCCAGGTTACAATTATAGATCGCCCCTAGGGCGGACACCTGAACTTTAAGTGTTCCCGTAGCCAACCCTAGGTCACGTCCCTTTTGTAAAAACTCTAGGACTTCTCTAACTGGAGGTTTATCCGACAATGGGGAGTCTATAAAATCCAGGAATTTTCAACAGATTCTGGAATAAATTTTAGTTGTTATGGGCTTTCAACTACCCAACAGGGTAGAAACTAGGCCTGGTGAAAACCCCCTATTGCTCAGTAACAACCTCTCAAATTCCAAGCCGCCAGATGGAAACCTTTGGCTTGTGCATGGAATATTGGCCCCTGGATGAGAAGGTCCGGCCTGTCAGGCAGGACCCAGGGATCTGATTATCCTCGCCCCCTCCTCCCGAATTTTCCTCACAACTGCCGGGATCATCACTATCGGTGGAAAGGCGTAGGCCTTCCTGAACTTCCAGGGAATGTGGAGAGCATCTACAGCATAGGGATTCTCTGTTGGATTTAGTGAACAGAATCTCTCCACCTTCCTGTTCGCCCTGGTGGCGAACAAATATATGTCCGGTGACCCCCATATCTGGATAATCTTTTGGAAGACTATCGGGTTTAGAGGCCACTCTCCTTGTCTTAAAGTGTGGCGACTGAGGAAATCTGCTCTTGAATTTTATACCCCCGGATGAAAAGAGCACTGAGGGATGGGAGATGTTGTTCTGCTAGATGCAGGATCCTGTTTGCCACTACCATAAGGGAGTGAAATCTTGTTCCTCCCTGGTGATTTATATATGCCACTGTCGTCCGATTGTCGGACCTGATCTGGACATGGCGACCCTGTATGTGGGGAAGGAAGCTTATCAAGGATTTCTCCACGGCCAAAAGCTCTTTTAGGTTTGATGACGCTTCTTTTTCGTGACGTAGTAAGAGCCCCTGAACTGAGAACTCTGCCAGATGACACCCCCAGCAGGAGCCACTTGCATCTGTTGTAATTGTGTGGTCGACTGGTTTGGACCATTGTAAGACTGCGGTCAGATTCTCCCTGTTTGTCCACCAGGAGAGGGAGTTTACTGTCTCCAAAGACGGAGAGTTTTTTTTCCTATATGTCCGTTGAAGGATTTCTGAGCCGACAGGACCTCCCACTGAAGAAGCCTCATATGACTCTGGGCCCATTTGACTGCCGGGAGACAGGAAGTCATGGAGCCTAGTAGGGACATTGCTTCTCTCAAGGACATCACGGGAGACCTTATTGCCCTTGAGACCAGGCTGATTATTTTGCAAACCTTGTCTTCCGGGAGGAAACAGGATTGGCGTTGGGAATCTAGGGTCAAATCCAGAAAGATCTGAGTCCTTGAGGGGGATAGCTTTGATTTTTGAATATTTATTAACCACCCCAGGTGATATAAAGCTGTCTGGACCTCTAAAAGTTGAGAGGAACAGTGGTCCTCCGATTTCCCTATTATCAGAAAGTCGTCCAGATAGGGAACAATCACCACGTTCTTGATTCGGAGAAAAGCTGTCACCTCCGCTATAACCTTTGTAAATACTCTCGGTGCTATCGAGAGTCCAAAAGGTAGGGCAGTGAATTGGAAATGTCTCAATTGACCTTGGATGAACAGGGCTACCCTTAGGTACTTCCGGTAGTCTGGATGGATTGGGACGTGATAGTAGGCATCTTTTAGGTAGATGACTGCCATGAAACAATTGTGGTGTAAGAGTTTCACTGCAGAGTTCACTGATTCCATATTGAAAGTCTGGTTGATTATCAGCTGATTTAGACTTTTGAGGTTGACAATGGTCCTTAAGGACCCATTTGGTTTTTTTATCACAAACAGGGGGGAATAAAATCCCCTCCCCATTGTGAAACTGGAACTTCGTGAAGGACCTGCTTGTTGACTAAGTCTAATACCTCTGATTCTAGAGCCATCTGCTCCTCCCTGGACTTCCTCCTGGAGGTGATCATGAAGGTTCGGTGAGGGACCTGACAGAAGCGTATCTTTAGGCCGTTCTTTATGATATCCAACACCCAGGGATTTGAAGTGATGGCTTCCCAAGCTGGGATAAAATGGGAAAGCCTTCCCCCGACCTCTAGCCTCGCGTCATTGGGGAGATTTTTTGGAACTGGAGGATGGTCCTCCAAGCATGTAACCAGAGTCCTTTTTAGATCTGGGCTCCCATCTTTTCCTTTATCCCGGAGGGCGACCCTGGTTAAATCTCTTCTTCCGAAAATAGGACCTTTTTGTTTCCCCCGTGAACCCTGGGAAACCTCTCTTTCTGTCGCCAGCCTTCTCCAAAAACTCGTCCAGTTTTTGGCCAAACAAAAGTTTACCATCACAAGGAAGAGAACAAAGCTTATGCTTAGATTGTAGATCTCCCGGGCAACCCTTGAGCCACAGGGCTCGTCTGGCAGCATTAGACAAATTTGCAGACCTGGCAGCGAGTTTAACTGAATCCACTGAGGAGTCGGCCAAAAAAGCAGATGCTGCTTGTAGCAAAGGCAGATTGGAGAGGATTTTATCTCTGGACATCTTTTTATCCTTTAGCTGGTCTCCTAATTGCTGAAGCCACACCATAAGTGACCTAGCGACACAAGTGCCTGCTACCGCTGGCTTCAGGCCCCCTGCTGCTGCTTCACAGGTGTGACGCAGGAAGGAATCTGCCTTCTTATCCAGAGCATCCTTTAGACTGCCCGAATCTTCCAGGGGTAGGGACGATCTTTAGGATAATCGGGCGACAGACCCGCCAACTTTAGGAATTTTGTACCAGGACTCAGAGACATTATCCTCGAAGGGGTACCTCCTTTTAGAGGATGAGGACAATACTCCTGATTTCTCCGGCTTCCTCCATTCCAGGTCTATAAGGGTCTGAATTTGGGGATTCACTGGAAAGGAGCGTCTTTTTTTCCTCCAGGCCTGCGAACATATCTTCCAGGGACCTGGCTGCCTTCTCCTCCCTCAACCCCATGGTAGATCTGACCGCTCTGACCAACTTGTCAGTATCCTCAATAGGGAAACAGGGCCTACCACTGTCTGATGAAGAGGAGGATGCCGAGGCAAAGATCCTCTGACTGGGAGGATAAATCATAGTCAGAGGAGATATCTTTATGGGATCTCTTTTTCCACTTTAGTAAGCCTTACAGGGAATCCTGCACCTCTGAACGGATTACGGACCTCAAATTAGAAGCGAAATCCGGGGTGCTCTCCGCTATCGTTTGGTTAATACAGCTTGCACAAAGCTGTTTCTGCCAATCTATGGAAAGGGGGGCCTGGCATAAGGAACAAACCCAGTGGGTTCTTTTTGCCGCTACTCTTCTTCCTAAGGAATGAAGGACATAATAACTTTCCATTACTATTAAGTGACATTCACGAAGATCACTCACCCCTGAAGTCACAAAAGGGTACCGGATTTTGAGGCTGTGGCGGGACATAAGATGAATCCCTTCTGGATGGCCCTGAAGCGTCCGACACCTTACTCCTCCTGCTGCCGCTGCGGTTGCTGGAGCGGCCGTCCGTGTGCGAGGTGTCCGACTGCTTCTTCCGCTGGCGTTGATGCGGTGGAGGGGTCAGCTGCTGCTGCACCTAGCTGTCCTGGTCTGCCATAGCTGCTACACCCGAGCTTGAGTATAAGCAGCGCTTGTCAGGAGGCCCCCACCTTAAATAGGGCACATCCGGACCTCCTCCGGTCCATGTGTCCTCCCCCCTCCTGACACCCACCGGCCGATCTTTGAAAAAAAACGGCCGGCAAGCGTTTACAGGGCGCCGCCATCTTGGTTCCGGGTGCAGCCCCCGACGTCATCGGGCACGCCTCTCCAAGCGTGCACCGCGCCGTGACGTCAGGCGCGTCATATCCGGAAGACACTGCTCCCAGCGTGCGACCACCCAGGAGCCTGCGGCAGGGAGAGGACAGCGCAGCGGTCTGCGGGGAGCCGGAGCCCTCATAACCGCATGCGCCTGCTCGAACACGGCTCCAGGGAACCGCGGACGGCGCTTCTGGGACCCGGAACCCGGTGCACAGGCAGGTGCCCGCACTTCCACACCGGAACGGGCCCAGGTAAGAAGACACCCTTCTTCAGACAGGTTCCCATCAAGGACAGGAAACCAACTGAAGCAAGGGAGAGGTACCGCCCTTTTATTTCAGACGGTTTCCTGTCCTTGGTGGGGCGGATCCCTCTCTCAAGGTGTGTTGTAATGGGTGAGGGGAAAATAATGCATCCACTTCTTTCTAAATTAGGCTGTCAGACCCCCAAGAATGACATCCTAGTAATATGCCATGACTTATACCTCTTTAAATGTATGCAAAGAATAAACCTAGATATCCAGGTATACGTTCTATTGATTGATTTCTATAAGGGCCTATTTACACATGGAAATGTGTATCTGCTACGTACATGAATGATCGGCTGCAGCCCTTCCACTTGGCCAGTCAATGGATCCGCAAACCACAACAAGTAATTCAAGGAGATGGAAAAGTAAAAAAAAAAATTCTAGTAACATTGCATAGCGTACCGGCGATTGCGCTATTTAACTTGTCATCAGTGATTGACGGCATATAAATGGTTAAACAGCAGTGATTCACGCTCCGCTCTGGCCGCTGCTGTTACAGCAAGATGTCGGCTGTGTAGGATGGGGGCTCTGCTCCTGAGCCCACCCGAAACAGCAATCCAATGGACGGTTTCACACACCACATTATCCAGTGGTGTTTAATTTGCTTTTCTATTTAGGAAACAAAACCGTTTTAATAAAGTTTTCCTTCTCTGGTATCTAGGAGCCATTTCAGCTATTTGTAAAGGGAATCTGTCAGCAGGTTTTTCTTGGCTATTCTGAGAGCAGCATGATGGGGTGAGCGCCACACTAGGAGTAGGACCACCGAGCCCAGAGCTATTGCAAGACGTGCAGACAATATATACCAGGTATGAATGAATCCAATGCAACATTATTGTTACTTGGGAATTAACCTACTTGGATATAATACAACCCTTGATATATGTATATACCAAAAGGTCATTATCTTGGGAATGCCTATATTGGCTTTTATTATTTAGGATTATATCCTTTTACTATGTGACCTAGGATATACTATCAGTATGCATTAGCACAATTGGAGCTACTACTATCCAGCCCTGATGTCTCTGCAATTCAAATATTTACATTATACCTCCTCACTATTATATGGTATTACTATATATATGTGTGTGTGCTCTTTTCTTTTGCCACCATGTACCCAAATTGTTATAATAAAGTTCTTTTTTAACACATTGACCCCTTGTCGGATGTACTATATATTGGTTGTTGTTGAGAGCAGCATGATGTAGAGACAAAGACCCTGATTCTAGGGACGTCTCACTTACAGGGCTGCTTGTTGTAGTTTTGATAAAAATCACACTTTTATCAGCAGAAGATTATCACTAGAGGACTAGTAAACCTGCTGCCACGTAGTCCAACCACGCCCCCCACCACTGATTGGCAGCTTTCTGTGTACACTGTATATAAACTGCCAATCAGTGGTGTGGGTGGGGTTATTATACAGAGCTCAGCATTCAGAGATCTGCATGAGAAAAAAAAACTGTAATTTTATCAAAATAACACCAAGCAGCCCAGTAAGTGATACATCGTTGGAATCAGGGCCTCGGATTATGCTGCTCTCAAATGGGGTAGCAAAAACCTGCTGACATATTCCATTTAAAGGGGCAGCTGCTACTAAATCCAGACATGGTGCAAAATTTAAATTCTGCTGCAGATTTACTGCTGTAGATTTTTAATTCCTAAAAATCCATGTAGATTCAGAGGATCTCAACCTTTTCAATGCAAATTATTTTCAAGACTTATTCACAGATATTATGAAATATTACAGTAGAAATAAAAAAAAAAAAGAAAAAAGCACAATACTTAAACTCCCTCCTTGGGAAAAATATACGGCAAGTATAAGAAAGACAAAAATTTATTCTGGAGTCATATTGAAGTCTAAATAGAATTGTAAGCATACAATGTAAACAGCAGCGAATGTAAGTAGGATCCACAGGATCTATATAAGAGGAACGTTTTCCAAAGCTGATCTTCTGAGCCCACCGCTATGCTGGCTGGACCGGCATTGTGATCGTCAGCACCTGGAATATACGTCACGTTTTACTGCAGCTCATAGAACCAATGATAAGACGCAGAGCAGTGCGAGGCTTGTGACTCGCTATACACAAAATATACGACATGTTTGATGAATGGCATAAAGGAAAGCCGATGCATTCAGATGTCTCTGGGCAACTATATGTTGTGATAGGATGCTGCCCCTCACCCTGACAGGAACTTATCTATCTGCTCACTCATCATGACAGGTTTACAGCATGTTGACTCATGGACGTGATCAGTCAGTCAATCGATGACATAGATGCAAATTCTTGATTCCGACAGGTAGGTCAGAGATGTCCGTCTCAAACAGTTTACCTTCACCCATCTAGGATGGATGGCTGCTGACATCGTTGGCCATTATGTCCATAAGCAATTATTATCCTGTAATTGCGATGTACAGTACAAATTTATATTGTGGTACCGTGCTAGCCAGAAAATTTGATGTAAATACATTTATGCCCAAAAATGGCAAAAGTATTCTCGGAGTGATACCTTTATTGGCTAACCAGAAAAAAATATATTACTCTGTCGCCTCATTGGGGGACACAGGACCTTGGGTGTTATGCTGCTGTCCACTAGGAGGCGACACTAGGCTTAATCTGAAAAAGATTAACGGTGGCTCCTCCTCGGCAGTAAACACCCCCTGACGGCGTCAGCCATGTTCAGTTTTTTGCTTAGTGTCGCAAGAAGGCACACCTAAAGATTTTTACTCCATTTTTTTCTGATTTTTTCTTTTTCCATGGAGTTACAAATGAAGATAAGTGGGTCTCTGGAGAGACCCCCGGCATGGCTCCTCCTCTGCCCCCTTCTAGGGGTGCACAGTTGAAGTCGAGACGTCTCCTTACCATGTCGCTCCTTCCCCAGCCCCTCGGGTGTTGGTTCGAAGTTGAGACCCCCCCTCCTTCCCCAATTCCTTTTGGTCTTGGGTTGAGGTCGAGGGAGGATTACAGCCTCCTGACTGTGAAGGCAGCACCCTCCCTGTCACGAAAAACACTTGGTCAGACCTTGCAGCCCTCTGGCGCCCCCTTATCCTGCTGGTCAACCACGGTATTGACCGAGGATAAGCACGGGCGCAGCTGCTCTAATTTATGTCGACTATTGTGGCACGTGATGTGACAGGACGTATATATACCACCAGTTCCTTCCAGGAACGTATATATACCTCCGTCCAGCCACCCTCAAACCACAATATCACAAATACCGGTATACTGCCACCACCGATCGCTTAACAGGTTGATCGGGTACCTGTTAGGTAACGTGAATTAGCGGGTGAGGAACGTGTTTGCTCGACATAGGACAAGAAGAACGAAGCTGGTAAATAATAATGAAATACTCCCGAAAGTGGGCAGTGTTTACAAAAGATATACAAGATTTTATAAAAGAGACAATTTACATATATGCATAAAACAGTTATTAAAATACAAGGGGTAAATAATAGCAAAACCTGCGCCACGAGGTGATGGTCTCAGATTGTGTGGGGTGCACGGCTCCCCGGAAACTAGGTGTGATTCCTCCATGCAGCGAAGAGTGCTTGCGTCTGACGTCCCTGGTTAAGAATGAAGTAAAATGTCCGTTCTGGTTTTTAGTAAGGGGCCAAAACACTAGGAGACACCCATGTTGTTTACCTCACACGGTTTTGTGAACCCACCCAGCTGCCTAAGACATAAAAAGCCTTCAGATTTCATATCTTGGTATGGGGGGGTCTCACATCCAAGATGGATACATCATGTTTGCCGTCACCAATATTCATGAAGATGGATATCAAATATCAGAACCCATTTCCTGGGTTTCTGGTGGTTTCCCAGTTATGTAAGATATACCGGCATAATTGGAAAAAGGTGAACATCCCAAAAATGTGGTCCCTGTGTTTGTGACAGTCATGTGCATTATTAAACTCGACATTAAAAGTTTGTACAGTTAGACAATAGGATTTTGGAGGGAATTTCCAGTTTACACCAGTATGCTTGCTCTGGCTGAGGTTTTATGGCGGTAATAAAAATTCCTTGTTTGGGGAAAGCAAGAGTGAATTCTATGTAGGACCATTCTAAATGAGCAGGGGATGGAGATTTAAGACATCTCTCATTTTTAAAACTAGGACAAAAATACATTTTGCCTGACACTCCCCAATCCCCCTCATGGGGGCATTAGGTTTAGACACCGCAGGTAGGATTTGTGCAGACAGCAATATATAGCTCCCAGTAGCTGTCGCTCTGCACCAACGTTCAGGAATCGCAGCTCCGCTGCAGACTCCTGACGGACCGGGGGACAGTACTGGCAGAAGGGCACACAGAGACACAGGCTGGCTTCAGCTCTGTCTCTCTGCCGGCACCAGCGCTACAGTGCCTCAGAGGAACCCTTTAAGGGCTCCCTTTTAATATAGTATCCCACCGCCTTTCCTGCCATTAAAAACCGGGGGGGGGGGGTCGATTCAGATCCGGTACCCCCTCGGACTACCGCGCCGGCCTGCAGCCCTTTTGGGCATACATTCTAAATTTACACCGCCTAGCTGAAGCCGCCGCCCACTCTCCGCGCCCCGCCCCCCGGATGACCAATATGACACTACACAGTGTCATACAGGGGGCGGAGACAAACTGAAAGGGCGCGCTTTCTAGCAATACGGCCGCCTTTCCAGCGCTCCGCCCCCTTTCTTCTCCACACTCCGGCGGCCATTAACCAGCAGAGGGAGAACGGAAGGAAGTTAACGCTTCACATACCGGTCGCCAGCTGGTCTCTGGGGAGCACAGGATCTTGGATTTTACCGGCGCTGTACTACAGCACACTAAGGTGGGATAAAATTACAGCTACAGTCTCGACTCGGCTGTGAAGTCTATAACTTTCTCTGCATTGCTGGCCCCCTCTGCAAAGCCACTCTGCATCGCTGGCCCCATCTGCATCATCCCATACCACACGGTCATCCCCTTCCAGTGTGAGACACCGTACTCACAGCTCATCTAGACCGTCCCCTGACAGGGACAGACAACGCAGATCCCCACAGCCATCCCCGACCAGAGAAGGTCTCCGCTCCGGTTCTCCCAGCAGGAGTCGCCTTAGCGAGATACAGGATTCGGAAGACATCTGTGATTCAGACTCAGACAAGGAAACCGAAGGGTCCCTGATCCCTATTCGCCCGGGCAATACAGTGCTAGTTGATGATTTAATCTCATCTATCCATTGGGTGTTGGACATCTCCGATCCACCCCTGGAGACACCAGGACATAAAATTTCCTTTGAAGGAGTCCTGAAACAGCCTAAGGTGTTCTTTGACCACCCAGAGTTTAAGGCGATCCTTAAAAAGCAGTTCTCACAACCTGAGAAAAAGTTTACTAATCGCAAATATCTGGAGGCGCGGTACCCCTTTCCACAGGAGGTCACCAAAAAGTGGACAGATCCACCTGAAGTGGATCCTCCAGTCTCCAGACTAGCAGCACTTTCTCTGCCAGATAGCTCAACCCTCAGGGACACAGCAGACCGGCAGGTGGAACGCATGGCCCGTTCAATTTTCGAGGCCGCAGGGGCCTCCCTGGCTCTCACGTTCGCCTCAGTTTTTTTGGGCTGCCAAGGCAATCCTGGCCTGGGCCCAAAATTTACAAACTGGCCTACAAAATACCTACCCCTGAACTGTCGGACCAAGCGGCCCAAATAGCAGTCGTGGTAGATTACAAGCTCCATGCAGCTCTGGATTCTGCAATGGGTGCAGCCGGGATAGCTTCATCACAATTCGGTGTATCCTCTGGCTGCAGGAATGGAAAGCAGATGCAGCTTCAAAGAAGTCCCTCACTCACCTCCCGTACCTCAGTGGTCGGCTTTTCGGTGAACAGTTGGACACAATGATATCCAACGCCACCGGGGGTAAAAGTATCTCTCTCCCCCAACTGAAGCCCAAACACACTTACAAAAAGCGCAATCAGGCACGTTACCGATCCTTTCGGAACTCTTCCGGCTGATCCGTCTCACGACCAGCAAAGAATAACAGCCGCGCTCCACGCTGGGACAACTCGAGGTCGACGCAAAAGTCGGACAAAACCTGGCAAACAAAGGCAGGCCAGTCAAAATTTAAGGGAGGAAAGTCTTGCACTTCCTCCTCATCATGACTCACGAACTCTGGAAGACACCCCACCTGTAGGCGGCCGTCTTTTGCTCTTTCACCAGCTCTGGCTGCCTATTACAGAAGACAGGTGGATCAGGGAACTAGTGTCTTCAGGATACAAGATAGAGTTCACTTCCAACCCGCCAAACAGATTCTTCCTGTCTGTTCCCCCAAAACCGCCAGCCAAGGCTCGTGCCTTCCACCACGCGGTTTCATTACTTCTCCAAGCAGGTGTCTTAGTAACGGTCCCTACGGCCAAGCGCTTCCAAGGGTTCTGCTCAAATCTATTCGTAGTCCCCAAAAAAGGAGGCAGCGTACGGCCCATATTGGATCTAAAACAGCTCAACAAATAAGTACGGGTACGTCACTTTCGCATGGAGTCCCTTCGGTCCATCATTGCGTCCATGGAGACGGGAGAATTTCTCGCCTCCATAGACTTTCAAGACGCATGCCTCCATATACCAATTGCACCGGCTCAACTTGAAAAAGTCATCACCAACCCCGAGTCAATCTCTGACCTTTTTGGGAATGTTATCCAACACCCTCAAGGGTCTAGTACTCCTCCCCAAGGACAAAGCACTGCCTCTCCGAATAGGGGTCCGCATCCTACTTCGCAAACCCCCTCAGTCTCTCCGGTTTGCCATGAGAGTCCTTGGTAGGATGGTGGCGGCAATAGAAGCGGTCCCATTTGCCCAGCTTCACCTCAGGCCTCTCCAACTAGCCATCCTCAAGTCATGGGACAGGAATCCTTTTTCCCTCGACAGGGAGTTTCAGTTGACGTCATCAACCAAGAGATCCCTGCACTGGTGGCTCAAACCAACCTCGCTAACAAAGGGGAAATCCTTTCTCACGAGTCAATGGAAGGTTCTGACCACCAATGCGAGCCTGATGGGTTGGGATGCGGTACACCTGCACCACAGAGCACAGGGCAAGTGGTCCCCAACAGAAGCGACCATGCCCATCAACATCTTGGATATTCGTGCCATTCTCCTGGCGTTGAGAGCCTTCCATCATTTACTGGCAGCCACTCACATCAGAGTACAGTCAGACAATGCCACGGCTGTGGCATACGTAAATCACCAAGGGGGGACCCGCAGTGCCCAGGCGATGCGAGAAGTGACACACATTCTCCACTGGGCGGTAGCCTTCTTATAGGCATAATTATGTTATTCATGTTACGTTCCTCCTACTGCTTTTGCACAAAACTGAACATGGCTGATGCCGTCAGGGGGTGTATACTGCAGAGGAGGAGCCACCGTTAATCTTTTTCAGATTAAGCCTAGTGTCGCCTCCTAGTGGACAGCAGCATAACACCCAAGGTCCTGTGTCCCCCAATTAGAGGCTAAGAGAAAGAGATTTGACGATGAGTACACAAAAATCTCCTTACAGAGCACACAGGCTCCTTCTTCAGGCAGGATTACAAATGTTATGAATTCATTTGTAATATTGCCTGAAGAAGGAGCCTCTGTGCTCTGAAAGCTTGCATATATATATTTTTTTTCTGGTTAGCCAGTAAAGGTATCACTCCGAGAATACTTTTGCCATTCTTGGGCATAAAAGTATTCACATAGAATTATCCCCTAATTAAAACAATTTATTTTTGCTAAATAAATGTATACATTTTTTAAAATTTTATTTTATACATTTTCTCAGAGAACCTCTTTAAGAAGGAGATTTCAGAATGGGCTATAAGACATGTCCAACTTTGCTTTATTGTCTCACCTTACTGTCCTTGTTGAACTGAGCTCCACTTTGTTCTTGGATGATATTGTAAGGAATGAAGACGTCTAGATGATACAAATCGGGACGTCAGACTAAGACTATTCTGTCTTCACCCAAGTCCAACACGAGATCTAGCAGAAGACTGTAAAGAGAAGACCAGCGTGGTAACAACGCTTATGTCGCTGAATGCTTCTGTACGGGAAAGAAAGTTGTAACCAACAAGTGCACAAAAATCTAAACTTTTATCTTGATATGTGGCCAACTAGAAGTTACTGTGTAGCTCCAGACGTCTCATACATTAAATCTGACACTTGGAGTAACTGCTCACAGAAAATGCTTCAAATATTTTTTATGATTCACACGGCATTAAAAGGGGTTGTCCACCACTTTAATACTAATGGAATATCCTTAGGATAGATCATCAATATTAAAGTGCCAGACAACCCCTTTAAGTGAGGCATAATGAATGGTACCAGAATTTCAGATAATGTAGCCTTCATTAGGCAGAAGGCCCAGTCGGTTATATGAAGAAATCTGGGGTCCCCAAAAGCAAACCCAGTAATCACCAGATTCCCGTGTGGTGACTACTTAATCTGCTTTTTGGGAAGACCAGAACTGACCCCTATATTTAACCAAGTGGGTCCCCTTAAGCTACATTATCCTGTCTGATGAAGGATACAGCTGAAACATTCTTAATCTTCATTATGCCTCATTTAACGCAATGTGAATCATGGACATGAGAAAAATCAAATTAAAAAATAAATACATTTAAAGCATTTTCTGTGCGATTCCTCCAAATGTCGCATTAATATAGAAAAAATAAAGAGCGGCGTGTTCTACACTATCGCAACAAGCCTCTTTCATCATTTATATCATCATTATAACATCATTTATATGCACCAGCGCCATGGAATCAATGGCACTATATAATTAAATAATCTACTATATAATCGTCTTATCCCGTCTGTCTGTCTGTCTGTCCAGGAAATCCCGCGTCGCTCATTGGTCCGGCAGCGGCCAATCAGCACCGCAGGATTTCTGAAAAAAGATGGCGGCCGTTAGCGGCTCATCTGCGGGACGGAGCGGAGCGGCGATGCAGCCGGGAGATGAGCGCCGCGAGGCGCTCATCTCCCGGCCGGCAACAGCAGAAAGAACCCTACCGCTGGACCCATCTGCGGGACGGAGATGCAGCAGGGAGATGAGCGGCGCGAGGCGCTTATCTCCCGGCCGGTAGCAGCGGAAGGACCGCCGGCGCCGCTGACCTCCATGCGGAAGGGAGGACCGGGGAGCGGCGCTGGGGGTCGGGATACTTCTGCTGCGAGCGCCCGCTATGTCCCGGGGTCTCGCAACGTAAGTAGCCGCACAGGCAGCGCAGCTCCCCGGTCCTCACCAAGACGATTCGTTGATTGGTCGCGGTCTTCGGACCCGACCAATCACTGATCTTAGCGCAAAACTTAAGCACCGCTGTGCTGATTGGACGCGGGCGCTGACCGCGACCAATCACCGATTTGGGCGCCAAATTTAAATATCGGCCGCGATCAATCAGCACAGCGGTGTTTAAATCTGGAGCCAAGATCGGTGATTGGTCGCGGCCGATATTTAAATTTGGCGCCCAAATCGGTGATTGGTCGCGGGCAGCGTCCACGACCAATCAGCACAATAGTGTTTAACTTTGGCGCCAAGATCAGTGATTGGTCGCGGGCCAAGACAGCGACCAATCACCGATTTGTGCGGCAGATTTAAATAGCGGCCGCGACCAATTGGATGTCAGCGCCGCTCCACGGTCCTCCCTTCACACCCTAGCCGCATGGATGTCAGCGGCGCTGCCTGTGCGGGTACTTCCGCTCGGAGAACCCGGGACATGAGCGGGCGCTCGGAGCAGAAGTATCCTGACCCGCAGCGCCGCTCCCCGGTCTCCCTTCACACCCTAGCCGCTGATGTCCCCACAGTATCCGCATGGTGTTACAAAGGTCCATTTGTGTTAAAAATCGCTGATTGGTCGCGGGCGCTGCCCGCGACCAATCACCAATTTGGGCGCCAATTTTAAATATCGGCCGCGACCAATCACCGATCTTGGTTCCACATTTAAACCCCGCTCTGCTAATTGTTCGCACCTGGTGGACGCGCCAATCAGCAATTTTGGCGCCAAATGTAAACCCCGCTCTGCTGATTGGTAGCGGTCGACGGCCGCGACCAATCAGCAATATTGGCGCCAAATTTAAACACCGTTTCGCTGATTGGTTGCAGTGGCCAGCCGCGACCAAGCAGAGAAATTGGCGCCAAATTTAAACACCGCTCTGCTGATTGGTCGCGGTTACCGGTCGTGAATAATCAGCATTATTAGTGCCAAATTTAAACACAGCTCTACTGATTGGTCACGGCAGCGACCAATCACCATTATTGGTGCCAAATTTAAATACCGCTCTGCTGATTGGTCACGTTCGCTGGCCGCGACCAATCAGCATTATTGGCGCCAAATTTAAACCCCGCTCTGCTGATTAGTTGTGACCGCCGGCCGTGACCAATCTGCGATTTAGGCGCCAAATTTTAACACCGCTTTGCTGATTGGTCGAGGCCGGCAACCGTGACCAATCAGCGATTTTGGCGCAAAATTTAAACACAGCTCTGCTCATTGCGCCCGGTCGGCCGCATACCTATTCTAGAATACCCGATGCATTAGAATCGGGCCACCATCTAGTATAATATATACATCTTCCCACCAGCTTGTTTTCCCTCTATCTCCTCTCTGGATCTATGAAGCCAGAACTGTCAAAGAAGAGGTGATGGTGGAGATGGAGGGGAAACAAGCAGGGGGGAAGGTTTATATAAATGACTGGTCCCGCTGTGAAGCACCGGGCGTCTGTGCTTGGTTTGAACAGTCGTTCTCTGGTGACAGAGTCATTCTTTCCCATTCCAATAGCTTGCAAACAACCCACCATGGTATGAAAAAAAAATTATATCATCATCATCCAGCAAATGTGTCACAACTGCCAGCAATTGGCTACTGTGGACACATCAAAGCTGTGATGATAAAAGTTGGCAGAGGAGGACTGGTAGCACGAGGTTGGCACAGACTTTTAATAAGGGAAGACTATTGGAAATCACATGAAATGCAAAAAGATCACAATCCTAAACCACATCTGAGGGTCTCACCACTTTAGGTAAAGAGATTTCAGCCACCAGAAAACTTGGGTGTCCTACAGGAGGTTCCGCCACAATCATGTAATCTGGTTTCACGGGTGAACTGATAAAAAAAGGAAGGAAGCAGTATATTAAAGAGTACACCATCAATTTATGATCTGTTGGGGTCAATCTCTAATATAATAAAGTGGCACTGATGCTTGTAATGAGGAACAGCCCCTTTCACAGTCATTCCCTGCACATTGGCATCATGGCCTCCACTGTGCAGCGGAACGACAGCATAGATCCAGAAAAGTGAATGGGCTTAGCTGCAGTTCTCCTGCACAGTGAATATCCGGGTAGCTGCCCCACTCCAGCATATTCTTTAAAAAGGGCAGCGGGGTTACTTCCAGGCTGCAGCCCACTTATTCTTGGAGTCCAAGAAGTTGGATATCCTATATCTTTTGTAAGATGGGATTCTAAAAAAAGTAAATGCATGCATTAAACCTCAAAGTAACCCAAACCTTTCAACTTCTGAGATGAGGGACTTGCTTGGAGTTAGTGACGCGCCCCTGGGCCTGCTGTGTCGCGTAGCGTCTCGCACACGGGGGCTTACCCGGAGCCGGATCTGTTGAGGGTTGTAGTCTCGTGGCGGTGACCCGGTCCGTGCCCAGGGAGTCAGACTAAGTGGCGATGTTATAGCAGTAGATGTTAGATGACTACGCCACCCGTTGAGTGCAGCCAGGGAGCTGCTGCTGCAGGGCAGACCGCTGAGGCCGGTGGTAGGATTGTGCAGCGTGGATGGTATAACCCCCAACGGGAGGGGTATGGCCTCAGGGCAGCCGACGTGGATGATGGGGGTAGCAGGTACCACTCGGAGACGGTACTGTGTAGTTCAGGGTCTTTACTGGTGACAAAGATAGACCCTCCCGGAGTACTGGCTAGCGATTGGGGCCTGGTCAGTCCTTGAGCAGATGGGATCTCCCCTGGCCAGGCGGAGTTGTAGGTCTCCCAGACTAACTGTACTCTTCTGGCTACCTTGCTAGAGGCGGGTATAAGTAGCCCACGTCCCTGAGTGTACCGTGTGGTGCTCACCCGTATGGCCGGTGACTCAGGGCCTTCTAATGGCTTCCGCTCCACGATGGCGGTGCTGGTCCCACGCGTGTGACCGTGCCTTCGGGCTTCTGGGCCAGAGGACCTGAAATCCTCTGCCGGACGGTTTCTGCTGCTGGGTAGGAGTTAGTCCCCACAGCCTCGGACTCCGGGTCCGGTAAGAAATCTTCTCAGTCAGGGCGAGCTCTGCAGCTGCCAGCCCCTGACTCGTTGTAACACTGCTCCCCACAGAGCTCCTGATGTTTCTTGCTATGCTGCTTCTCTTCTCTACTCTTGTTCTGTCTTCTTTCTCCAGGCTCAGGCCCCAGCCAGGGCCTGCCTGTGGAGCAGAGCCCATAGAGCAGCTCTGCTCCCTGTCTTCTTCTCTCAGAACTCTCTAACCCTGCCTCAGCCCCGGGTTTATATAGGGGAAGTCCTTCCCCTCCCAAGACTGGGCAGGAGGTGTGGCATGCACAGGATCCCTGACCAAAGGACCTCCCACCTGCTCTCAGACATAACATTACATTACTGTGGAAACCAGACCCCTGGGGTGCCACATTAGCTGGGAGGGTCTGTAGGAAAAAAATAAAGAACATAAAGGCAAAATAGTTAAAAAAAAACCAAAAAAACAATGTCCACAATGTTCTTGCACCATAACAAGCCATTCTGTAACTTCCCCCATCTGTTGGGTATAACCCATCACCACGAGGAGTGGTGCTCCCCCATCTGTTGGGTATAACCTATCACCTCAAGGAGTGGCGCTCCCCCATCTGTTGGGTGTAACCCATCAGCACGAGGAGTGGCGCTCCCCCATCTGTTGGGTGTAACCCATCAGCACGAGGAGTGGCGCTCCCCCATCTGTTGGGTATAACCCATCACCATGAGGAGTGGCGCTCCCCCATCTGTTGGGTATAACCTATCACCACAAGGAGTGGCGCTCCCCCATCTGTTGGGTGTAACCCATCACCACGAGGAGTGGCGCTGCCCCATCTGTTGGGTATAACCTATCACCAGGAGGAGTGGAGCTCTTCATACTTTGTGTCCCTAGGGGAAATGTGGTATTATAAGACATCCAATCAATTGAATGGCCGACCATGTACTGCATAGATGAGCGAGGAACATCAGAGAAGCCGCCGATGCTCAACAGCAGCCTACTCTGTCGTCTTTTACAGACTGTATGCCATAGACTTGTACCTTAGAGTTGGGACATTGTGTCCATTCCCTGAATCATCGGTTTTGATTTGGTTCTGATATTCTGTTCAAAAATGGATCCCAGGAACTTCCGATTTTTCAGCATTTTCCACTCTGAAGGGAAACTATAGATGATTAACAGGGTCGGACTGGAACTGAAACTCAGCCCTGGCATGTGAGAGCACGCAGGCCCGTCCGACGCGCGTTGAATGTGAAATATTTTCGTGAATGATTTGGGTATATGTCACAATAAAAATTGCTGCAAACTGCACTTTATCATCGATAGACAAAAACTGACATAATGTAAAATATAAACTTCCCTCCAGGAAAATGTTAATTTCTTTCAACTGGAGGGACGGACATATTTGTAATATAGAGCTCCAAGTTCCCAAAAATGCTATGTTTGATAGTACCAGGAAAAGCAGGAATAGTGAATCCTTGCAGATTTGAAGCAGTTTCATGTTTATTGTTTCAGTATTTTTGCAGCGTTTCTAAAGAACGGAAAAAAAAAATCTCAAAAAACGCAATATCAAGGGGATTTTCCTGCCGAGCGACACGTTTTTTGTGCAGAAATGTTCTTCCCTTGACAGTGTCCGATCGGACGATTCGACGACGATTGGTAAAAGCGGAGTTAAGAGCCAGAATACCAGGTAAAAGCCATTTTTGAATGCCTCACAGCGTCAGAAACGTCTGCAGTGGGCCAAAGAACATTGTAAATGGACCACTGAACAATGGAGAAATGTTATATGGAGCGATGAGACACGCCTACCCATGTTTGGCAGCGACGGTGTCTGCTACGTTCGACGACGACCTGGAGAGGACTGGTTGTCAGAGGGTACAGTACCCACCATGAAGCATCCTCTGAGTGTTATGGTAGGGGGCTGCGTGTCCAGAGATGCAGGTGGTAGGCTGCAGGTAATTGAAGGAACAGTTAATGCTGAAAAGGACATCAAGGAAGTCCTTCAGCCTAAACTCATTCCTTCGGCACATGATGTATTTAGTGAAGGGACACCGTTTATTTTTCAGCAAGATGGAGCCCCATGCCATACAGCTAAAAAATGTCTCTCTTGGTTCAAGGACAAAAATATCCAGCTATTGAATTGGCCAGGAAACAGCCCAGATCTCAATCCTATTGAGAATCTCTGGGCTCGCCTCAAAAGAGAGGTGTCAAAACAGCGGGCTTCACACAAGCAGGAACTCATTGCAGCCATCATCAAATCATGGCTTCATATCATCACACCATCTGATTTACACAAACTGGTAGATAGCATGCCAAGTAGATGCCAGGCAGTCATCAAGGCCAAGGGCTGTCCAACTGAGTAATAACATTTAGTGTTAGATATGAAAATAGGACAAATAAATGGCTTTTCTCCCACAGTCATCTGAGTGACAATAGTGTCCAATTTGTTGACAAATGAACAAATTTCCTGCTAATATTGTGTTTCTATATGAGATTTTATTTCTACTTAAAAACTTTACTGTGAAATCAAAAACATTCATGAAATTTGTATTTGTATTGGCAAAATGCTAAAAATTCGTAAATCTTGGGGGTGTTGACTCAATTTTGGCCACTAGTGTATAGCGTTCCTCAGTATATTTATATGTTGTTCCCCATCACCTTTTTCATCTCTCCTTACAAGTATGCCTTGTATCTTAGCTAAAACATGGTAGTAAGTAGCATATTACCCTTTTATAATGGGTAGTGTAGAATCGCTGCATATTTCAGGGTTATGCGCTCCTGAGGACTCATTAGTGCTGCCCTCCTCAGGCGAAACCTGGTTGTGACCTCGTATAATATGGGGCTAGCCGGTCTCACCTACCAGTTTGGGTCACAAACCCTTTTTCGTTTGCTTTGATGTTTTACTCATTGTTTATTAAATTTACACCCCAAATCTCTCCTAATCCTGGAGATCAAACCTATGAAAGCAATTTATGAATGATCATAACACCTCTATGAAGGGTAATTATCATCTCCTTCATAAATAGACATTTATATGTATAAATACATATGTGGTCAATGCATAGTACTGGCACATGACTTATCACTTTCCAGGACCTTACAAAGCACCAGGAACATTCATAACAAGCGGAGGTGAGGCGAATCTGGCAACTTAATAGGAAAGGATTCTTTACAGATAGAGCAGTCAGACTGTGGAATGCCAACCACAAGATATAGTAATGGCAGATAGTATAACAGCATTTATAGAAGGGCTGGATACTTTTTTAACAAAACATGACATTGTGGGTTATAAATAATCTAGTAATAGAAAATGTATAACTTTGGAGGTAGAACTAGGACATTAAAGTTCAAACTTTTTCAACCTATGCAACTATGCAAGTATGTAGAATGCACATTAGGAAAATGCTTGAAATGCAATTCCCTATAATATTATTTTACAAGTAATTTCCTCTTAATTTTTGGCTTTGTACAGTGCTAGTTATAAGCCCAATCTATGGATCTAAAAAGTGCAAAACACTCCTGAAACACTTGTACGCATGTTCTATAATCTGTATTTCTTATGGTGCCTAAGGGAAGCCGTAATGATAAGACTTCTGCTTGGTAACAAGTGCAGTTAGTTGCCTCCATAATGAAAGTGAATTACCAATGATGAAAGGGTTAATACTTGGATCCTGCATCAGTAATAGCCTTTGTAGTAACCATGACAACTATTGTGAGGGCATAAACAAGTGTCATAAAGAAGATTCCATAAAAGAATGCCGCGCTGCCACGATCAGCGCCATTACTGATGATGCGCCTGAGGACCTTGAGCTTGACCACCCCACGTAATGTGCCAACGTTGGTGTAATTTGGAGGTTCTAGCAGGGAAAGGGGTTGTCTTCTTAGACACCCCGGGGGCATGGGAAGGTAACAGAGGGGGGGTCCCCAAAACAGGATCCCCTTCTGTTACTATGTACAAAGAGCTGCTCTTCTTTGGGAGTTCATGGATGGATCCTTGACTTTAATGGGTGATAAATTGGGAGGGGAAGGGGATACTCATCCTATTAGGGGTTATCCATAATGAGCAACCCCTTTAACCAAGTACCCAACTTCTTGAGAGACGGAGCTGGATCTGTAAGGGAGAAGTGGTAGATCCACCTGGGAAATCAGATCAACTAAATTCGTTCCAGCAATAAATGTGGTGACAGATATCGCAGCCAGATCTCTCCCACATCCAGTTTATCACAATTATAGTCTATATTTGTTATGTCGTTCTCTGTAAATATGTACAAATTCTAAAACTCCGTCATATATCGGCACTAACTCTCTAAGCGCAAGGGAAGCGCAGCCCTCCAGCCATGGTTCTCTAGAGGTTTCCTCCACAGGGGGTTTTCCTCTCCTGAGCGCTGGAGGGTGACTCTTCGTGAGTCGAGGGTTGTGCCATTTTCGGTGTCATGTAAATTTAAATAAAGTTGAGAACGTTTGACACCTAATTGCAATGCTTTGTGTATTTATTTTGTATGTGTCTGATTCATTTTGTTTGGGATTTGGGGTCCATCAAACATCACTGAGTCATACGTCTGGACATCTGCCGCCAGCAGTTTTGCCCCAGGGGTTGCCCCTGCTCTGGGGAGTTTGATGGAGCAGAGAAGACAAGAATTACAGCACTCATCCTCAGAATAAGGACTTCTATTACAGTATTACAAGCAGCTTCCTCGCCTCATTCACACAGTGAGTATTTTTGGCACTAATTTACATCAGTATTTGTAAGCTGAAAACCAGAGGGGAACAAACACAGTGAAAAATAGTAACTGAAACACTTTCACCTCTTCTGTTTTGGATCCATTCCTGGCGTCTGCTAACAAATGCTGATGCAAAATATCACAATGGAAGTGCCCTAAATTCTTACTGACTGATTCGACTGTTTGAGTTGCAGTCAAGAAACAGAGGTTGCAAGCGTTAAAAGAGTTTTCTGGTATCAAAAACCCCTGTCCCCCTTGCCATTTTTCTCTATCCTGAACCTGTGCTGCCTGCCCCGATCTCAGACTGTCTGACCTAGTCTTTATCTTAGCTCTCCTGTATTTGGTACCCTGGTACCTCCGGAATGCTGCTGCAGTCCCGGGGACTGCCCTGAAGTGGTACCTGGTGTCTACCGGCAGCCCAGTCTATCCTCACCACCAGAGGTTCTAGTGGAGACCCAGTAGACACCTAGTCACAACCCTCCTGTGGGGCAGTGGGTCTATATCCACCAGCGTTACACCCACATAGCAAATGTGGTACCAATATTCAAGAAGGGGATAACATGTGAGCCTGGAATTTATAGGCCGGTAAGTTTAACTTGTACTGTGGGCAACATCTTTGTGGGTTTTCTAAGAGATACTAACCTGGAGCACCTCAATAAGAATAACCTATACATATGATTATGAGGGATCTGTCCTGCAAACTAATCTGAAAAGATTCTATGGGAGGTAAGTTCTAGGTTGGACCAGGGAAACTTAGTTGGTGTTGTCTATCTGGACTTTTCAAAGGCATTTGATACGGTGCCATACAACAGGTTGGTACATAAACATTTTCAATATATTATATGGTAAACTTGCTCCATGAAGGAACAAGTCCTTGTGTGGTCGATGGAAAAATCAAGGAAAATATCAGTGATGTGGTCGTTACCTCTTGACAGCTCCATTTCGTACTTGTTCTCTTGTCCATCCATGGCCACGGTGATAAAAAATTCCCTGAAAAGCTCATTATTCTAATAAAAAAAAATACAAAGTAAGGAGCTGACACAAAGGAGAGCAGACAGCTCGTATGTCAGAATAAGCAATTGCAGTTACCTTAATTTTCTCAAAGAAGGTGCCATTAATCACTATGTCGTATGCCGTGCAGCCGCCTCCACCTGTAGGACAAAGTGCACCAGGACTTAGATACTTTGCGGTGCCGACTCACCCACTGACCTTAGTAGGGCTGCTATGAATAAGTGGTATAAGTTCTTAAAGGGGACTCCAAGTAGTGGACAATCCCTTTAAGTCCCAAATCTAAACCAAAAAAGTTCAAAAGTCAACAACAAGATGTCAAACTGAAGTGGACCTACCAGAACCTGTGGAGATGGCACCTTTGACCATTGAGGATTAGTAAGTTGTAATACTTGCTATTTTAACCCCTTTAAGGATATCTCTGGACTACCCCTTTAAAAAGAGACGCGCTGTATTAAATAAAAAAAAACAAAAAAACGTACTATTATCAACTTCAACGTGGGGCTCTCCAAGGCTCATGGGGACTCGATAGCCGGAGGGATCATCAGATTCCAGGATGCTGACTAACTCCTGCTCCATCAGGTCCGGGGGCGCTGGGATCTGGTTCGACTTGCAGATGTTAATAAAGATTTCGGTATTTTTGGATGTGCGAGTTTTAATGCAGAAACCTAACACAAAAATAAAAACAAAAAGTGAACAAAAACACAATAAAATCGGCAAAAGCCAAGCAGCATTTACATGTAATCAACTGCAAAAGAAAAAACAATGTGACCCCCACATTGGTTGCATCATGTGACCGTTGTAGTCAATAAGACCCCACTGCCCCACTGTGGTATCTGTCACATAATATGCACAAAGTAATCTGGATAATAATCAGAGGACGCCCATCTCACCCGGCTGGGGTCTGATCTGTCTGCTTTCTGGTAAGTTCGGTATTCTGCTCTGTATCTCCTGTTTGGCCTGAAATGAGGCAACAAGTGAGAATCAGTGAGTAACATGAACAGGATGGTTCTGCAAACTGATTTTTCCTGCCCCAAAATAGTACAACTATGAGGGGTCTAAAGCCAACAATACACATTAGGTAAATGTTGGAGACTGTAGCGCCCCCGGCGGCTGATGGAGGAGACATTCACCCGGTGATTGCTGGCCTCTCCAATTCATCTTTCGTACCTTCATCAGCATCTGTTCATACAGCGCTTCCTCCATGCTTGTGTTCATTTCTGCAGACAGCAGCGACTTGTCAGACGCCATTTTTTCGGTCAAAGGCAGAAGCTCAGGGATCTTGTTTTATAAGAGAAAATCTGAAAAATTAAAATATGTATTAATCTTCTCCACAGACAACGACAAGGGGAGAGTGCGGGAGCCTGACAGCCCACGACACGAGGGGGTGCGGGAGCCTGACAGCCCATGGCACGAGGGGGTGCGGGAGCCCGACAGCCCACGACACGACGGGGTGCGGAAGCCTGACAGCCCACGACACCAGGGGGTGCGGGACCCTGACAGCCCATTGCACGAGGGGGTGCGGGAGCCCGACAGCCCACGACACGAGGGGGTGTGGGACCCTAACAGCCGACGACACGAAGGGATGCGGGAGCCCGACAGCCCATGACACGAGGGGGTGCGGGAGCCTGACAGCCCACGACACGACGGGGTGCGGAAGCCTGACAGCCGACGACACGAGGGGGTGCGGGACCCTGACAGCCCATTGCACGAGGGGGTGCGGGAGCCCGACAGCCCACGACACGAGGGGGTGTGGGACCCTAACAGCCGACGACACGAGGGGGTGCGGGAGCCCGACAGCCCATGACACGAGGGGGTGCGGGAGCCTGACAGCCCATGACACGAGGGGGTGCGGGAGCCTGACAGCCCACGACACGAGGGGGTGCGGGACCCTGACAGCCGACGACACGAGGGGGTGCGGGAGCCTGACAGCCGACGACACGAGGGGGTGCGGGAGCCTGACAGCCGACGACACGAGGGGGTGCGGGAGCCTGACAGCTGACGACACGAGGGGGTGCGGGAGCCTGACAGCCGGCAACACGAGGGGGTGAGAGACCCTGACAATATTGGGAGTGGGATTCTGCACACCTACATCTAGCTACTTATTGTCCTGAATGTAGTAATCACCTTGGTACAGTCCCATCTTCTTACCTGTAGTACAGACGCCAAACACCACTACTCTGACTGCAATCACCCAGCTACAGCGTCACCACGCCTCAGCAACAGGGGAGCGTCTAGATTGGAGTAGATTTCTTGAGGGGGAGGAGTGATTTCATGGAATCATGACGTCACCGGAGGGGGCGGGGCCTTCTCAGTCCAGTGGATATTAGCCATGCAGCCGCAGCAGTGTGTACGTTGTGCTGGACGGGAGGACTGGTGATGAGGAGCTCCTGTAGTTGCTCCTGTAGTTACTCCTGAGTTGTACTGTGGAGAGGACTCCAGGACTCGGCTGAGGTTCCTGTACTGAGCTGTGTGCGGAGAGAGCTCCTGGGAAGGGAGGTTTGTTTTTCCATCTGGGACTTTTTGTCTGCCCCCTTCCCAGGAAAGAAGGCTCAGAGTGGGACTGGCCTCCGGTCTAAGCCGGCGGGGGGTGGGAGGAACACCAACCAGGCTATGGCTGCAACATCAGGCCGAGGCAGCAGGGGTTCCAGCATGAAGACCCGGAGGACCCCCGAGGCTACGACCGCGGCAGCTCCTCCCTCTGGAGGTAGGTCGAGTGCCAGCAGAGGTGCTGCAGCGGTGCCCCCTGATTGGGGTACCAAGGTGGCGAGGGAGGCAACCGTCACCTATGCCTCCCGTGTCCATGCGCACCTCTGTGAGTATGAGGACACCGCAAAAAAGCTAAGTTCCCTCTGGGGGGAGTTGAGGGTAGCTCAGGAGAGGTCCGAGAGGGCCTCTGGCACCAAGAAGCCTGAGCTATCCGCCGCGGTCCGGAAAATCAAGCAAGCCATCCAAGAGCTGCAGGACCGCAGGAGCACCATATTGGCAGGCAGTGGACCCTTCATGGAGAAGCTGCGGAATGATGACCAGTTCAGAGCCATGACCGGTGTGGCTCTGGAGGGGTCGCAGGGCCCCGGCCAGGCGGTGGAGGAGGAGGAAGAGGTATGCGTGGAGGAGGTCGCACCCTACCCACCGCCTGGTGGCCTGGTAAGTGATCTCCAGGCATCACATAGCGGGATAGCCCCTGAGCAGATGGCTCTCCCGTCTGATTCTAGCCCTTCAGAGGGCAGCGGGAGCGAGGGGGAGGATGAGGAGGATGGGAGTAGCAGCAGTGAGGGGGGCTGCCTTATCATGCAGCAGATCCAGCAGATCGAGTCCCCGGTACGTTTTGGTCAGCTTACGTTCGGGGATGAGATCTGCGAGGATGAGGCACCCGGGAGGGGGACGAAGAGAAAAGCAAAAAAAAAAAGAAAACATCTATTGCACATAAATTTGTGTATGTCCCCCTCTCTGGGGCCCCCTTGTCCCGTTGTGCGGCACCCGCCACCCACCCCGGCTTGGACTCTGTTGTGGGTCCACAGCGAGGGAGCGGGGAGAACATAGGCCATGGCACGCAGAGCGCTGCCTCTGTTTGTGGTAATGGAGGCAGTGGGTCCGAGGTGTTTGATAAGGAGCATGGCGCGGAGGGCGGCCCGACGGTGGGTGTCATTGGTGGTGGTGCTCGTGCTGGAGCCCCTGTAAAAAGGGGGTCTGGCCTGGCACCTGGTGCTCCTGCTGGCGTGCAGGAGGCGGCGTGTACATCTGCCGCTGCCTCCTGCGCTGTCGGCGGCGCACCGACAGCCGGGGCCGCGTCTCCGGCGGCGTGTGCTGGGGTGTCTGGGTCCCTCACACACGGATCCACTAAAAAATCTGGATCACTTTTAGGGACCCAGAAACCTGGTAAGGTAAAGGGCGCGGGGCCTGCGGCTCCGGCAGAGCCGGCTCATAAGCGTAAGGTGGGGCTTGCTCCCCTGGCAAAATCCGTGGTGAGGTCAGGGCCCCCTGCGCAGGGGCCCGGTAATGGGTCAGCGCGGGGGGCTCCACCGCCGCTGGGTGCCGAGGGGGAGTGGCCTAGCCTGGGGCCGGCCGCCGGAGCTGGGGTGGCCAGGCTTTTTGTGGCAAAGGGTGTGACGGTAGGGGGTGCTATGCCCCTGAGAGCTGGTGCCGCTGGTCCAGGGGCCCCTGTGAGTAGACCCAGTTCTCGGTCGACTTCGGGGGTCCCGGCGCGGCCGGCTTTGGGGGGCGTAGCCTCCCAGCCGTCCACGGCGCCAGTGGGAGTGGCCTCTGGGGCTCCCACCGTGCTGCCTGGTGCGGGGGGCGTGGCCTCCCTGTCACCAAAGGCACCGGTGGCAGTGGCCTCTGGGGCCCCCACCGTGCTGCCTGGTGTGGGGGGCGTGGCTTCCCTGTCATCCACGGCACCGGTGGGAGTGGCCTCTGGGGCCCCCACTGTGCTGCCTGGTGCGGGGGGCGTGGCCTCCCTGTCACCCACGGCACCGGTGGGAGTGGCCTCCGGGGCCCCCACCGTGCTGCCTGGTGCAGGGGCGTGGCCTCGCAGACAAAACCCGCCCAAGTGGGCGTGGCTCCGCCCGGAAAGGGGCGGGGCTTAGCGTTGGCAGCTGCTGGGAGCAGTGGTGCCACAGCTGTAACAGACAGCAGAGGTGGTGCCTGCCTGTCGGTGTCCCCTGTGCTCGTGGGCTTATCTGGGGCAAGGGCACCGGCAAAAGTCTCAGCACCTGGCTCCCAAATCCCCCCGGCAGGGAAGGTGCTGCCAGCAGGTGGCAGCAGTGGAAAAACTGCTGGCAAAAAATGCTTGCAAAAAATGAAAAACTGTGACCCCAGTGTGCATGTGAGTGAGAGTGGCCCAAGTGGGGTGACTGTTGACATGGATGGGGATGGCGTGGGTATGAATGTGGCTGTGGTTGAGGATACGAATGTTGGCGTGTCTGTGGCCGGGGGTAAGAATGGTATGTCTGTTGGTAGTGGGGGGAGTGGGGACAGGGCTGGTCCATCTGCCCCCCCGGCTGCTGGTCCTCGGAGTTTTGCGGGGGTAGTAGCCGGGGCCTCGGGGTCTTCTCGGGGGGCTTCCTCACCTCTGGACCTCAGGGATGGTGACTTGCGACGCCGTTTCCTGGAGGCCCTCAAGAAGGGAGAACGGACGATCCAGGTAGAGGGAAGACAGGTGGACCTGGCCTTTTGGCTGGATAGACACGGCCTGGCCGCCTTCCAAGATAAAAGGGAGGGGGAGACAGTGTGGTCCCTCCCGACAGCCGGGCAGGGGGTGGCCAGGAGGAATGTAGTCCGTCTTCGGTGGAGGGGCAGTGAAGCGTGCCCGCCAAGAGCGAGGGTCGTGGAGCTCCTCCTGAAGATGGACTTCAGGGCGACTGACATCTTTGCCCTGATCCATCCTTTTGGTACCCCTGTCTTCGACATCAGTTTTGTTCGACCGGAGGGCCTAGAGCTTTTCTGGTCGAATTTTGAACTCGTGAAGGGGGAGCCCGGCTGGCGAGACTTTGCCGTGCAGGCGGTGTCCCGCCAAAATGGCGTAAAGACGGTGACCGTTCTAACCAATAACGAGTCACTCTCTGGGGTCGATATCTTGACGTAGCTTTCTCGCTATGGGGAGGTCACGGACGTCCCAAAAAAGAACAGGGACGAGTTTGGCATTTGGTCAGGGGGCTGGACCTTCATGATGAGGTTGAAGGTCTCAGGCGGTACTGTCACCCACATCCCTTCCTCAGCATTTCTGGGGAGAGACAGGATCCTGATCTTCTACCAGGGGCAACCGAAGGTCTGCCACAGGTGCGGTGATCCCCGTCACTTCAGCGCGGGCTGCAAGGTGCAGAAATGTGCCTTGTGTGGTGGGGTAGGTCATCTTGCCGCAGCCTGTGGTGACATTAGGTGTCATCTGTGTGGTGACCTAGGTCACCCGTATAGCCGCTGCCCCCGCTCCGTTTCTAACACCATCTCTGGTCAGGCGGGGGAGAGCCGTGGGGGGGTCCCCAGCGGTGCATCCTCTGCTGGAGCTGGAGGTGGGGGCGGGAGAGGAGCTGAGGGGCCAGTGAGGGAAGGCGAGGCCAGTTCATCTGCCCACCAGTGGCAACAGGTGAGGCACCGTAGGGGTAGGGGGCAGGATAAGCCTCAGGCGACTGGGGTGATGTCTGTCCCCAGCCCAGAAGCGGCAGCCGGAGCCCCTGAGGCCCTGGGGGAGGAGGCGGTGAACGAGGAGATCAGGAGGATGGAGAGGGAGGAGGTGGCTGCTTCTGAAGATTCCTCCCAGTATGAAAGTCTGGACGAGGAGGTGGTGGAGCAGCCTAAAAAATCAGGTGACGGTAAGACCATTAAGAGTCGGAGGAGGAGGAACAAAAAAGGGGCAAAAACATCTAAAGCCCCCCCCCTGGCCGCTAAGGTGCCTACGGAAGGGCTCACCGGCTCCCCTCTGATCCCCCTCTCCAACCGGTTCCATGCCCTCAATGACTCTGCTGTGTCGGAGGTCAGGGGCGGGGGACCGGCGGTAACATCTGAGGTGCCTTCAGGGAGCGGCGGGGTCCATCCTCCGGGGGCTCACTTTCCTCTGGGGGGGGGACTGCCCTGGGGTCCAGGGGTGAGGAACCCAGTACTGGGAAGGAGGTGGCGGGTACCATGGACACCTCGGTGTCACTGAAGAGGAAGGGAGAGTCTGGCTCCTCCTCTGAAGGTGAGCGGAAAAAATCGGGGGGTACGGTCAAAAAGAAGGCCGTCTAACTCAATCACCCATGATGGCGGAACCTACCCCGTTGACTCTGGCGTCGATTAATGTCGCCAGTATAAAGTCAGATACGGCCAGATTTATGGCCTTTGATTTTTTCAACCGAGTTGAGGCTGACATTTTATTTTTGCAGGAGACCAGACTAACGGACATGGGGGCCATTTACAAAGCAAGGAGGGAGTGGAGGTGCGGGCCCTCATACTGGTCTCTTGCGGCCGAGCCGTATAGCGGGGTAGCAGTCCTTTTTAAGGCCGCTTCGGTGGAATGCAGACGGGTGATCGAGGTAGAAATGGGGAGGTGCTTGGTCCTTGACGTCTTCATGGGGGGACAGGAGCTCCGGCTCATTAACATCTATGGTCCACAGTCAAGGTGGGACCGTAAATGTCTCTTCCTGAAGATCAAGCCCTATCTTTTTACCAGCCGGCAGGTGGTCTTCGGTGGGGACTTTAATACTATAACTAGATCCCGTGATAGGGGAGGCCCCGGAGACCGAAGGCTGGATTTTGATAGTAATACTCTTAATAGTATAGCAAGCGAAGCTCGCCTGCTGGATGTCCACATCCGGCACACCCCAGGTCACGGAGGTTTCACCTTTCATAGGGGTAGTTGTAGGTCTAGGATAGATAGGTTTTTTTTAAAGGAGGAAGCCGTCTCTTCTGCAGTGTCCGCTGTTGTGGAATTCTCCGATCACTGTTTTATTTTCTTTTCCTTGAATGTTACAGAGACTCCCCGGATAGGGAGAGGCCTATGGAAGCTGAATTCGTCCCTGTTGGAAGAAGCGGATGTAAGACAATCCTTTGAGGAATTTCTTCAGAGCCAGGTACCTCTCTTGGGTCTCTGTAGCAGTAAGTCTGAGTGGTGGGAGATCTTCAAAAGAAGGGTTGCGGGGTTCTTCCGTCAGCTCTCGAGCCTCAGAGGCCTGAACAGGTACCGCCTGTATCGGGAGCTGGGGAGGAAACTCGAGCAGCTCGTCTCGACTGGAGGGGACCGTGAGGAAATCTCCAGGGTGAAGGCCTTGCTGAAGGGGTGCCAGTATGATAGGCACACATCCTTAGTTTTTGAGAGGGATTTCGGGAAGTACCGCTCGCCCGACCCCTACAGGAACTGCAGGATGTCAGTGAGTTGCAAGATGGTAACAGGACTGATCGACAGTACGGGTTCCCTGAACAGATCCAAATCAGGGATCCTGGAGGGGGTCAGATCCTTCTACTCGCACCTCTTGGGAAGGAGGGATCCAGATCGGGATGAGATGTCGGCTTTCCTGGCTGAAACCATCCCTGAGCCAGGGGATGACCCCCTCTCTTCATGTTTTGGCAGAAGCAATCAGGGAAGAGGAAGTGAGACGGGCCATTGATGGGCTCCGGCCCAAAAAATCGCCCGGTCCGGGTGGCTTAACATCCGAGTTTTACAGGACTTTTAGGGACTCCTCGGACTTTCTGCCCGGTTCAATGAGGAAGTCCGCCCTGATTATTCTGTCAACGGGTAAAGACTCGTCCCGTATTGAGAATTGGCGTCCCATAGCACTTCTCAATACGGACCGAAAGGTTCTGGCAAAGGTGCTTTTCAATCAGTTGGTGAAGTTTGCACCCCGGCTCCTTTCAGGGGCCCAGCACTGCTCTGTTCGAGGCCGCAGTACTTTTAGTGCTGTGCTCGGTGTCCGGGAGGCAGTGGAGCAGAGCAGGGCAGGTCACTGGAAGGGGTACTTGCTGTCCTTAGACCAGGCGAAGGCCTTTGACCGGGTTAACCATGAGTACCTCTGGTCCGTCCTTTTGAGGTACGGTCTGCCCGGGAGGTTTGTTGATTGGTTGAGAGTATTATACAATGGGGCAGAGACTTTTCCGCTTGTGAACGGTTGGTTCGGACCCCCTTTTGAGGTGAAGTCTGGTGTCCTTCAGGGCTGTCCTCTGAGCCCACTGTTATACGTGTTCGCGATCGACCCCTTTTTAAGGAGAGTGGAACGCGGACCGTTGGTGGGAGTCGGGATGGACCGGGCAGAGCCAGAGACCACCTTGAGGGTAGTGGCGTACGCCGACGACTTTTCCCTTTTTGTATCCTCGAGAGAGGAGGCAGACTGGGTCATGTCTGAGGTTGAGCGCTACTCTGTGGCATCTGGGTCCATGATCAACCGGGATAAGTGTGAGAGTCTCTGGCTGGGAGGGGGAGCTCCTAGTTTTGATCTCCCGGACACCCTTCCAGGGCCTCAGGCCACAGCAAAAATTTTAGGCATCAGTTTCGGCCCGGAGGACTATCCCCAGCAAAACTGGGAGGGCAGACTTAAGATTGCCGCCCAGAAGGTGGATCAGTGGAAGGGTTGGTCTTTGACCCTGAGGGAAAGGGTTAACCTGGCCAAGGGGTATTTGCTCCCTTTATTAATATACCTGGGCAGCGTCTGCATCTTGCCAGAACCTCTTTGGACACGGGTCTACAGCCTGTTCTTCCAACTATTATGGGGGAATAGGCTGAACCTAATAAAGAGGGAGGTCACGTACCGCACGAGGAGACTAGGAAGGTTGGGTATGGTCAACCCAGTGGTGTTTCTAGTAAACACCTTTCTTAAGGCAAACATCGCCAACCTCTGGTTAGAGAGGGCTCCTCCGTGGGTATTCTCCTGTAGGGGGTGGTTTCGGCCTTTCTTCCAGCAATGGGAGACAGGAGGGCGGGTGAAGGACCTTCGCACGCCTCATGGGCATCTTCCGGCTTATGCTACCCTGGTTGTGAAGGTGATCCGCCGGTGGGGTCTGGGAGTGTGGGAGATCAGGACCTTGTCAAAGAGGTTACTTGACAATAGGGTTCTGTTGACCCACTTCCAGAAGCCCCTGGCCCTCAAGGATTGCCCAAGCCGGGATCTGGAGGTGGGGCTCTGGTTATTAAACTCTAAGCGGATCCCCTTGAAGTTTTGGGACTTGGCTTGGCGCTGCTTCCATGGGAGACTGTATGTGAGGGACAACCTGAAGTACAGGAACTCTGATGACCGGGATTGTCCCCGCGAGGAGTGTGGCGGCATGCTTGAAAGCATGGAGCACTTCCTGCTTCGGTGTCCTTTTAATACAGAGGTCTACAAGAGGGTGGGTGCTTCCATTGGCTGGCCCAGGCTGGCAGGCCTTTCCTATGCGGAGTGGGCCTATGGGGCATTCAGATCCCTTGGTGGCCGAGATCGGGGCACTGTTTTCTTACTTAGCTTAGTGACTAGGTTTTACACGTGGAACGCACGGTGTTTAGTGTCCACCCAGCAGAAAGTCCTCCCATGGGAAGAGGTGATTAGGAACATCCTGGGTGACCTGGCAAAAGTGCGCTCGCTGGAGTATGAGAGGCTGGGTGCAGGGAGGGCTTCCCTTCTATGGAGGGGGTTCTCATTTAATGTGCCCTAGGGAGAGTTAGGGAATGTGTGTCTGTGATAGGGTTAGTTTAGTCCCTTTCTATATTTTATATTTATTTGTAGGGTCAGATAGATGTGTAGGGTCAGGGAGGGACACGTAGGGACAGTCTTTAGGGACAGGTAGTTAGTATTAGGTTGGTAGTGAGGGACAGGTAGGGACAGGTAGGGAAAGATTGGTAGGGTGGTAGGGACAGATTTTTCTTTTTCTTTATTAGAGAGGGATAGGATTCTGTGTGATAGATTAGGGTGAGAGCCTCTGTAGTCTCCAGTTCCCGGTGGTGGGCTGTTACCCTCACGTGTAGTTTTTTGTTTTATGGTATTGGAACCCGTATATAGGGCTTGCAAGCACCGAACTTGGGTCTGATTTTGGTTCATGGTTGTTGTATATGGTAATGTGATTAAGTTTTTTAGGTTTATTGTAGTGTTATAAAGTTGCGTATATTATTTTTTATATGTCTGTGCATTATGATGTGTGTTTGGGGGGGGTTTAGTGTAGGTTGGGTGGGGGGTTTCAGGGGGGAGGGGGGGAGGGGTTTTGGTGGATGGGTTGGTGGTTTGGACACCCTAAAATGGATGGGAAAAAAGGCAAAAGGACCTGGTATCTTTGTGGGCCACAAACTTTAGTGGGACCCTGGTGTGATGAGGCCACAGACTATCGTGGGACCTTGGGTGTTGGGAGTGGGAACAAAAAAAAAAAAACTGGGCCAGTTTGTTGTTTTGTTTTGGGGGTTTAGGTATGAATGTGGAGTGAATGTTGGAAGGGGATATTTTTGGAAAAAAAGGGTTAAGGTCTTCCCTTGCTGGGGGGGACTTTTGGAAATGACATTTTATGTTCCATGAACATTGCAGGACATTTTTGCCTTTTAATTCATACTGGACATTATAATTTGGACTTGTTTGTGTTTTGCAATTTGTTCTTTGTGCAGTGTGTTTTATGGTTTGTTTTATACTTTTCTAATAAAAAGAGTTCCAGGACTCGGCTGAGGTTCCTGTACTGAGCTGTGTAACAACCTGTGCCCTGGCTATGGCTCTGCTGAGGAGCTCGTGTTCAGCGTTCTGCTGTGAGGACTGATGCTGATCCGGAGTGGACTGAGGTGGGGAGAGCTGACCATGTGAATAAATGTTGTAGAGGCCTCCAGGGGGCAGCGTGGCTGGTGTGAGGGGGGCATGGGCTAGGTAGAGGGGCATCCAGGGGTGCTGCGTGGCTGGTGTGAGGGGGGCATGGGCTTAGTAGAGGGGCATCCAGGGGGGCTGCGTGGCCGGTGTGAGGGTGGCAATGGCAACGAGTCCTGGTTCCCTGTCATGCGTGGTTCACCTTGATGGCCGTGCGTGACGTATCTGGCTCGGGCGGTTCAGCGTGCATGCGCTGATGGTCCAGGAGATGATTAGGGCCTGCGGTCACGTGACTGGAACGGACCAAAAGTATATTTAAAAAGACATGGAATGTCCTATTAAACAATCCCCCCCGAGGAATCCATAGGATATACCACGCGAAACACGCATTGAGGTCCTTGTTTATTCTGGGTACTGATCTAATATGGGTAAGAGTGCAATATATTTCTTTAGCTTTTTTTCATAGGGCACTATAGGCCATATGGCACGTGGTACATATCCATAGTGATGAAATATGCCATAATTTTGTACCAGTGCATAAATGACTTGAATACTAGCACTTCTTGTACTTTATCCCAATAGATATTTAACATCTATTATTATGTTGTATATGTGTCACCCAGTTTGGTTGTCTGTGTGTCGTCCTTTTTAATCATGTATGTCTTTTCTGTATATTGTTTACAATAAAGTTTTTTGATTCTTTGCCATATACTCTGTATTTGGTTCCTTTTTGCTATATAACAGCAGAAACAAGTCCAGGGGCGCCTCCGGCCAGGGAAAATATAGAAATAGTCCTTGGATAAGTTCAATGGATCCAGCAGATGAGGGACACAACACAGTCCCACGTGGCGGCTTCTATCAATCCACACACGCCAGGAGGATCTGGCCGCAGCCTGAGACCCTCCAGCATCGGGAGGCCCCACACAACTGACTGGGCCAAACATGAGTCTATTGTTCTGTCTACTGGGATCAGCCCCTGGATGGGGGAAGGGTTCTGTAGCACCCTGAGGATTCGGCTGCTACAGGAGTATTGCACCTCAGCCAGAGGTGTGATATTCCACTCCCGGGTAAGGATGGAGTGTGGAACTGAGCTCGGAGCGCTGCATGCACTACACACATCCCATTTCCGAGGGGCAGGCCGACGGTACTCCCACTTAGAAATGTGCAGGTACGACCGTGTCTGTCCCTGGCTGGAGTGGGAGGGGGGTGGAACATCCCTGTAGTGTAGGGGGAGCAGTCTGGGTAGAGATAGGAGCTCATTGGGTGCTGGTCACCTGAGCTCACACATAGAGGGTTATATAAGGTGGGAACCATCTTAGATCAGGGTCAGTCTGTCAGAGTCAGAGAGTCAGAAGGAGAGGTCCAGATGAGCCTGCAGAGAGAGAGAGGAGAAAAGAAAGAAAGACCCAGAGGGGGAAAAAGAAAGGACTCTGAGATCCCAAATCCAAACATCGGGTGAAGAGTTGGCAACAGGGTACCGGATCCCAAACTGGTGGGGGCTACAGCACACCTCAGCCAGAGACCGGAGGCCGTGGGCAGCATCTGCCACGGCCACCCACCACATCCACCCCGAAGGCAGACCACGAGTAGGGTCAGGGAACCCAGGGCCAAGGGTCTCCCAACAGAAGGCCCGAGGGAGCTGGACCTAGGTGGATCCCTGGTGGGGACGGCCAGAGGACAGGACAGAAAGGAGGGCTCAGGGCCACGCTCCGGACTTGCTTGGGGGTTGGCCGAATCCAGGACCTGGTGGACGCAGCACGGCTCGGGTGGTCACTTGAGGCCGGAGTGACCGGAACATCTGCAGTAAGTAAACACCCTGAACTGCACAACCCGACTCTGTCTCTGATTATCATCTACACTGCACCACCACAACCCCCATCCTCTGCACCTGACCCCCTGAGGCTATTCCCCTCCCGTTGGGGGTTATACTATCAAAGCTGCACCAACACCATCAGCCTCAGCGGACCCTGCTGCAGCGGCGGCCGTAGTGACCGCAATACAACGGGTGGCGTAGTCGACATAAAGAACTTTATAACATCTGTAGGACTGCCACACACACTGAGCTTGACGCCCTGGGCACGGACCGGGTCACAGCCGCTCGGAGACTACAACCCCCCATCTGATCCGGCTCCGGGTATTCTCCCTAAGAATATGGCCCAGGGGGCGCGTCAGTTCACACCCTCTAGATGCAACAAGAGATGTTGACCTAGGCCTGATAACATTACAGTCCATGAACACAGGGGAGGGACACGCTGTTAGGCTGTGTGCCCACGATGCGTTTAAGCACCGGCAAAAACGCTGCAGAAACGCTTAAATGCATGGTAGAAGGCCTGCCATGTTCCCCAATGATAATCCGTGCTGTGCACATGCTGCGTGTTTTTCCGGAATGATAATCCGCAGCATGTCCATTAATTTTGCGGACACGCAGCGTAATTGCCGCCATTGACTTGCATTGAAACGCATATCATCTGTGTCCGCACATTTGCACACATGGATAATATGCGTTTCTATGTGCGGATGGCACCCGGGTGTGGAGGACAGGAGACTCTCTTCCGGACCTGGGTACCATAGAACCTGTGAAAAAAAGAATAAAATAAAAAATAAATATTATTCTTGCCTTCTGATGGCTCGCGGTGTCCCTTTCTTCACTTGCCGGCAGCGTGCTGTGGACTGAAGGACCTGCGCTGACGTCAGTCATATGACGGCAGGTCCTTCAGTGTACCGCGCGCTGTCGGCAGCCAGGACGGAGCGAAGCAAGACAGCGGGGGCCATCAGAAGGTAAGTATAGATTTATTTTTTACCATTCTTTCGGTCACACTATAAAAATCCATGCCGGTTGCATGGATTTATATAGTGTGACCAAGTTGTCAAGCACTTTCCAAGTGATGTTAAAATCGCTTGGAAAGCGCTTGTCAACCCGCATGCGGAAATGCAAGTGAAGAACGCTTCACATCCGCATGTGCAATCCGCATGTGCAATCCGCATGCGTTTTTTCTGCCAGGGAGATGCGGAAACTGAGCATTTCTGCATCGTGGGCACATAGCCTTACACCCCTTACACTAAAGCAGGTTACATTACATAGAGTACATGAACACAGGCTGGGGAGGGACACACTGTTACTGTCATATTGGATAAAATATAAGTTGCTGAGGTTAGGACCACCAGGGACCCCAATGTTACTTAGGAAAGACTATGTCCATGTTTGATAAAATAATTTTCACGTATGCTTAGCACAGGTCGGTCCGTCCATTTATGGATTCTGTATAGGACTAATAAAAATAGGCCATCCCAGCACTCGGCTATGTCATTTATGTACATAAATGCATACAAAATATTAACTACTCGAGCTAAATTGCTGCATTGTCACCTTAAAGAACTATGCACCTGATTAATGTCTTGATGAGAGGGCGGAGGTGAAGGACGCAGCTCCTGATTCATTAAGAGACATATTCATCAGAAGCGTCTGATGGCTGGACAGCGCCTCCATGCGCTATGCCACTTACTGGAGGAAGATTTGTAGCGACCACCGCTGCTCATGATGAAGTTGCCAAACAGCAGTCATCACAACCCTGCCCACTTACCGATAAAAATGCCATTAGAAAGGAAAAAGTTGCAACATTTTTACATAGTCTTCAGTTGCATCCAAATTATACGATTGAGCATTTTATAACAGAATTCTGGAGTAAAAACTATGATGAATAGGGTCCTATGGGTTTTGTTCTGTTTAAGCTGAGTTGATGCAGGTCTGTGCTATGACGTCAATTCAAGTTAAACCCTTTTATCTACAGGTGCATCTCACTAAATTAGAATATCATCAAAAAGTTAATTTATTTCAGTTCTTCAATACAAAAAGTGAAAGTCATATTATATAGAGTCATTACACACCTGAACAAGGGATGTATAAGCGGGGCCCAATTGCAAGACTAGACAAGCAACAGAAGATTAGACCCCTAAAATATAACTTTTATTCGAATATGCTAAAAAGGACTCAGTAGTCACCATAACAACAAACACAAAAACAAGACAAAATGCCAGGGAACAGGGATAAGTCACACATCAGTCAGGAAGGATTACGGGCTCTATCTGTCCCTATTTTGTCCCTAAATTCTCTCCCTTGGGTCTCCTTAAATGCATATCTATGATGAATTGTCGGCTTCTTAATCTGTACGTTCACTTTTCTCTATCTTTTATTCACGATTGTGGTTTTTTAAATATAAAGATAGATATTTACCAGGGATATTAGGGACACCAACGTTGAGCGGGGGCGCCACGGAGCAAAAATTAGGGTGCCAACCTCCGCTGTCAGGAAGAGAGAGAATTTAGGGACAAAATAGGGACAGATAGAGCCCGTAATCCTTCCTGACTGATGTGTGACTTATCCCTGTTCCCTGGCATTTTGTCTTGTTTTTGTGTTTGTTGTTATGGTGACTACTGAGTCCTTTTTAGCATATTCGAATAAGTTATATTTTAGGGGTCTAATCTTCTGTTGGTTGTCTAATAGAGTCATTACACACAGAGTGATCTATTTCAAGTGTTTATTTCTGTTAATGTTGATGATTATGGCTTACAGCCAATGAAAACACAAAAGTCATTATCTCAGTAAATTAGAATACTTTATAACAGCTTGAAAAATTATTTTAAAATCTGAAATGTTATCCTACTGAAATGTATGGTCAGTAAATGCCCTCAATAATTGGTCTGGGATCCTTTTGCATCAATTACTGCATCAATGCGGCAATGTGGCATGGAGGCGATCAGCCTGTGGCACTGCTGAGGTGTTATGGAAGCCCAGATGGCTTTGATAGCAGCCTTCAGCTCGTCTGCATTGTTGGGTCTGGTGTCTCTAGTCTTCCTCTCGACAATACCCCATAGATTCTCTATAATAGATTCTCTATGGGGTTATGGTCAGGTGAGTTTTCTGCCAATCAAGCACAGTGATACTGTTGTGTGTAAACCAGGTACTGGTACTTTTGGCCGTGTGGACAGGGGCCAAGTCCTGCTTGAGAATGACATTTCCATCTCCAAAAAGCTTGTCGGCAGAGGGAAGCATGAAGTGCTGTAAAATGTCCTGGTAGACGGCTGCGCTGACTTTGGTCTTGATAAAACAGAGTGGACCTACACCAGCAGATGTCATGGCTCCTCAAACCATCACTGATTGTGGAAACTTCACACTAGACCTCCAGCAGCTTGGATTGTGGCCTCTCCACTCTTCCTCCAGACTCTGATACCTTGTGGAGTGTGTCAGTGACTGCCTTCTGGACATCTGTCAAGCCAGCAGTTTTCCCCATGATTGTGGAGCCTACTGAAACAGACTAAGGGACCTTGTTAAATGCTTAGGAAGCCTTTGCAGGTGTTTTTTGTTAATTATTCTAATTTACTGAGATAATGACTTTTGTGTTTTCATTGGCTGCAAGCCATAATCATCAACATTAACAGAAATAAACACTTGAAATAGATGACTCTGTCTGTAATGACTCTATATGAGTTTCACTTTCTGTATTGAAGAACTGAAATAAATTAACTTTTTGATGATATTCTAATTTAGTGAGATGCACCTGTATTTTTAGAATTATCACACCAGTACACCTGTTTTCTCATTTGCAAGACTTAAGTAAACCTTGTATGATATCTTTTTCATTTGTGAATGTCCTTATACTTTCAAGCAGAACCTAGCCACCCCACAATGCAATAACCCATCGATCAGTACAAGCCCTCCATTTTCCATGGATATCCATATTATGGACTGTGTATATGACGCGCCCCCTGGGACATATTCCTTTTTGAGGGGAATACCCGGCACCGGATCAGATGGGGGTTGTAGTCTCCGAGCGGCTGTGACCCGGCCCGTGCCCAGGGCGTCAAACTCAGTGTTATGTGGCAGTCCTACAGATGTTATTAAGTTCGTTGTGTCGACTACGCCACCCGTTGTGTTGTGGTCACTATGGCCGCCGCTGCAGCAGGGTCCGCTGAGGCTGATGGTGTTGGTGCAGCTTTTGGTAGTATAACCCCCAACGGGTGGGGTATAGCCTCAGGGGGACAGGTGCAGAGGATGGGGGTTGTGGTGGTGCAGTGCAGACGGCAATTAAAGACAGAGTCGGGTTGTGCAGTTTAGGGTATTTACTTACTGCTGATTTTCCTGGTCACTCTAGCTCCAAGTGACCACCCGAGCCGTGCTGCGTCCACCAGGTCCTGGATCCAGCCAACCCCCAAACAAGTCCGGAGCGTGGCCCTGAGCTCTCCTTCTGTCCTTTCCTCTGGCCGTCCCCACCAGTGATCCACCTAGGTCCAGCTCCCTCGGGCCTTCTGTTGGGACACCCTTGGCCTTGGGTTCCCTGACCCTCCACGTGGTATGCCTTCGGGGTGGATGTGGTGGGTGGCCATGGCAGATGCTGCCCACGGCCTCCGGTCTCTGGCTAGGGTGTGTTTTCTGCCCCCACCAGTTTGGGATCCGGTACCCTGTGCCGACTCCTCACCCGGTGCTTTAATTTGGGTTCTTGGGTCCTCTCTGTTTTCCCCTCTGGGTACTCCTTCTCTGCTCCTCTCTCACTCTTCAGGCTCAGGTCTGCTCTGCTCTTCCTCTCTGCTTGCTGATTTGCTCTGCAACAGACTTGTTCTCTCCAACTCACTGACTTGCTCTCTGCAACTGACCCTGTTCTTAGTTGGTGCCCACCTTATATATCCCTCTATGTGTGAGCTCAGGTGACCAGCACCCAATGAGCTCCTAACTTTACCCAGGCTGCTCCCCCTATCTGCCCCTACACTACTTGGGATGTTCCAACCCCCTCCCACTCCAGCCAAGGACAGACTCGGTCGTACCTGCACATTTCTAAGTGGGAGTACCGTTGGTCTGCCCTCCGGAAATGGGATGTGTGTAGTGCATGCAGCCTACCGAGCTCAGTCCCACTCTCCATCCTTGCCCGGGAGTGGAACATCACACCTCTGGGTTGAGGTGCAATACTCCTGTAGCAGCCGAATCCTCAGGGTGCTACATTCCCCCCTGGTAAATCACAGCACGTCCTCGGGCTGCAAAAGATAAAACCACAAAAACATACAATTTTTTTCATAAACATATAAAACATATAAAACTTCAGCATCAATAAAACTTTTTATATAAAACTTTCTTGTCGTCTCTTCTCCTCCTCCGGTCACTGTGCAACGTGTGACCGGGAAAAGTGCAACAGTTTCTTTAGAAAAATGGTTTTCCTATAAAACCGGTAGGGGGCGCTTTAGGACGCGCAACTATATACAAGGGGAAGGTGGCCGCTCTCAGTCCTCGGCCAGGTAAAGGGAAGGGAATGGCTGTTCACAGTCCTCAGCCTGTAGGATTAAGGGTAAACCGGGCGAACAGTTCACATCTTGCTGGTCCCAACGGGGACTATATTTACTTTAACAGTTTCTTTGTACCCCGACGGGTAACTATATACATTCTCCTTCACTTCCGTCCTCAACGACGGCGTCCTCCTGCTCTCTTCTTGTAATCAACTGTAGCTTCAGACCCGTCCGGGTCCTCCTGCTCCTCCCCCTCGCACCGCAACTCCTCCTCCGTCAGGCGGTGTACGTGGAGGGCGTAGGGTCCTTTGGCACACTTGTGCCGGGTGAAAGTGACCTCGTCTCCGATGTAGAGGTCACGACCTCTGTGACCCTCCGGCAGATGGGATTCAACGTCTCTGCGCGTTACAAAAACGTCACCGGAGGTGTTGTGGTCTCGGATGAAGCCCCACCCATGCTGCTGGTTGAACTTGATCACTGTCCCGATGGTGCGGGGACAATGCGCTGCACGGGGGTCCCTCCTGGTCCGGCTCTTCTGCTCGGCACTCCTTATTTGGGCCTGTTGTTCTCGGACCCGCCTCTCTTCCCGCTCCCTTGCAAACTGTTCGAGCTGCTGGCGGCAGCACTCAGCACGTTCTGCTGCAGCTGCCCGGGTCTCTTGAGTGAACTCCATTAGGTCTTCTCCGGTGGGGTCCCACTCAAATTTGGTTTCTTCCAGCGGGGGCGAGATCCGGGTCACGGGCTTCGGAGCCGGAATCAGGGGCTCACACATGGGCCCTACTCTCTGCTGCCGCTCCAGCTCATAGTATTCCTCGGGCCAGATGAAGGGCCGCCCGTCCGGCCATGTGAGCTGGTTGAACAAGTCCTCTCCCAGACGCGGCACCCTTGGTTTTACGGGCGCGGGCACGGTGGTGGCGGCGCCCGGGTTGCCCAGGCCTTGCGGCCAGGCCTGGGGCACCTGGAAGGTGAAGGGCACCGTTAATACGGCGGCGCCCTGGGCTACCTGGCCCTGCGACCAGGCCGGTGGCCCCGCGGAGGTAGGGGGCGCTGTTGGTGGTGCGGCGCCCGGGAATTCTAGGCCCTGCGACCAGGCTGGTGTTGCTTCCTGTTTGGCCACGCTCGGGGTCGTTGCGCATGGCGTCACAGGGGTCGCGGCGGCGGCTTCCGGTTGGGGCCTAGTCCGTAGCGGTGACATGGCGGTTACGGGCACAGCAGGGGGACTTTCGGGCTCTGCGACGGGGAGCTGGGGCAGGTACGCGGTTTCCCGGCTTGGGGTATAGGCGTCCCCTTTACCTGCCTCCTTGCATCCGGCTCCCTTTTCGGCGCCGTCTCCGGCCTTGGGTCCTCCCGCGCCATCCTCAGAGGCGGTCTGTTTCCTCTTCCAGGGTAGCGTGCTCCGTTCACGGGTCTCGGCTTGCTGTGCCATCTCCCGGCTCCACGCCGCCAATGTCTCTCGCTGTACCCGGGCCATCCTCCGTGCGAGGCCCTCCAGGGCAGTCTGTGCACACTCCCGATCTCGGGGGAGCTGTGCAAGGACCTCCACT
The DNA here is from genome assembly GCF_046119375.1 of Phyllobates terribilis. Lineage (NCBI taxonomy): Eukaryota > Metazoa > Chordata > Amphibia > Anura > Dendrobatidae > Phyllobates > Phyllobates terribilis. The sequence goes on along the minus strand of NW_027363977.1, from coordinate 152,871 downwards.
AGGCCTAGTGGGGTCGTGGTCTCCAGCAGGCTCCTGACCAACGGGTCGGTGCTGCTCTGCTCTTCTCCCGGCAGGCTCCTGGCCAGCGGGCCGGTGCTGCTCTGCTCTCCTTCTTCTGTCTCTAGCAGACTCCTGGCCAGCGGGCCGGTGCTGTTCTGCTTTCTCTCCATCTCCGGGTAAGCTCCTCCGCTACTCTTCTCCAGGCTTCTTGCCTCCGGGTGCGCTCGCTCCAGACTCCTCCAGGCGGCACCCATCTTCGCTCTTTTCTTTCGTCTCCTCCCACTTCGAGGGCGGTCCCGGGGCAACTCGGTGACTGTCAGCTCCAGGGGCAGTTCTTTCACGCTGACAGACACCTCTAGCATCACAGTCTCTGTTGGTGGGGGCGGTTTCCACTTTTGGCGCCATTTTCGGTCCCGGCCCACGATGGGAGGTGGCCTCTTACCATCTTCTGGCACGCCCATAATGGCGTCCGCTGCTCTTCTAAGGCGGGAAAATGGCGGGAATCGCTTCCCAGTGGCGGGAAACTCTGCAGATGGCGAGAAAAAGCTGGAAATGGCGGACAACCGGCGGGAATCGACTGGTGATGGCGTCCGATGGCGGGGACCCTCCGGAACCAGCAGGAGACTTCTTTCTGAGGTAAACTTGCACTTTTCTTCAGGCACGCAGTACCCGGTTGTTGCGGGCACGTAATCCTGCCGACTACGCCAAAGTTGACGCGCCCCCTGGGACATATTCCTTTTTGAGGGGAATACCCGGCACCGGATCAGATGGGGGTTGTAGTCTCCGAGCGGCTGTGACCCGGCCCGTGCCCAGGGCGTCAAACTCAGTGTTATGTGGCAGTCCTACAGATGTTATTAAGTTCGTTGTGTCGACTACGCCACCCGTTGTGTTGCGGTCACTATGGCCGCCGCTGCAGCAGGGTCCGCTGAGGCTGATGGTGTTGGTGCAGCTTTTGGTAGTATAACCCCCAACGGGTGGGGTATAGCCTCAGGGGGACAGGTGCAGAGGATGGGGGTTGTGGTGGTGCAGTGCAGACGGCAATTAAAGACAGAGTCGGGTTGTGCAGTTTAGGGTATTTACTTACTGCTGATTTTCCTGGTCACTCTAGCTCCAAGTGACCACCCGAGCCGTGCTGCGTCCACCAGGTCCTGGATCCAGCCAACCCCCAAACAAGTCCGGAGCGTGGCCCTGAGCTCTCCTTCTGTCCTTTCCTCTGGCCGTCCCCACCAGTGATCCACCTAGGTCCAGCTCCCTCGGGCCTTCTGTTGGGACACCCTTGGCCTTGGGTTCCCTGACCCTCCACGTGGTATGCCTTCGGGGTGGATGTGGTGGGTGGCCGTGGCAGATGCTGCCCACGGCCTCCGGTCTCTGGCTAGGGTGTGTTTTCTGCCCCCACCAGTTTGGGATCCGGTACCCTGTGCCGACTCCTCACCCGGTGCTTTAATTTGGGTTCTTGGGTCCTCTCTGTTTTCCCCTCTGGGTACTCCTTCTCTGCTCCTCTCTCACTCATCAGGCTCAGGTCTGCTCTGCTCTTCCTCTCTGCTTGCTGATTTGCTCTGCAACAGACTTGTTCTCTCCAACTCACTGACTTGCTCTCTGCAACTGACCCTGTTCTTAGTTGGTGCCCACCTTATATATCCCTCTATGTGTGAGCTCAGGGGACCAGCACCCAATGAGCTCCTAACTTTACCCAGGCTGCTCCCCCTATCTGCCCCTACACTACTTGGGATGTTCCAACCCCCTCCCACTCCAGCCAAGGACAGACTCGGTCGTACCTGCACATTTCTAAGTGGGAGTACCGTTGGTCTGCCCTCCGGAAATGGGATGTGTGTAGTGCATGCAGCCTACCGAGCTCAGTCCCACTCTCCATCCTTGCCCGGGAGTGGAACATCACACCTCTGGGTTGAGGTGCAATACTCCTGTAGCAGCCGAATCCTCAGGGTGCTACATATACGTGTCTTTTGCCTGAACTGCGCACCCCTCGGTGAAGACAGTGAGTTTTTTGGGGGCAGCTTATGGTCGGCTCAGGATATGAACACCCCCTGATCTGCTTGAAAATATAACTGAAATAAAATGTTGAGAAAAAATTTCAAATATCACGTTGACCCTTCAAGTCACTGTCTTGTAAATCTGTATCACTTCTACACAGAATAGGTGATTGGTCTGAAATCACTCGGGGTGTAAAGAGAATCTGTCATCACAGAATAACTAATCAAACCAATCGCAGCCCCTCAGTATATCATGGCACCCTGTATCTTGATTGGCAGCTGTAGCTTTATAGACTCGAGTGGGGGTCTCAAACATTTGGCCACAGAGGCTGCTTCATGCAGGCCGCAGGCACCATACACCTTGAGGATTGTGGCACGTCAGCACTTTTTCAGTGGAACATATTGCAGGCGCCGTGCACAGACAAGCTCTTTGCTCAGCTATACCAATGCCAACTGTGGGTCAATCACAGGCCAGCAGCTAATGTCTGCAGGGGACCAGGATGGGAACAGTACTAGAAGATGAGGATCAGGATCTTGACATTACTGCAAAGAGACATTACTACAAAAAGGGGACCAGGAAGGGACACGTTACTGTGAGATAGGGAGCCGAATGGTGAGATTGCTACAAAAAGGGGACCAGGTAAGAGGATATTTCTACAAGATGGCCATGATGGGAGACAATAAAACAAGATGAGTACCATGACGGGGGACATAAGCACAAGATAGGAACCATGATGGGGACAACCCCACTAGGCCTGGTGGAGATCCTGGCACAGCTCCCCCGAGACCGGGAGTGTGCACAGACCGCGCTGGAGGGCCTCGCACGGAGGATGGCCCAGGTGCAGCGAGACACGCTGGCAGAGTGGAGCAAAGAGATGGCCCAGCAGACCGGAACCCGTCAGCGGAGCACGCCACCCGAGATGAGGAGACAGACCGCCTCTGAGGATGGAGCAGGAGGAGTGTAGGCCGGAGACGGCGCCGAGGAGGGAGCTGAACAGACGGAGGCAGGTAAAGGGGACGTCACTACCCCAAGCGGAGAAACCGTGATCCTGCCCCAGCTCCCCGTCGCAGAGCCCGAAATTCCCCCTGCCGTGCCCGTCGCTGCAGCGTCACCGCTCCAGACTAGGCCCCAAACAGAAGCCGCGGCCGCGACCCCTGTGACTTCACGCGCCTCAACTCTGAGCGCGGCCAAGCAGGAAACACCACCGGCCTGGTCGCAGGGCCGAGCGCCCCCGGGCGCTGCAGTGCCAACAGCGCCCTCTACCTCCACCGTGCCACCGGCCTGGTCGCAGGGCCAAGTAACCCCGGGCGCCGCCGTCCTAACGGTGCCCTTTACCTTTAGGGTGCCCCAAGCCTGGTCGCAAGGCCTGGTCAACCCGGGCGCCGCTACCATCACCGCGCCCTCAACATCTCGAGTGCCGCACCTGGGTGAAGATCTATTTGCCCAGCACACGTGCCCGGATGGGCAGCCTTTTATATGGCCACAGGAGTACTACCAACTGGAACTCCAAAAAGCAAGGCCCCTGTGCGAGCCCCTGATTCCGGCTCCGAAGCCCGTCAGGAGAACCCCGCTCCCGCTGGAAGAAGTGTAGCACCCTGAGGATTCGGCTGCTACAGGAGTATTGCACCTCAGCCAGAGGTGTGATATTCCACTCCCGGGTAAGGATGGAGTGTGGAACTGAGCTCAGATAGCTGCATGCACTACATACATCCCATTTCCGAGGGACAGACCTATGGTACTCCCACTAGGAAAATGTGCAGGTACAACCGTGTCTGTCCCTGGCTGGAGTGGGAGGGGGGTGGAACATCCCAGTAGTGTAGGGGCAGATAGGGGGAGCAGTCTGGGTAGTGCTAGGAGCTCTTTGGGTGCTGGTCACCTGAGCTCACACATAGAGGGGGTATATAAGGTGGGAACCATCTTAGAACAGGGTCAGACGTCAGTCAGTCAGTCAGCCAGTCAGTCTGTTTTAGTGAAGACTTTGCAGAGCAGTGGAGGAAAGCAGAGGAGCAGAGCAGCCCCAGGCCCAGAGAGAGAGAGGAGAAAGAAAGACCCAGAGGGGAAGAAAGAAGGAACTCTAAGAGCCCAAATTAAATCAAAGGGTGAAGAGTTGGCACAAGGGTACCGGATCCCAAACTGGTGGAGGGCACTTATCCTCAGCCAGAGACCGGAGGCCGTGGGCAGAATCTGCCACGGCCACCCACTATATCCACCCGGAAGGCAGACCACGCATAGGGTCAGGGAACCCAGAGACAAGGGTTTACCAACAAGAGGCCCGAGGGAGCCGGACTTAGGTGGATCCCTGGTGGGGAAGGCCAGAGACGAGGACAGGACAGAAAGGGAGCTCAGAACCACGCTCCAGAACTACTTGGGGGTTGGCCGAGTCCAGGACCTGGTGGACGCAGCACGGCTCGGGTGGTCACTCAAGGCCGGAGTGACCAGTACAAGAACAGCAGTAAGTAAAAACCCTGAACTGCAGAACCCGACTCTGACTCTCATTACCATCCTCACTGCACCTCCACAACCACCATCCTCTGCACCTGACCCCCTGAGGCCATACCCCTCCCGTTGGGGGTTATACTACCGAAGCTGCACAAACACCATCAGCCTCAGCGGACCCTGCTGCAGCGGCGGCCGTAGTGACCGCAATTCAACGGGTGGCGTAGTCGACATAAAGAACATCCAGTAACATCATAGGACTGCCACACACTGAGCTTGACACCCTGGGCACGGACCGGGTCACAGCCGCTCGGAGACTACAACCCCCATCTGATCCGGCTCCGGGTATTCCCCTAAAGAATATGGCTCAGGGGGCGCGTCAACTTTGGCGTAGTCGGCAGGATAACGTGCCCGCAACAACCGGGTACTGCGTGCCTGAAGAAAAGTTCACCGTTACCTCAAAAAGAAGTCTCCCGCCGGTTCCGGAGGGTCCCCGCCATCGGACCCCATCACAAGTCGATTCCCGCCGGTTGTCCGCCATTTGCAGCTTTTTCCCGCCATCTGCAGAGTTTCCCGCCACTGGGAGACGATTCCCGCCATTTCCAAAGATTTCCCGCCTTGGAAGAGCGGACGCCATTATGGGCGTGCCAGAGGATGGCAAGAGGCCGCCTCCCATCGTGGGCCAGGTCGAAGAATGGCGCCAAAAGCGGAAACCGCCCCCACCAACAGAGACTGTGATGCTGGAAGTGTCCATCAGCGTGAAGGAACTGCCCCTGGAGCTGACAATCACCAAGTTGCCCCGGGACCGCCCTCGAAGTGGGAGGAGACAGAACAAAAGAACGAAGATGGGTGCCGCCTGGAGCAGTCTGGAGAGAGCGCACCCGGAGACAAGAAGCCTGGAGCAGAGTCCAGAGAAAGCTTACCCGGAGATGGAAGGCGAGGCGGGCAGCACCGACCCAGTGGTCAGGAGCCTGCTGGAAGCAACAAGTCCACTAGGCTTAGTGGAGATCCTAGCACAGCTCCCCCGAGATCGGGAGTGTGCACAGACTGCGCTGGAGGGCCTCGCACGGAGGATGGCCCAGGTGCAACGGGAGGCGTTGGCGGAGTGGAGCCGAGAGATGGCCCAGCAGACTGAAACCCGTCAGCGGAGCACGCCACCCGAGAAGAGGAGACAGACCGCCTCTGAGGATGGCGCAGGAGGACTCAAGGCCGGAGACGGCGCCGAGAAGGGAGCCGAACGAATGGAGGCAGGTAAAGGGGACGTCTTTACCCCAAACCGGGAAACCGCGTACCTGCCCCAGCTCCCCGTCGCAGAGCCCGAAGTACCCCCTGCCGTGCCCGTCGCTGCAACGTCACCGCCGCAGACTAGGCCTCAACCGGAAGCCGCGACCCCTGTGACGTCACGCGCCTCGACCCCGAGCGCGGCCAAACAGGAAACACCATCGGCCTGGTCGCAAGGCCTAGTACCCCCGGGCGCCGCAATACCAACAGCGCCCCCTACCTCCGCGGAGCCCCCGGCCTGGTCGCAGGGCCGAGTAACCCAGGGCGCCGCCGTCCTTACGGTGCCCTTTACTTTCAAGGTGCCCCAAGCCTGGTCGCAAGGCCTGGGCAACCCGGGCGCCGCTACCATCAACGTGCCCTCAACATCAAGAGTGCCGCACCTGGGTGAAGACCTGTTCGCCCAGCATACGTGCCCGGATGGGCAGCCCTTTGTCTGGCCAGAAGAATACATCCAGCTGGAGCTGCAAAAAGCAAGGGCCATGTGCGAACCCCTGATCCCGGCTCCAAAGCCCGTAAAGAGGATCTCGCCCCCGCTGGAAGAGACCCAGTTTGAGTGGGACCCCACCGGAGAAGATCTCATGGGGTTCACTCAGGAGACTCGGGCAGCCGCAGCGGAGCGTGCAGAGTGCTGCCGCCAGCAGCTCGAGGTCTTCGAGAGGGAGCGGAGAGAGAGGCGGGTCCGGGAACAGCAAGCCCAAATAAGGAGCGCGGAGCAGAAGAGCCGGACCAGGAGAGACCCCCGTGCAGCGCATGGTCCCCGTACCATCGGGACTGTGATAAAGTTCAACCTGCAGCATGGGTGGGGTTTCATCAGGGATCACCACACCCCCGGCGACGTCTTCGTGACCAGAAGAGACGTTGAGTCCCACCTACCGGAGGGACACAGAGGTCGTGACCTGTATATAGGGGACGAGGTCACCTTCACCCGGCACAAGTGTGCCAAAGGACCCTACGCCCTCCATGTGCATCGCCTGACGGAGGAGGAGCTGCGGTGTGAGGAGGAGCAAGAGGACCCGGACGGGTCTGAACCTGAAACGAATCAACCAACAAGAAAGAGCAGGAGGAAGCCGTAATTGAAGTACGGTATTGTGAGACTGTAAAATAGTTACCCGTCGGGGTACCAAAAACTGTTGCTGCTATTATAGTCCCCGTTGGGACCAGCGAATTGAACTGTTACCCGTGTGTCCCCTATCCATTACCTGGCCGAGGACTGAGAGCGGCCACTTTCCCTTGTATATAGTTGCGCTTCCTAAAGCGCCCCCTACTGGTTTTATAGGAAAGCCGTATTTATTCTTCAAGAGACAATTGCACTTTTCCCGGTCACAAGTTGCACCGTGACCGGAGGAACCAGAAGCAAGAAGAGTTTGCCAGAATGTTGTTTATGAAAAGTTTAATATGAAAAGTTTTAATGCTGCTAATATATGACGTTTTATATGTTTTATTATGTTGATGTTTATGAAAAAAAAAAATTGTATGTTTTGGTGTTTTGTTTCCTTACAGCCCGAGGACGTGCTGTGCTTTACCAGAGGGGAATGTAGCACCCTGAGGATTCGGCTGCTACAGGAGTATTGCACCTCAGCCAGAGGTGTGATATTCCACTCCCGGGTAAGGATGGAGTGTGGAACTGAGCTCAGATAGCTGCATGCACTACATACATCCCATTTCCGAGGGACAGACCTATGGTACTCCCACTAGGAAAATGTGCAGGTACAACCGTGTCTGTCCCTGGCTGGAGTGGGAGGGGGGTGGAACATCCCAGTAGTGTAGGGGCAGATAGGGGGAGCAGTCTGGGTAGTGCTAGGAGCTCATTTGGTGCTGGTCACCTGAGCTCACACATAGAGGGAGTATATAAGGTGGGAACCATCTTAGAACAGGGTCAGACGTCAGTCAGTCAGCCAGTCAGTCTGTTTTAGTGAAGACTTTGCAGAGCAGTGGAGGAAAGCAGAGGAGCAGAGCAGCCCCAGGCCCAGAGAGAGAGAGGAGAAAGAAAGACCCAGAGGGGAAGAAAGAAGGAACTCTAAGAGCCCAAATTAAATCAAAGGGTGAAGAGTTGGCACAAGGGTACCGGATCCCAAACTGGTGGAGGGCACTTATCCTCAGCCAGAGACCGGAGGCCGTGGGCAGAATCTGCCACGGCCACCCACTATATCCACCCGGAAGGCAGACCACGCATAGGGTCAGGGAACCCAGAGACAAGGGTTTACCAACAAGAGGCCCGAGGGAGCCGGACTTAGGTGGATCCCTGGTGGGGAAGGCCAGAGACGAGGACAGGACAGAAAGGGAGCTCAGAACCACGCTCCAGAACTACTTGGGGGTTGGCCGAGTCCAGGACCTGGTGGACGCAGCACGGCTCGGGTGGTCACTCAAGGCCGGAGTGACCAGTACAAGAACAGCAGTAAGTAAAAACCCTGAACTGCAGAACCCGACTCTGACTCTCATTACCATCCTCACTGCACCTCCACAACCACCATCCTCTGCACCTGACCCCCTGAGGCCATACCCCTCCCGTTGGGGGTTATACTACCGAAGCTGCACAAACACCATCAGCCTCAGCGGACCCTGCTGCAGCGGCGGCCGTAGTGACCGCAATTCAACGGGTGGCGTAGTCGACATAAAGAACATCCAGTAACATCATAGGACTGCCACACACTGAGCTTGACACCCTGGGCACGGACCGGGTCACAGCCGCTCGGAGACTACAACCCCCATCTGATCCGGCTCCGGGTATTCCCCTAAAGAATATGGCTCAGGGGGCGCGTCAGAAGCACAGTTCGAGTGGGACCCCACCGGAGAAGACCTCATGGGGTTCACCCAAGAAACACGGGCAGCCGCAGCGGAGCGTGTGGAGTGCTGCCGCCAGCAGTTGGCAGTCTTCGAGCGAGAACGGAGAGAGAGGCGGGTCCGTGAGCAGCAGATGCAGATACGGAGCGCGGAGCAGAAGAGCCGGAACAGGAGAGACCCCCGTGCAGCTCATGGTCCCCGTACCACCGGGACTGTGATTAAATTTCAATTGCAGCACGGTTGGGGCTTCATAAGAGACCATCATACCCCCGGCGACGTCTTTGTCACCCGCAGAGACGTAGAAAGCCATCTGCCGGAGGGACACAGAGGTCGTGACCTATATGTAGGGGATGAGGTCACCTTTACCCGGCACAAGTGTGCCAAAGGACCCTACGCTCTCCATGTACACCGGCTGACGGAGGAGGAGCTGCGGTGTGAGGAGGAGCAAGAGGACCCGGACGGGTCTGAAGCTTACCAGCAAGAAGGAGCAGGAGGAAGCCGTCATTAAAGTACGGTAAAGAGAGACTGTATATAGTTACCCGTCGGGGTACCAGAACTGTTGCTGCTTTAAATATGTTCCCCGTTGGGACAAGTGTGAACTTTAACCCGTGTGTCCCTATTCCCACTGACCGAGGACTGAGAGCGGCCACACCTCCATTGTATATAGTTGCGCTTTCTAAGGCGCCCCCTACTGGTTTTATAGGAAAGCTGAGTTTTTCAAGAAGAGACTGTGCACTTTACCCGGTCACAAGTCGCACCGTGGCCGGAGGAACAAGAAAAAAGTTTTATGATATATGATGTTTTATATGTTGATGTGTTATGAAAAAAAAAAAAAAAAATTGTATGTTTTTGGATGTTTTATTCTCTTACAGCCCGAGGACGTGCTGTGATTTACCAGGGGGGAATGTAGCACCCTGAGGACTCGGCTGCTACAGGGGTATTACACCTCAAGCCAGAGGTGTGGTATTCCACTCCCGGGTAAGGATGGAGTGTGGAACTGAGCTCAGTAGGCTGCATGCACTACATACATCCCATTTCCGGGGGACAGATCGATGGTACTCCCACTAGATATATGTGCAGGTACGACAGTGTCTGTCCCTGGCTGGAGTGGGAGGGGGGTGGAACATCCCAGTAGTGTAGGGGCAGATAGGGGGAGCAGTCTGGGTAAAGATAGGAGCTCATTGGGTGCTGGTCACCTGAGCTCACACATAGAGGGAGTATATAAGGTGGGAACCATCTTAGAACAGGGTCAGACAGTGAGACAGTCAGTCTTGTGTAGAGCAGAGGAGAAGAGCAGAGAAGCTCAGCCAGCTCCAAGGCCAAGAGAGAGAGAGAGGAGAAAAGAAGGACCCAGAGGGGAAGAAGAAGGAACCCCAAGAACCTAAAATCAGACCAGAAGGGTGAAGGGTTGGCAACTCGGGTACCGGATCCCAAGCTGGCAGAGGCAAAGCACACCTTAGCCAGGAACCGGAGGTCGTGGGCAGGATCTGCCACGACCCTCACTAAATCCACTGAGAAGGCACACCGAGTATAGGGTCAGGGAACCCAGAGAAAAGGTTTAACCAACAAGAGACCCGAGGGAGCCGGACATAAGTGGATCCCTGGTGGGAACGGCCGTAGAAAGGAAAGTCAGAAAGGGAGCTCAGGATCACGCTCCAGAATTGCTTGGGAGTTGGCCGAGTCCAGGACCTGGTGGACGCAGCACGGCTCGGGTGGTCACTCATGGCCAGAGTGACCAAAAGAACAGCAGTAAGTAAAAACCCTGAACTGCACAGCCCGACTCTGAGTCTTCTTACCATCCACACTGCACCTCCACAACTACCATCCTCTACATCTGACCCCCTGAGGCTATACCCCTCCCGTTGGGGGTTATACTACCACAGCTGCACACATACCACCAGCCTCAGCAGACCCTTCTGCAGCGGCGGCCGTAGTGACCGCAAATCAACGGGTGGCGTAGTCGACACAAAGAACATCCAACAACATCTGCAAGGACTGCCACACACTGAGTTTGACACCCTGGGCACGGACCGGGTCACCGCCACTCGGAGACTACAACCCCCATCTGATCCGGCTCCGGGTATCCACAAACAGCACTGGCCCAGGGGGCGCGTCAATTATACAAGATTACAACCACAATTCATGAAGAAACAAATTTTGCATGCCAGTATTTAATAAAATGTGAGAGGTAGAAAGCTTTTTTTTTGTTAAATTAAAAAATTTGTTTGTTTTTTATATTATCACTTTTCATAGTTTAAAAACTTACACAAAGCTCTGATTGTTCATGTTTGATAAAATTTTACTTTTCTTGTTTGTCCACCAGTCCTGGTCAGCACCAGCATTATGAAGAGCGGCTGGACATTATCATAATTTATATCACAAATGTGGCAGAAATGATCACATAAATGTTGTCTAGCTCCGCCCACTCTTCAGAAATGTCGCTGCTGTGGCTGGGACTGGTGGAAATACAGTAAAAGTCAAATTTGGGCAAAACTGAACAATCAGTGCTGTTTGTAATTATGTATGTCACAAAAAGTGACAATACATACATACATTTATAATTCCTATGCCATGAGATTGGAATCTATGAGGAGCTCCTGGAATTAACTCCATTCTGGAGGTTTCAGTCATGAGCCGTCTAGATTGGATTTGATCCTATGAGGACATCGCTCCAGCAACTCCATTCTACTCAGGTCACCAATGAACTGTACAGAATAGAGGCTACAGGGAGATCATCTAAAAATCCACACCGATCTAGACGGCTCACTAGTGAATCAGATAGAATGGAGTTGCTCAAATGAGGTCCTCAAAAAATCCACTCCAATCTATACGGCTCACTAGTGAATCAGCTACAATGGAGTTGCTCAAATGAGGTCCTCAAAAAATCCACTCCGATCTATACGGCTCACTAGTGAATCAGCTAGAATGGAGTTGCTCAAATGAGGTCCTCAACAAATCCACTCCAATACAATGTTGTAAATTATGAGGACTCTGTTGCTGCGCTCTGTTATGTTTCTCCCTGCGAAGCTCCGCTCACTCTTTGAAAAACTCGATTCCAGTCACCTCAGCACCAAACAGTACAGTTTGGAGGCTACAGTGAGATCCTCAAGAAATCCACTCCGATCTATACGGCTCACTAGTGAATCAGCTAGAATGGAGTTGCTAAAATGAGGTCCTCAAAAAATCCACTCCAATACAATGTTCTAAATTATGAGGACTCTGTTGCTGCGCTCTGTTATGTTTCTCCCTGCGAAGCTCCGCTCACTCTTTGAAAAACTCGATTCCAGTCACCTCAGCACCAAACAGTACAGTTTGGAGGCTACAGGGAGATCCTCAAAATACCCACTCCGATCTAGATGGTTCACTAGTGAATCAGCTAGAATGGAGTTACTAAAATAAGGTCCTCAAAAAATCCACTCCGATCTAGACGGCTCACTAGTGAATCAGCTAGAATGGAGTTACTAAAATGAGGTCCACAAAAAATCCACTCCGATCTACACGGCTCACTAGTGAAACAGCTAGAATGGAGTTGCTCAAATGAGGTCCTCAAAAAATCCACTCCAATACAATGTTGTAAATTATGAGGACTGTGTTGCTGCGCTCTGTTATGTTTCTCCCTGCGAAGCTCCGCTCACTCTTTGAAAAACTCAATTCCAGTTGTGTCACCCTGGCCTGGATGCCACAAGTGTAATTAAAGCTGTGTCTGAGAGCAAGGGGGAGGTTCTCTGGTCACGGGAACATTAGCATGCAATGCCTCCTGTCTCAGGCCAGTAGGGGGAGCAGGCTGCCCCTATAAAAGCTGGTACTGGGGGCAGGGTTTGAGAGAACTTGATGGCCTGTCTCAGCACTGAGACTTGTCCCAGAGCAGAGCAGGGACAGACAGTTGCACTGCACCTAAGAGGAAGTGTGGCAGGAGGAGAGCCACAAGCCAGAGACAAGAGGCGAAGAGAGCCTGTCTTGGCAGATAAAAGACTTACTTTACCAGACTTTGGTGTCTGAGGCTGGGAGGATTCCACATTCTCCAGCAGATAACCAGTTCGCAAGGGACTGTATATTCCTTGGCCTAAGAAGCCTGGAGGCCCTGCCACAACCGAAGGGACCAGTAAAGCCGTACAAGGCTGGGAGCAGAAAGGAACCCACGTCGCAGGCCATACAGGCGAGAATACACGGAAAGCTCGGAAACGTGGGCTGTTACCCTATAACGAGGAGATAGCCAGAAGGAGCACAGAAGCACGGTAGGCCTACACCCTCACCCTGACCAGGGCTAATTTCCCCGTTGCTCTCAGACATCCAGGTCCCCTCCTAGCCGGGACTGTTTATGGGTCAGTTTACCTGTTTTAGTAAAGACCCTGGACTGCAACTTGTTGTCTGTGTGCTCCTTGCTCCTCCAGCACTATCGGCACCGGGACTCTCACTACCATCACTCCCACCATCCACCACACTGCCCTGGGGCCGCACTCTTCCCGTGGGGAGTCACACCATCCCAGCTGCATATATCATCAGCCCCAGCGGTCTGCCCTGCAGCGGCGGTTCCTAATGACCGCAAATCCACGGGTGGCGTAGTCGGACATAATCAATAGCACATAACGGACTACCACTGGCCTGACCACCCTGAGCCACGGAACCGGGTTGCCACTACTACCCCCATCGTTCCCTATTGCCCGGATCTGAGTGCCCCACGGCCCAGGGGGCGAGTCACAGTCACTTCAGCACCTGTACAGTTTGGAGGCTACAGGGAGATCCTCAACATACCCACTCCGATCTACACGGCTCACTAGTGAATCAGCTAGAATGGAGTTGCTCAAATGAGGTCCTCAAAAAATCCACTCCAATACAATGTTGTAAATTATGAGGACTGTCGGCTGCACTCTGCTATGTTTTTCCCCGCGAGGCTACAGGGGGCGAGTCAGCTTTGGCGTAGTCGGCAGGATTTCGTGCCCGCAACCACCGGGTACTGTGTGCCTGAAAAAGACTTTTGTAACTTACCTGTGGCGAAGTTTCCCGCCATCCGGAGCCGATTCCCGCCATCAGACGCCATCTTGGACCGTTTCTCGCCGTTTTCTGCCGTCTTCCCGCCATCCGCAGCTGCTTCCCGCCATCAGACGCCATCTTCAGGACGCCGCGCGGGAAGAAGAGGGGCGTGGACGTCAAAACCGCGTGAGATCCGAAGCTCCGCCCCACGCACCGACGCTGCGCAAGGTCCTGGAAGGGAGAGAGAGCGACGCTGACGTCATCGGAGCGCGACGCCAGGTACTCGTCCATAGCAGCAGCAGTGGAGCCGCGGCCTACAGAAGAGGTTCGTCGGAAGGTAGGCCACGCTTAACTAGGGGGGGAGAAAGATGTCGTATACAGAGGCGCCCACTACCACCAACGCAGCTGCAGCAGCGGTGATGCCCTTTTCCCTGCCCTACATCCCTGGAGCGGCCTGGCTGCCCAAATACTCAGGGGAGCCCCATGCCCTAACTGACTTCAAGGAAAGGCTATACAGTTTGTTCCAAGTTTACCCCCTGACAGAGGAACAGAAGGTCAGCATATTAACAGGGCAGTTAACTGGCGAAGCCCAGAGGGAGGTAAAATCATGGCCCACTAAGGAGAAAAGAACTGTGAAGGGTATTCTGGCCCGGCTGCGGGGTACCTTTGACACACGTACCTCCGCTGAAATTAAAATGAGGTTCTATGGGTGTAAGCAGCGGGCACAGGACAGCATCAGAGACTATGCCCTAAATCTGCAGGAAGCCCTGAGGGCTATTCAACAAACTGACCCTGGCAGTGTGCAGGAAACGGATAAGCTGCTAACAGAACAATTCATAGAAGGTCTGCTGTCTAGCGCCCACAGGGCCCAACTGCGCCTCATGTTCTTTCAGAACCCCGACCTGACCTTTGCCCAATTTAAGGACAGGGCCATAAGGGTGCTCCGTGAATCTGCAACCAGTGGCGCTATAAACCCCCGGCGCCCTGCTCTCACCAACCACCAGGAGGCGGCGCCCTCCTCTATGGATCCCGTGGGGGCTGATGCACAGGCCCTGAACCAAGCCCCGTCGAAAGACCTGCACCACCAAGTCCAGGAGCTGACCAGGAGCGTCGCGGCGTTGACCAGGACCGTCCAGGCGTTGCAAGTGGACCCGTCAAGACCCATCGAGCTGGCTTCAAGTCCGGAGGATGTCCCGTGGCGTCGACAGAGGAGGATCCCGTCGTTCCGAGGGAGGCCCACAGACCGCTACGCAGAGGGTGGACAGCCCATTTGCCGTCGATGCAACCAGCCCGGACACATTTCCAGGTACTGTAATTTAAACGGGTCCAACCTGGGGCAGAGGGCCAACCCCCAGGCATAAGATCACCAGGCCCTTACAATTGGCGTAATAAGGACGTTGGGTGGCGCCCGGTTTTACCCGTGGTGCTGGACGGTATCCCCATGAGCGCCTTGCTGGATACTGGGTCACAAGTAACCACTATCCCTTATGTACTTTTTAAGCAGCATTGGACTGATGCTGATATCACACGGTATCCAGACAGTAACTTGAGCATCATCGCCAGTAATGGCTTACCCGTGCCGCAGATGGGGTTCAAGGAGATGACCATTAAAATTGGTAAAGTTGAACTACCGACACAGGGAGTGATTATTGTGGACATTGACCGTCGTGAAAGTCACCCTAAAATAACTGTGGGTACTAACGTGATTGAAAATTGTCTTTCAGAGGTAATTGTAATATTACAACTGGTGGCGGTGAATGCTAGTTCCAGCCAACAGAGAGTCCTCAACAAGGAGATAAAAGCCCTGATGAGACGGCAGCAGGTAGAACTGTCTGGTGGTGAGATCGGTAGCGTAAGACTGAGTGACCCATTCCCCATTTCCATGCCTCCCAAAAGTGAAATGATGATCTGGTGTCGGACTGCAATCGGGTTGAGAGGTAGAGACTACCAAGCCATGGTAGAACCCGTGTACTCAGACAGCAGGCCCACCATTTTGACAGCCCGGGGGGTGGTTGATGTCTGTCATGGGAGGGTGCCCATCCGCATTCTCAACATTGGGGAGAGGGAGGTACACTTACCCAGGTACGCTACACTCGCCAAGCTGTTTGTGGTCGAACACAAAGCTATCAGGGCCGTGGAACCCTTGCCTCCATCTCCTCAGGCGGAGGGTAATGGCTCCCAGAAACAAAAGGAGGACTGGTGCCAGAAACTCCACGTGGGTGCTAACTCCACTCCCCTGCACCAAGAACAAGGAGTCTACCGGGTGGTACAGGAGTACGAGAGAGTCTTTAGTAAGCACCCGCTAGACTTCGGCAGAGTAAAAGGGATAGAACACCACATCCCCACAGGGAGCCACCCACCAATAAAAGAGAGACACAGACCTGTACCCCCTGCACATTATCAGAACGCAAAGGGCATGCTAAGAGAAATGAAAGAAGCTGGGGTCATTCGAGATAGCTGTAGCCCCTGGGCAGCCCCCTTGGTTCTGGTGAAAAAGAAAGACGGCACCATGAGAATGTGCGTGGACTATAGACAAATCAACCGTATCACCCACAAAGACGCATATCCGCTGCCTAGAATAGAGGAGTCTTTAGCCGCACTAAAATCAGCTAACTTCTTTTCTACTTTGGACCTTACTAGCGGGTACTGGCAGGTTCCTGTGGCAGAGGCTGACAAAGAGAAGACCGCCTTCACCACCCCGATGGGACTGAGCGAATTCAACTGCATGCCTTTCGGGCTCTGCAATGCACCAGGGACCTTCCAGCGGCTGATGGAATGCTGTCTAGGGCACCGAAACTTCGAGACGGTTCTCCTTTACCTGGACGACGTGATCGTCTATTCGAAGACCTACGAGGACCACCTAAAACACCTGGCCGAGGTGTTCGAAGCCCTGGCAGGCTATGGCCTGAAGGTGAAACCATCGAAGTGTCACCTGCTGAAACCGAAGGTCCAGTATCTAGGGCACGTGGTAAGCACGGAAGGAGTGGCCCCCGACCCTGACAAGGTCACGGCAATCAAGAGCTGGCCAAGCCTCTCGAACATCAAAGAGGTGAGACAGTTTCTCGGGTTGGTAGGCTACTACCGAAGGTTCATCCCCGGGTTCACTAAGATGGCAGCTCCTATGCAGGACCTCCTGATCGGACAGTCTAAGTCCAGAAGTCAAAAGCCACCCTTCAAGCGGGATAAACCGGAAGAGGAGTCCTTCCGCCAGCTAAAGATGGCCCTCACGGGGGATGAGATCCTGGCCTACCCTGATTACGGCCAGCCTTTCATTCTCCACACAGATGCCAGTAATGTGGGACTGGGAGCCGTACTGTCCCAAAACCAACAGGGCAGAGAAAGGGTGAACGCGTACGCCAGCCGGAAGCTGAGGCCCACCGAGAGGAACCCGGAGAATTACAGCTCCTTCAAGATAGAATTCTTGGTGGTGGTGTGGGCCGTGACGGAACGCTTCAAGCATTACCTGGCCTCCGCAAAGTTCACCGTGTACACGGACAACAACCCGTTGACACACCTGGACAATGCAAGACTGGGTGCCCTAGAACAGCGGTGGATGGCCCATCTCTCCAACTATGACTTCGTGATCAAGTACCGGGCAGGCAAAATCAATGCCAACGCGGACGCCCTATCAAGGATGCCTCACTTACGTGAAGGTGACGAAGACCCAGAAGAGCTGGAGGAGGTAGAACTCCCCGCGTTTCACCGGTATGGAGCCGCTCAATACTCTCACCGCGTGAAGGAGGAGGATCTAACAACCGTGATGATCAATCCCCTACCTCACCACAGCTGGGCCGAGACCCAAGATAGTGACCCTGCAATCCGCCTGGTGAAAGATCTGCTGACCCGGAAAGACGCCCGCTTAGATCCAGATGCCCCAGAGGAAGCCAAGCAGCTATGGAAAGAGAAGAGCAAGCTGTTCCTCTACGAAGGCAAGTTGTGCAGAAGGATTGTCAACCACCGGACGCACGAGCTGACCTGGCAAGTCGTGGTCCCAAGGCGAGATGCAGCTATGGTCCTGGGGACTTACCATGACAGAGCGGGGCTCTTCGGTTGGAAGAAACTGGAGTTCCTGCTAAGAGGAAGATTCTTTTGGGTCGGCATGAGAGGTGCTGTAGAAAAATGGTGCAGAGACTGTGGCCCTTGTCACCTAAGGAGGAAGGACCGCACCAGCCAGAAGACACCCTTGAGGCCCATCGTCACCACGCAGCCTCTTGAGCTGGTAGCTCTAGACCATGTCAAGTTGGCTCCAAGCCGGTCAGGGTACATCTACGCCCTGACAATCGTGGACCACTATTCCCATTTTCTCGTGGTGGTCCCGGTAAAAGACTTGACAGCCCAAACAGCGGCCAGAGCCTTCCAGCAATATTTCTGCCGTCCACACGGGTATCCGGAACAGGTCCTGACAGACCAGGGTCCTGCGTTCGAGGCTGAAATCTTCCAGGAGTTCTGCAACCTCTATGGCTGTAAGAAGATTCGTACAACGCCTTACCACCTCCAAACCAACGGGATGTGTGAGAAGATGAACAATATAGTCATTGATCTCCTGAAGACCTTGCCCCTGGAGGAACGCAGCCTGTGGCCAGAAAAACTGCCGGACCTGATAGACCTATACAACAATATCCCGGTGAATGCTACAAACTGCACCCCGGCTTACCTGATGCGAGCTAGACCAGGTAAGCTGCCCGTAGACCTGGAGATGGGAGTCCTAATACCTGAGGACACCTCCCCGGATGCGGACTGGGATACGGAAAGGCAACTGCAGTACAAGAAGGTACAGGAGAGTGTGGAGAAGAGCCTGGCCCAGGTGAGAGAGAGGCAAGAAAAACTCTTCAACCAACACGCCCCTGCTGGTCCCCTAGAACCTGGTGAGCAAGTCCTGAAGCGGAAGAGAAGGCTACATAAGTTGGACGACCAGTGGGAAAGGGAACCCTACACCGTACTGCAGTCTGACCACGACAACCCAAAGGTGTGCGTAATCACCAAGGACGGAGGAGAAACCACTAGTGTCGTCTCCAGAGACCACCTCAAAAGGTGCCCCGAGCAACTCCGTAGTGCAGAAGAGGATCAGAGTGACCTTGAACCCGCAGAGGTCAAGGAAGAAATGATCAGCACCGTTCTCGGAGAGTTCCCTCAGTCCTGGACTCGCATAAATGATGCCATAGTGGTACCTGTCCTGCATTTCCTGCAACCGGCACAGCAACAACCAACACCAGAGCCGGAAGGTGAAGAGGAGCAAGCGGTTCCAGAGGCAGAAGAGCCTGTACCAGCAGCCCAGGAGAGTCAACCCTCTGCTGACAGTGAGCCTGCCATGCCTGCGGTAAGCCAAAGGACCCGCAGACAGCTGCCTGCCCTACCTGTACACCCAGCTGGTAGCTGTACCCCTAACGCTAGTGGGGAAAGCCAGGTTGGTCCACCACCAGACAGTGGGCTAAGGAGGTCAACCAGGAGCACAAAGGGGCAGATACCGCTCGCTGGAAAATATAGAGCGCGCTAAGATTGTAAATAACCCTGTTGCCAAATGTTGAATTGTTTGCCAAGTTACATGCATGTCTGGTAATTCTGTGTTTCAGTTTCTTGCAGCTACCGTAAGGACTCACAGGTTATGGACTTTTTATAACCAGGACCTTGTATGGACTGCGTTCGGAGCCTAACCCAGGAATGAACTAAGACTGTAAAGGACTTGGGGTAGGACAGACCCCCACCTGGTTAAGGCTCCCCGTTGTATTGGTGATATGGACACCCGGTCAAAGACCACACTGTGACCTTAAGAACTCAATCTGTGCGTCACTTTCCTGATAATGTTTTATAGTTATGCATATTGTCTTTGTTTACTGTTTAGTCCCGGAGTACTAAATTTTACTAGGGGGGAATGTGTCACCCTGGCCTGGATGCCACAAGTGTAATTAAAGCTGTGTCTGAAAGCAAGGGGGAGGTTCTCTGGTCAGGGGAACATTAGCATGCAATGCCTCCTGTCTCAGGCCAGTAGGGGGAGCAGGCTGCCCCTATAAAAGCTGGTACTGGGGGCAGGGTTAGAGAGAACTTGATGGCCTGTCTCAGCACTGAGACTTGTCCCAGAGCAGAGCAGGGACAGACAGTTGCACTGCACCTAAGAGGAAGTGTGGCAGGAGGAGAGCCACAAGCCAGAGACAAGAGGCGAAGAGAGCCTGTCTTGGCAGATAAAAGACTTACTTTACCAGACTTTGGTGTCTGAGGCTGGGAGGATTCCACATTCTCCAGCAGATAACCAGTTCGCAAGGGACTGTATATTCCTTGGCCTAAGAAGCCTGGAGGCCCTGCCACAACCGAAGGGACCAGTAAAGCCGTACAAGGCTGGGAGCAGAAAGGAACCCACGTCGCAGGCCATACAGGCGAGAATACACGGAAAGCTCGGAAACGTGGGCTGTTACCCTATAACGAGGAGATAGCCAGAAGGAGCGCAGAAAGCACGGTAGGCCTACACCCTCACCCTGACCAGGGCCAATTTCCCCGTTGCTCTCAGACATCCAGGTCCCCTCCTAGCCGGAACTGTTTATGGGTCAGTTTACCTGTTTTAGTAAAGACCCTGGACTGCAACTTGTTGTCTGTGTGCTCCTTGCTCCTCCAGCACTACCGGCACCGGGACTCTCACTACCATCACTCCCACCATCCACCACACTGCCCTGGGGCCGCACTCTTCCCGTGGGGAGTCACACCATCCCAGCTGCATATATCATCAGCCCCAGCGGTCTGCCCTGCAGCGGCGGTTCCTAATGACCGCAAATCCACGGGTGGCGTAGTCGGACATAATCAATAGCACATAACGGACTACCACTGGCCTGACCACCCTGAGCCACGGAACCGGGTTGCCACTACTACCCCCATCGTTCCCTATTGCCCGGATCCGAGTGCCCCACAGCCCAGGGGGCGAGTCACAGTCACTTCAGCACCTGTACAGTTTGGAGGCTACAGGGAGATCCTCAACATACCCACTCCGATCTAGACGGCTCACTAGTGAATCAGCTAGAATGGAGTTGCTCAAATGAGGTCCTCAAAAAATCCACTCCAATACAATGTTGTAAATTATGAGGACTGTCGGCTGCACTCTGCTATGTTTTTCCCCGCGAGGCTACACCTTCTCTTTGAAAAACTCAATTCCAGTCACCTCAGCACCTGTACAGTTTGGAGGCTACGGGGAGATCCTCAACATACCCACTCCGATCTAGACGGCTCACTAGTGAATCAGCTAGAATGGAGTTGCTCAAATGAGGTCCTCAAAAAATCCACACCAATACAATGTTGTAAATTATGAGGACTGTGTTGCTGCGCTTTGTTACGTTACTCCCCACGAGGCTCCGCTCACTCTTTGAGAAAATTCGATTCCAGTCACCTCAGCACCTGTACAGTTTGGAGGCTACAGGGAGATCCTCAACATACCCACTCCGATCTAGACGGCTCACTAGTGAATCAGCTAGAATGGAGTTGCTCAAATGAGGTCCTCAAAAAATCCACACCAATGCAATGTTGTAAATTATGAGGACTGTGTTGCTGCGCTTTGTTACGTTACTCCCCACGAGGCTCCGCTCACTCTTTGAGAAAACTCAATTCCAGTCACCTCAGCACCTGTACAGTTTGGAGGCTACAGGGAGATCCTCAACATACCCACTCCGATCTAGACGGCTCACTAGTGAATCAGCTAGAATGGAGTTGCTCAAATGAGGTCCTCAAAAAATCCACACCAATACAATGTTGTAAATTATGAGGACTGTGTTGCTGCGCTTTGTTACGTTACTCCCCACGAGGCTCCGCTCACTCTTTGAGAAAACTCGATTCCAGTCACCTCAGCACCAAACTGTACAGAGTGAAGGCTATAGGAAGGTCCTCAAAAAATCTACTCCGATCTAGACGGCTCAGTAGTGAATCAGCTAGAATGGAGTTCCTAAAATGAGGTCCTCAAAAAATCCACTCCGATCTAGACGGCTCACTAGTGAATCAGCTAGAATGGAGTTACTAAAATGAGGTCCTCAAAAAATCTACTCCTATCTAGACGGCTCACTGGTGAATCAGCTAGAATGGAGTTACTAAAATGAGGTCCTCAAAAAATCCACTCCAATACAATGTTGTAAATTATGAGGACTCTGTCGCTGCGCTTTGTTACGTTTTTCCCCACGTAAAACTGAACGATCAGCGCTGTGTGTGATTATTTATATTACAAAAAGCGATAATAAAATGCAAGTTTGATTAATCATGAAAAAAATAAAATTTTGCCCTTTGGAAATACGTAATAAATATAACAGTTTGAGCAAGTACTTAAAAAATAAAAACATGAAATCATTAGAATTATAAGGCTGATATATATCTACAATGTGTGTACATTCCAATTCCACTACATTGCAGGCTATGAGGATCCGGGAATCTGCTCCATTCTGGACATTGGAGGTGATTTTTTGAGGAACTTCAGTGTAGAAACTGAACTGTCTAGAATGGAGAAGCTGCAGAGAGATCATCAAAAGATCAACTCCGATCCAGTCACCTCACCAGTGAATCAGCTAGAGTGGAGATGTTGGAATGAGGACCACAAAATATCCCCCCGATCCAGTCACCTCACCAGTGAATCAGCTAGAGTGGAGATGCTGGAATGAGATCCACAAAATATCCCCCCGATCCAGTCACTTCACCAGTGAATCAGCTAGAGTGGAGATGCTGGAATGAGATCCTCAAAATATCCACTCCGATCCAGTCACCTCACCAGTGAATCAGCTAGAGTGGAGATGCTGGAATGAGATCCACAAAATATCCCCCCGATCCAGTCACTTCAGTAGTGAGCCGTCTAGAGTGGAGCTGATAAAATGAGCCCTCAAAAAATCAACTCCAAACTAGACGGCTCAATGGTGAATCAGCTAGAATGGAGTTGATTGTTTGAGGACCACAAATAATCAATTCCAAACTAGATGCAACCGTCTCTTTTGCACGCCCCATGCGCTCCAAGCACAACCGGATATCCGTGGTCACCGGAAACACGTGACAGGAAGCACGTGACCGGAGAGTCAGTATGCGTTCCACACGCCGGAACCACCTGGCCGCCATTCTCCCAGTCAGAGCATGTGACCAGCACCGGGATCATGTGATCATGGACACAGTGAAGCCGCCTCGCCGCTGTCACCTAGATTTCAATGCACAGTCAATCCTGGAACTTTACAGCTGAGTGCGTTCCATGACATATCATACAATCTATATGCCTATTGCAAACATTGTCATTCTGATAAGGGCATACTATACTCATAAGGCTTCTCAAATAAATAGTACAAGCGACACTCAAATATATTGGGCATGGGAGTTCACAATAGGCTATAATTGCATAGAGAAGACCCTTAGTGGGCCAATTTCATGTACTAATGCTATACCATGCAGATTTACATACTTGACCTGCAAATGATTCCTCTAGTTGTCAGTAGAGGGCAGCCTAAACATAAAACAATCTAGTGAGCGACAGATGTGGCATCTTCTTTGGTGCATGGGTCGGCGTCAACTAATCAATGAGCATTAACATTTTTTTTACACTGCCACAATGATATTAAGTGAAATTAACACCGAAATTTGAACCTTACTTGCTCGCATATAAATTTTTCACTGCACCCCTTAAATATTTAAGCACGTATATTAAAGGGGGCGGCCATTTACACTTATTAGTGCAGCTTTCCTCACACACTGAGCAGCATTCTGTCCATACAATGGCCGCTGGTGGAGGAGCAGTGACCAGACCTGTCCTCAGCCTCCAATACTAAAACTCCTCACATAGGAGAGCTGCTTGTCTGTTGGAGGAGGCTGATACGATAGGCTGATCTGGTCACATGCTCCTCCCCCAGCGGCCATTTTATGGACATAAGTGCTGCTCAGTGTGTGAGGAGAGCACGTGGAGTAATCTAGTCTCCTCTATCAGTAACAGAGAGCAGACAATGTTTTCACCTAGTTTGACAAATTAAAAAAAATAGATTTGCAGCAACTCAGATCTCCTCAAATTGCAAATACTTGAAGAAAATCTAAATTTATTGCTATCAATAATGGTGTCCTCTTTTTCCTTATAATAATACTTATATTCACTGGGCTACGTTATAATAATAATGCCCCCTATACTGACTAATAATAATAATAATGTCTCATGACAGTGGTGCCCTGTGTATCCTTATAATGCCCCCCGGGCCTTCTTATGTAATAATTGTGTCCTAGGAAACCAGAAACATATGCTAATACTTATCACCCCCTCTCTCCCACGCTGAGGGGTGATATTCTCCTCCTCACTACAGTCTAGGTGCAGCAGATGTTGAAGTGAGGTCATTGCATCGCCTGATGTCCCTCATGTGGTGTTGACCTCTTTGAGTTCATAAGACATAAGCAGTCTACGGCTTTTCTGAGCAAGTGGCAGAGCAGGGAGTCCATGGCTCTCTGCTCCACCTCAGTTGTTAATGGTTAATGATATCCACATCCTCAGAAAGTGGATACTGTCAACAAGTGTCCACACCGGCCCATCTGGTATTTGTTGGAACTTCCAGATGGACAGTCAGGCCCTGCGGGGACCCTTGCAGTTTAGCTCAGTTGGTATAATAGAGTCATATCTAGAATATTATTTAAGCTTAACTTTGAAGGGCCCATGTTAGTGACCCTCATACATAGCGTTTTTCTGTGTTTTTTACTGCAACAATAAAAACTTGTCTTGGCAGTAAAAACACTGTGTTCAAAACCCCTGGTTTTCCTCATGTTCCCTGCATTTTTGTCACTTTTTTGTAGCCTTTTTTTGGGTGTGGATTACATATGAGCTTTGTCTACAGTACATTTTTAATAAAGTTAGTTTCATTCACCACAACCGCTGTCAAAACGCTGTAAAAAACTTGCATTTTTTACAGCATTTTTTCCCCCTTTCATTTCTTTGTAAAAAAAAAGCTACAAAAACACTGAGAGAATTGACACGCTGTGGATTTTAAAAACGCTGCATTTGTCAAATTCAGTCAGGAAAAAAAATCAAGCATATGAGTGAAATTTCTAAAATCTCATATCTTTTGCTGATACTGTAAAACGCAGCTTGATCTGAGGTAAAAATGTCAGACATGTCAGGTGCTCAGGTACTAGAAGTACAGGAGTCTGTACAGAACAATAGGCAGGGCCGGCGTCAGCACCCGGGCAAGTGCCAGGGCCCTGAGCAGGCGAGAGGGCCCACTTGCGGTCGGGCACCACGCCGGGCTATGGGCGAAGGAGAGCGGTGCCAGCGCCCGCCCTTCTCCCCCACTTGCTCAGGGCCCCGGCAGCCGGATACTTACCTCTCCCCATGCCTCCGCAGCTCCGCTGTCTTCCCGCTTTGCGCTCCCTGTGATGTCTCAGGTTAGAGGGCGCGGTGACGTCTTTCCACCGCACCCTCCCAGGAGCCATCACAGGCAGCGCAGAGCGGGAAGATGCCAGCAATGGAGTCCGGACCTGAGCAGCGGCAGCAGGTGAGGAGGAGTGAGGTGAGGGTGAGTATTTGATTTTTTTTTTTTAATGTATGGAGGTGTCGTCACTGAATTTTGGGTCTTCTATCCTTTGGATTACGAGCTCGGAGAGAATGAAGACACAGGACAGGATGTTTGTGTCTAAACATACTCTAAAAACTTTATTACAAAACACAGGGCTAATATACACCCTAAAGGCAGGAAACGGATTTGCCATATATGGTTCGATTATACAGTTTAGCTGAACAAGCGAAAAAAGCTAGTTTCTGTATGCTTTAAAATATTTAATTAGACTTATCTAGTTAGCAAGGTCATTTCATCTTTCTGCAAGAACACATTATTGCTACACTAGAAGAAACATCTGGCCAGGGAAAATCACTTTATCTTCTCAAAAGGACACGCTATTGATACAAGAAGGAACATTCATAGCTGTTGTTTTCACCTAAAATAACTGTCAGACTTATATAGCATAGATGGGGCCTTTAAACTTGAGGGACTCCATCTTCTGCTATAACATTCCATCCTTTTGTTCCTTCATTTATCAATACGAATTTCTATGTTTTCTTTTAGTACAACGCTGAATACACATTAAAAAAAGCTTAAAAACCAAATAAACCGCAAGACACATTAGCAAAACCTGTAAAATAGCTTGTACTATACCAGCCAACCACCCACCAATACCTTTAAACCAATTTGCGGGATTTAGAAATGAAAATCTCTGTGTGGAATTATTGGCCAAAGTATCTGAACAGTTCACTCAAAAGTTTATCTCTTCCCATGAGACCGGGACAGCGAGAAAGGGTATGCTAGTGGACGTCACAGGGGCATGTGTACATATCCAACAATTAGCAATGGTCTGGTTTTGCTCCTTTAGTCCATCGATTAGAGCAAGATGGTGTCTAATGAATCTATTGTCGTCTCCATCCATGGTGCCTAACCTAGTCCATGCACCTGTGGTCGCAAGTATGCAGGTAAGTATAAACAATGTCATCATTCTTTGTCCGCTGGTTCTCCTAGTATCTTTTTGCAATGGGACGCGTGGATCCAGGTCTCTTTTCCCTCTAGCTTAACGGCTGTACTTGTGGTCAGCAGAACTTGAAAGGGTCCGTCAAACCGTGGATCTAGGCTTTTCCTCACGTGTCTTTTTATAACCACCCAGTCTCCAGGTTGCAGCGTATGGCTGCTAGAGTCTTGATCTGGATCTGGAAGAGAACTGAAGACATTATCATGTACTTGCTTAATCTTTTTGTGTAAAGCCCTCACATAGGAACTTAGCACATGGTTGTTCATTTCTAATGCTTGCGGATAGAAACACCCTAGGCCGGGTACGTTGCCAAACAATATCTCATATGGAGAGAGTCCAGTCTTTCTATTAGGCGTGTATCTTACTGAAAACAGAGCAAGTGGTAAACAGTCCGGCCATGGTTTTCCTGTCTCAGCCATGGCTTTCTGAATTTTTAATTTCAATGTCCCATTCAGTCTTTCCACTGTACCACTACTTTGTGGGTGATATGGGGTATGGAATGCTTGTTGAATTCCTAGAGCTGACATGACTTCATTCATTATTTCACCTGTGAAGTGTGTACCTCTGTCACTCTCAATTACCTCTGGTACCCCATACCTGCAGACCACCTCCGCAAGCAGTTTCTTTGCGGTTGCCGTAGCCGTGGCTTTGGCAATCGGGAAAGCCTCTGGCCATCCTGAGAACAAATCAATACAGACCAACACATATTCCCATGATCCTGACTTTGGCAGCTGAATATAATCAATTTGCAGTCTCTGGAATGGATAGAGGGGCCGGGGGGTGTGTTTGGGTGGTGTTTTAACTACTCTACCCTGATTATGTGTAGCACATATCATGCACCCTTGTACCAGGTTTTCAATACAGGTGGAGAATCCTGGTGCCACCCAATGTTTCTGCATCACACTCATCACACCCGTTTTAGATTGGTGTGTCGGCCCATGTAGTACCTGGGCAGCTGCTGGGTACAGTGCCCTTGGAAGGCATCGTCGTGTCCCTTTCCCCCATACCCCATTTGCTTCATTCAGGCATGCATCTTCCTTTAACCACTTATCAACCTCCTCCTTTTGAGCCTGCGCCTGCATTTGGGATAAGATGTCCTCCGACACAAAGGGGTTTTTAGGGGCACTTAACTGACGTACTGTTGACCCTTGTTGCGGCTTACAGGCTGCTGTTTTTGCTGCTGCATCTGCCATCGCGTTTCCTCTGCTTACCTGGTCGGTGCGTCTGGTATGTGCTCTTACCTTTATGACAGCTACTTGTTTAGGTAGTTGTAGCGCATCAATTAATTAACTGCTGGACCGCATCAGCATTCTTAATGGGGTGTCCTGCTGCCGTCAGGAAACCTCTTGACTTCCATATTGGACGAAAATCATGCGATATACCGAATGCGTACCTAGAATCTGTGTAAATGTTAACAATACTACCTTCCGCTAGTTTACAGGCCTCGGTTAGGGCCCTAAGTTCAGCTTCTTGAGCCGACTGGTGTGGGAGCATTGGTTCTGCCTTGATTACTGCATTGAGGGAGACAACTGCATATCCAGTATGGAAGGTACCTGAATCGTCCTGATGACGGGATCCATCTACAAAAAATTCAAAATCTGCATTTTGTAATTCATGTTCAAATACAGTAGGTAAACCTGCCGTTTCTTGTGCCATCATTTGTACACAGTCATGAGGAACTTCCTCTCTTGGATCTTCCTTAAAAAGCACAGTACCTGACTCCTCTTTTAGATCCGAGAGAGGTAACAAAGTTGCTGGATTCAGGGTAGTACACCTCTGTAAAGAAACATTGGGAGGCATTAACAGTGCACATTTTAACCTGAGATGACGTGCTGCTGAGAGGTGAGCGGGTTGCACTTGATTCAATATAGTGTAGACATCATGAGGTGTTAGAACGGTGAGCGGGTGGTCAAGAACAATGTCTGCGGATTTATGGAGTAATAGTCCAACAGCATGCAGAGCACGTACGCAGGATGGTGCACCTCTGGCTACCGCATCCAATCTGACACTAAAATAGGCAACAGGTCTCTGATTATCACCGTGTGTTTGAGTTAAAACTCCTGCTGCATGTCCAGCTTGTTCATGAAGGTACAGAGTAAATGGGAGCTCATAATTAGGTGTACCCAAAGCTGAAGCGGCCAAAATACGGTTCTTGAGAGAATAAAAACAGTCTATTGCCTCTGATGTTAGTACAAAAGGTGTTGGGGTAAGACAGTCATAGAGGGGCTGCATTAAAACAGAGGCGGCATGAATCCACTGTCTGCAATAGAAAACAAGTCCAAGAAAAGTTCTGAGGGCTGCAACATTAATGGGGACGGTGAATGCCTGTACTGCTAGTTTACGTGCATTTGTTAAATGACGAGCTCCTGGTGTAATGCAATGTCCCAAAAAGGTGACTGAAGATTTACAAAACTGAAGCTTATCTTTCAATGCCTTGCAGCCAGCGTGATAGAGAAACAACATAAGCGATATAGTTGCACTATGACATTGTTTCCTGGAGGGGGCACAAATGAGCAGGTCATCGACATATTGCAAAACAACGATATGTGGTTCAGACCATCCCTCCAGTATTTCCTGCAGACTTGCAGTGTACATTGTGGGTGAATTCTGGGCACCCTGTGGCAACACTGTCCATGTATATTGACTGCCCTGGAATGTGAAAGCAAACAGGTACTGGCAGTCAGGATGTAATGGTACACTGAAAAATGCATTTGCCAAATCGACCACTGAAAAACAAAGAGAGTTAGAAGGTATCTGTGACAGAAGAGTATGCGGGTTGGGCACAACTGGTGTTAGAAGTTCTGTGGCTTTGTTAACCAACCGGAGGTCATGGACCATTCTATATGCGGCTGGTTGTCCTGGCACACTCTTTTTCTTTACTGGGAACAGGGGAGTGTTGCAAGGGGACTGGGTTTTGACTAGGACTCCTCTCTGTAGTAATTTTTGGACCTGCTGGGCTATGGCATTCTCCTGAGCCGAGCTAAGGGGATACTGCCTCTGTTGAGGCAAGATGGCTCCTGGTTTTAATTTCACCATTACTGGTTGAACTCTTAACCTACCAACATCTGTTTTGTCTGAGGCCCAAAAATCATGTGGTACAGCCTGCTCCAATATCGGGGGAAACTCATTTGTCTCTTCTATGCTGGCAATATCTAGTGACATAATTTTGCAAAGGGTACTTGGTTTTAAACCTGGGGTCATGGTGACAGTGCCATCGGGATGATACTCAATATGTGCTTGTAATTGGGACAACACATCATTTCCCAAAAGGTTACATTGGCCTCGGGGCGATACCATGAGCTTGCTATGTACAGTGGCTCCTTGAATTTGCAGGGGAATTCTTTTAGTGACAGGAAGCAGGACAGACGGGGAATTGAAGGGGGTGGCAATGACATGATGTGAAAAATCAGTGTCAATGTATTTGACGCGCCCCCTGGGCCTGTGTTGTGCAGGGAATACCCGGAGCCGGATCGCTGGGGGTTGTAGTCTCCGTGGAGGTGACCCGGTCGGTGCCCAGGGTGGTCAATTCAGTGGCAGTCTTAGTGTAATAACAAGTGTCCGACTACGCCACCCGTGGATTGCGGTCAATGGAGACCACCGCTGCAAGGCAGACCGCTGAGGCCGGTGTTATGTGTGCAGCTAAGAATGGGATGACTCCCCACGGGAGGAGTACAGCCTCAGGGCAGTTAGCGTGGATGATGGGAGTGATGGTGGAGATAGTCCCAGTACCAATAGTGCCGGAGGAGCAAGAAGTCACAGACAACGTGTTGCAATCCAATGTCCTTTACTCACAGTTTGTATTCTCCAGGTCACTCTCGCGAAGCAGTGACCACCCAAGCCGTGCTGCGTCCACCAGGCAAGGGACTCGGTCAACTCCCAGGTCTTTCTGGAGTATGTCTCAAAGCTCCCTTCCGTCCTTTCTCTGGCTCGTGCCCCACCAGTGACCAAGCTTATGTCCAGCTCCCGCGGGCCTTCTCTTGGGAGGGCTACGTGCCCATGTCCCTGACCCTATATGGTATGCCTTCCTAGCAAGGTGTAACGAGGGGTCGCACCAAGGGCTGGTCACGACCTCCGGTTCTTGGCTGAAGATGATTCGCTTCCACCAATTTGGGATCCGGTACCCTGTTCTGCCAACCCGTCACCCGCAATATCCTGGGTCCTTAGGGTTCTCTCTTCCTTCTCGTTCCTGAGCCTTTCTGTTTCACTTGTTACTTCTGTTCTGGTCTTGTTCCCTTTTCTTTTCCACTGTTCCTTCTCCTCTCTCTCTCTCTGGCCCCGGCCTCTGTGCTAGGCCTGCCCAGGGAGCAGAGCCCATGCAGCAGCCCTGCTCCCTGCCTTCTCCACTTCTCCTCACAGACTGAACTTCTTCTTCTTTCTCTTTCAGTGCTGGCTGGGCCTCACAGGCTAGGCCCGCCTCCGGAGCAGAGCTCCACAGAGGCCCTGCTCTGTCACTTCCTCTCTCAGACTGAACACTGTTCTAAGATGGTGCCCACCTTATATACCTCCCTCTGACCATGAGCCCAGGTGACTAGCAACCAATGGGCTCCTTCCTATGCTCCGGACCCAACCCCTATCTGCCCCTATAGCACTGGGTATTCCACCCCCCTCCCCACTCCAGCCAGGGACAGATGCTGTCGTGCCTGCACTTCTGTCTAGTGGGAGCACCGTTGAGCTGTCCCTCGGAAATGGGGTGTGTGTGCTGTATGCAGCCTACTGAGCCTTGATCCATACTCCATCCTTACCCGGGAGTGGGATATCACACCTCTGGATGAGGTGCAATACCTCTGTAGTGACCAAGTCCTCGGGGCGCTACATTCCCCCCTGGTAAAGCACAGCACGTCCTCGGGCTGGAACAGAGCAAAAACAATTCACAGGGTATGCAAAAACTTTTTCATTAACTGCTTACATCAGGAAACAGACACACTTGTACAATTCCCTTCATGGGAAACACTCTGATGAAACACTTTTGGTTATTACTTCCGGAACTCTTTTACCATAAAACACACTATAAAACTTTTGCAAGTAAAACATTCTTCAAAAACGCATTCTTGACTTCTGGCCGCTGGACAACCTGCGACCAGGTGTTCACTTTCTCTCTCAAAGGTGCAACAGTCCATTTAATTCGTCCTGAGGTAGACGTTGCAGTTCTTTTAAAAAACCAGTAGGGGGCGCTTTAAGAAGCGCAACTATTTACCAGGGGTTGGCCATTCCCAGTCCTCGGCCGGTTGGAAAGGGGATGGCTGCTCTCAGTCCTCAGCCAGGTAAGAAAGGGGGTATCTTGGAAACGGGTAACAGTCTTTTAGCTGTCCCAACGGGGACCACACTTATTAACAGTTCAAAAGAAAAACAGTCCTTGTACCCTGACGGGTAACTTTGTACAGTTCCTTACTCACGCTACTTTCTTTTAATAGTTATGTCCTCCTTGAGCTCCCTCCTGAGGGCAGTCTTCAGACCCGTCCGGGTCCTCTTGGCTTTCCTCGTACTGGTGGTACTGCAGCTTCTCCTCCGTGAGCCGGTGAACGTGGAGGGCGTACTGTCCCTTGGCACCCTTGTGCAGTAGGCCTTGCGGCGGGGTCTGGAGAAGGCCGCTGTTGATGACGCCCGGGGTCAGAGGGTGCGACTTTGGGCCTGGGCGCAGGCTGGTGGTGGCGGTGCCCAGGGCTGGAGGGCTCGGCTGCAGGGCTTGTTGCGGGGTCTGGAGCAGGTCGGTGTCTGCAGCGTCCGGGATCGGCGGCTCCACCAGGGGGCCCGGGAGCAGGCTGACGCTGGCAGCGTCCGGGACAGGGAGACTCCTCTTACCTGCTCCCGCGACCGCTCCTGCGTCACCCGTCTTCTCCTGGTGCTGGTCGGGGCCTGTGACGACTGGGGCACTGCCGATGCTGGGCAGCCTAGTCTGCTGCCGGTCCGCCATTTTGCTCTCCGTTCCCGATGTCTTCCCCCCCCCCGGCGGACCGTGGCCTACCTTGCGATGATCTTCCTCCGTAGGCCGCGGCTCCGCAGTCGATCGTCGGGGTTGAGGACCTTGCGTCGCGCTCCTGTGACATCAGCGTCGCTCCCTCTCCCTTCCAGGACCTTACGCAGCGTCAGTGCGTGGGGCGGAGCTTCGGATCTCACGCGCTTTCGGCGTCCACGCCCCTCTTCTTCCCGAGCGGCGTCCCGAAAATGGCGTCTGATGGCGGGAAGCTTCTCTCCGGTAAGTGCAAAAGCCTTTTTCAGGCATGCAATACCCGTTGGTGGCGGGTTGGTTTGAATCCTGCCGACTACGCCAAAGTTGACGCGCCCCCTGGGCCTGTGTTGTGCAGGGAATACCCGGAGCCGGATCGCTGGGGGTTGTAGTCTCCGTGGCGGTGACCCGGTCCGTGCCCAGGGTGGTCAATTCAGTGGCAGTCTTAGTGTAATAACAAGTGTCCGACTACGCCACCCGTGGATTGCGGTCAATGGAGACCGCCGCTGCAAGGCAGACCGCTGAGGCCGGTGTTATGTGTGCAGCTAAGAATGGGATGACTCCCCACAGGAGGAGTACAGCCTCAGGGCAGTTAGCGTGGATGATGGGAGTGATGTTGGAGATAGTCCCAGTACCAATAGTGCCGGAGGAGCAAGAAGTCACAGACAACGTGTTGCAATCCAATGTCCTTTACTCACAGTTTGTATTCTCCAGGTCACTCTCGCGAAGCAGTGACCACCCAAGCCGTGCTGCGTCCACCAGGCAAGGGACTCGGTCAACTCCCAGGTCTTTCTGGAGTATGTCTCAAAGCTCCCTTCCGTCCTTTCTCTGGCTCGTGCCCCACCAGTGACCAAGCTTATGTTCAGCTCCCGCGGGCCTTCTCTTGGGAGGGCTACGTGCCCATGTCCCTGACCCTATATGGTATGCCTTCCTAGCAAGGTGTAACGAGGGGTCGCACCAAGGGCTGGTCACGACCTCCGGTTCTTGGCTGAAGATGATTCGCTTCCACCAATTTGGGATCCGGTACCCTGTTCTGCCAACCCGTCACCCGCAATATCCTGGGTCCTTAGGGTTCTCTCTTCCTTCTCGTTCCTGAGCCTTTCTGTTTCACTTGTTACTTCTGTTCTGGTCTTGTTTCCTTTTCCTTTCCACTGTTCCTTCTCCTCTCTCTCTCTCTGGCCCCGGCCTCTGTGCTAGGCTTGCCCAGGGAGCAGAGCCCATGCAGCAGCCCTGCTCCCTGCCTTCTCCACTTCTCCTCACAGACTGAACTTCTTCTTCTTTCTCTTTCAGTGCTGGCTGGGCCTCACAGGCTAGGCCCGCCTCCGGAGCAGAGCTCCACAGAGGCCCTGCTCTGTCACTTCCTCTCTCAGACTGAACACTGTTCTAAGATGGTGCCCACCTTATATACCTCCCTCTGACCATGAGCCCAGGTGACTAGCAACCAATGGGCTCCTTCCTATGCTCCGGACCCAACCCCTATCTGCCCCTATAGCACTGGGTATTCCACCCCCCTCCCCACTCCAGCCAGGGACAGATGCTGTCGTGCCTGCACTTCTGTCTAGTGGGAGCACCGTTGAGCTGTCCCTCGGAAATGGGGTGTGTGTGCTGTATGCAGCCTACTGAGCCTTGATCCATACTCCATCCTTACCTGGGAGTGGGATATCACACCTCTGGATGAGGTGCAATACCTCTGTAGTGACCAAGTCCTTGGGGCGCTACATATGGCCAATCACCTTGCGTAATTACTGAATTGTCGGCCCCCGTATCTACTTGGAAATCGATTTCATGTCCCCCTGGTAGGTTCACCTGCACTATACAACTGGGAGTTGGGGGTAAGGAGATGAGGGGGTTCATGTGCAAGCTACCCTCATCCTATGGGGGCGTTGTTTGGTCGGCTTGAGGACCCGTACTCTGAGCATTTGGATACGGGTTGGTCCTACAGTTCTTTCTAAAATGTCCTGGCTTTTTACATCCGTAACACAGTTTCTGTCCTCCTCCTTCAGTCCGTCCTCTGCCTCTGTTGTTTCTGGGGGTCGTCTCTACTATATGTATTCTGGCAGCTCTTTTTGCCTGCGCTATGTCATGCTGTGCCCCCTGAGCTATTCTAGCTAAATCTTCTGCCTTCACTGATCTCCAGTCCGGTCTACTTGCTTTTACCTTCTCTGCAATCTCTTTCTTTAGTCCATTCATGAAAGCACTTGCTAATACCCTCTCACTAGTCTTATTCCCGGGGTTGAACCCCATTTCTGACCAGGTTTTCTTTAGTGCATAGAAATAATCCTTAGGATCTTCCTCCTTTCCCTGCACTCTATCTTCTAGTGTAACTTGCTTTTCTGCTTGCCTGTCTTGACATGCTTTTACCAACGCTGCTGCGAATAGGACTCCAGCTGCTGCATCATTAGATTCTGCATCTACGGGTCCGGTCCTATTGGCATACTGTTTTTTTTGTCTCATCTATCAACCTATCATAGCGGGCTTCATCTGCCAATTTTCCCTTAATTACCCCCTGCAGATCTATTCTAGTGGCATGATACGTATCCTGTATGGTGGTGATCATTCTAGCAAAACCCATAGGGGACTGGGACGGATCTGGCAGCTGGGAGATCAGTGCCAACTGCTCTGAAGGGCTCCATGGTCTATACATTAACATTGTACGAGCTTCCTGACCTGGAACCACTGCATCCCCCCCTGCTGCTGCTGTTGCTGCTGCTGGTGCTCCTGGCACAACTACCGTCCTCATTGGGAATAGACTAGCTGGGTGGGGTCTCGGTCCTCCACATGCCACACAGATGTCTACTGTCAAGGGATTCTGCTGTCCACATCTGGGGCAAACCCAACATTTAGGTTCCTAAATGACCTCACTTACCCGGAGCCGGATCAGATGGGGGTAGTAGTCTCGTGGCGGTGACCCGGTCCGTGCCCAGGGAGTCAAACTGAGCGGCAGTATTTAGCAGTAGATGTTATATTGCTCGACTACGCCACCCGTTGAATGCGGTCATGAGACCGCCGCTGCAGGGCAGACCGCTGAGGCCGGTGGTACGGTTGTGCAGCGGGGATGGTATAACCCCCAACGGGAGGGGTATGGCCTCAGGGCAGCGGACGTGGATGATGAAACACTCAGAGACGGTGCGGTGTAGTTCAGGGTCTTTACTGGTGGCAAAGGTAGACCCTCCCGGAGTACTGGCTAGCGATCAGGGCCTGGTCAGTCCGTGAGCAGATGGAATCTTCCCTGGCCAGGCGGAGTTGTAGGCCTCCCCAACTAATCGTACTCTTCTGGCTACCTTGCTAGAGGCGGGTAAAAGTAGCCCACGTCCCTGAGTGTACCGTGTGGTGCTCACCCGTATGGCCGGTGACTCGGGGCCTTCTGGTAGCTTCCGCTCCACGACGGCGGTGCTGGTCCCTTGCGTGTGACCGTGCCTTCGGGTTTCTTGGCCAGAGGACCTGAAATCCCCTGCCGGGCGGTTTCTGCTGCTGGGTAAGGATTAGTCCCCACAGCCTCGGACTCCGGGTCCGGTAAGAACTCTTCAATCAGGGCGAGCTCTACAGCTTCCAGCCCCTGATCTCTTTTAGCACAGCTCCCACACAGCTCCTGATCTTTCTTGCTCCTAAAGCTGCTCCACTACAGACCAGACTGTGTCTCTGTCTGTGTTCTCTCACTCTCTTCTAACCCTGCCTCAGCCCCAGCTTTATATAGGGGAAGTTCTTCCCCTCCCAGGACTGGGCAGGAGGTGTGGCATGCATAGGATGTCTGACCAGGAAACCTCCCACCTGCTCACAGACGTAATATTGCTATTACTGTGGAAACCAGACCCCTGGGGTGCCACACTTCCGGCGCAACTTCAGACACCGCTCAATATACAGTGATCGGCAGCTGTAACAACGCCCCGGCACTGACTGACAGCTCAGCAGTACATCAGTACAGATCCGGCTGTCAGTCTTTACAGGGAGCGGTTACAGGGGCCGCTTAGCCGGCTGTCAGTCAGTGCCAGGGTGCGGTTATAGCCGCCGCTCACTATGTACTGAACAATGACTGAAGCTACGCCGGCCGCGCCTCTATGACTGAAAGCTGGAGGCTGCCGTGGGGAATAAAGTGCATTTCCTCCCGGTAGCCGGCCTTTCAGTAAGACGCCCGGCAGCTTTATAAACCTGCAGATTAACCCCATATCTGCAGGTTAATAGCGTTTAGGGACATGACAGGTTCCCTTTAAAGTATAGAGTGAAAACCACCGGTGGCAGAGCTTCACCAAGGACAACTCACCGGCGTCTAAATGATGTGCACATACCCTTAGGCTACGTTCTCACAATGAGTTTTGGGTGAGTTTTTTATGCTGTATATTTTCGAAAAAAATTCAAGTAACCTATTTTACTTAATGGGGCAGAAAATCTGCTATATCTAAAACTCACTAGAAGCTCATTGTGGGGACGTAGTCTTATACCTCGAAAATCAGAGGGTCCGAGTCATCATTTTGCTTGTTTTTTTAACAATTGATAGCATGTGAACCCCTCTTAGTAATCCTGCAAAACCTTTACTAAAATCTGTGCTGTGCCGTCATAGGGCCCAATACAACATTGTATTTTTTCAAGTCCCTTTTCTCTTTTGTATCATTTGATTTTTTTGTGCCAAATTCCTGAAAGTGGCGCACCTGGTTCATGGATTTTGCCCAAAATCAAAACTGTATTTTTTTTGTCTTTAAACCTTTTTGTGTCTTTGTATCGCAAAAAAGTGGCATGCTAAAATGTTGCAAAGTTTGTGCAAAAAAACCTCCCGGACTACAGAACACAAAATCACTTGAAATATATTTGAGTAAAAATGTGACAACTTTTTAAAAAGTCACAATTAGATAATTAGCCGGAAACCCCATAATGATCAATGAAAAAAAAGGGAACGCTGCAGACTTCAAAAAGGCGCAAATTAAAAGAAGAACAAGGCGCAAATGAAAAACACTAAAAACTAGAAAAAAAAGGTGCAAATACACTAATGAATTGTCCCATAGCTTTATAACAGTGCCATAATATGCAGCTTGTGTTGGAACACCCCCCATTATAAAGGGGAACGTGACATCTAGTAGTCAGGTGGTATTACATTTCCAGGAACAGCACAATATGGAGGTCACAGAAGATACATGAACTGTTCCTTCATGGAGGATATTTTATAAAATGAACACGCGGTATCTATACGCTATGGGGGAGTCACTTACATGAGGGTCCGCATGGTCCATAGCAATCTTGTGGAGGTCCAGCAGAGCCTTATTTACGCCCTTTTCAATTTTCAAGGCATTCTCCATAGCATTGGTGCCATTCCCCCATTCATCGGCCTCAGATTTGTGGAGCAAAAATGGACAAAACATTTCATTAATGGCGGATAAATAACGACTTCTATCTACGGATATCTACGCACAACCTGAAGTGACATTCCCTCCAGGTTTCATAATTTCACCTGATTTGTACCTTACAGTCCAAGTGTTTTCATCATCTAGGTAGATCCAGGTATGGGAGTAAGTTAGTAGCAGCGAGGGCTTCATGCTTCTTGGAGGACCAATACCGGCTTGGGATATTTTTATGGACGTTATTCCATAATGTCTACAAGTCTCAAAAACTCTATTTCTTCAGAGCAGATGTCCGTCCTGACAGACTATTGACCAACATCTGCTAATTGGCTGCAGAGGACATAACAAGTCATAGCAATGTCCGGAAAAAGCGGTGCTGAAGTCCTAAATGTAATAAGCTGGGGATGTGCAGTAGTGGACAACCCCTTTAATGAACTTGATTACTTAAAGGGGATGTCCACTAATCAGACAACCCCTTCTAAATCCCTATGTTTCTCCCCAGTAAAATAACACTTATATTCACCTTCGGTGTTGGTGTTGTACCAGCTGTCTCGGCACTGGCTCTCCCGGGGCTCATGTCACATAACAATGGCACTGGCATACCGCTAATAATGGCAGACCCCGCAGCTGCTTTGCAACTGTGAGACAGGTGGCGATGTCAGCACAGGCATCGGGCCCCCCGCATCCAGCATCACACTTTCAACTGTATCCACATTCTGGATGCAGATACAATTGAAAGGAATGATGGAGGAGGGAACCGTCTGCTCCCTCCTCCATCATTCTCCTCTGTGCTTCTGATGTCTCAGCTCAGTGGACGTGATAACGTCCCAAAATCGCGTCCACTGTGCCGAGCTGAGCATAGTTTCAAACCACATGCTGCAAAGACCAGAACAGCAGGGGAATGGGGAGAGGTGAGTATTTTTTTTTTAATTAATAAGTAGTTTGTGAGGGCCATCATATTATTTGGAGGGCAAACTGGAAGGCCATGATACTATTTGTAGGGCTACTTGGAGGCCATCATATTATTTGAAGGGTTATTTGGGGGGCATCATCATATTTGGGGTGCTAAAATACTAATTTTAGGGCTGTCTTGGGGACCATCATACTATTTGGAGAACTATGTGGGGGCCATCATTCTACTATTTGGAGGATTATGTGGGGAGCATCATACTATTTGTAGTGCTCTGTGGGGGCCATTATACTACTATTTGAATGGCTATGTGTCAGGCTATCATACTATTTGGAGGGCTATGTGGGGACCGTTCTATTATTTGAAGAGCTGTATGGGGACTATTATACTATTTGGAGGCCTATGTGGGGTCCATTATATTATTTGGAGGGCTGGGTGGGGACTATTATATTGTTTAGAGGCTTATGTGAGGACTATTATTTTATTTGGAGCGTTGTGTTTGGGCCATTATACTATTTGGAGGGCTGTGTGGTGAGGGGCATTATACTGTATAAGTGGCTGATGGGGGTCATTATACTGCTTGGGTGGATAGTGGGGGCCATTACACTGTATGAGGACCATTATACAGTGTGGAGGGCTGTGCGGGGTCCATTATACTGTGTGGAGGGTTATGCGGGGGCCATCATACTGTGTAGAGGTCACTGGGGTTTATCATACTTTGCGGGGGTACTGTAGAGTCATCATACTGTATGTGTGGAGGGTACAGTGGAGAAATTCACTGTGGGGGTATCTTACTGTGTTTGGGGGCACATTTTTGGCCATTAAAGGAGTATCTTAGTACGTGGGAACACTAGGGGGCTTCAATTGGGGCAAAATTACTATGGAAGGGTTGCAAAGAGAGGTATGCTCTTCTGTGACCCCGCTGAATATTAATGTTTTTTTGTGGGGGCTTAATTATTACTTCTGCTATGGGACCCCATGATTTCCATGTATGCTCAGGGAAGGTGATAAATCATAAATTAGCTGAATGGAGCTCAAAAGAATAAAAACAAGAGTAGTTACTTCTCCAGTCAGATCAAACTCACTGATGATATCCCAGTTAACTCATTCTGCAGCCAGCAATAGAAATCTTGCTTTAATCTGTTCATATAATCTTATATTTGTGATTCTGCTATTACTATGATGTGGCGTTCTCATCGCAGGCGTTGATACCATGTAAAGGCCTCATACAGGGTCGGACTGGGGTGCCTAGGGCCCACCAGGAGAATTGACTCTAGGGGTCCACACTACAGCATCCATAAACGGTTGTATTACTCGTTCATTTTTCGGCCTCTCCCACTAAAACGTGTGCCTTTTAGCAAACTATACAGTGTGTAAAAGAGAACTGTATTGTGTAGTGCACTATATCAAAGTGTTTCTTGTTAACCAACTTATTTATTGTAGTTAACAGAATCTGTAATTTACAATTGTAGCACCCTGAGGATTCGGCTGCTACAGGAGTATTGCACCTCAGCCAGAGGTGTGATATTCCACTCCCGGGTAAGGAAGGAGTGTGGAACTGAGCTCGGTAGGCTGCATGCACTACACACATCCCATTTCCGGAGGGCAGACCAACGGTACTCCCACTTAGAAATGTGCAGGTACGACCGAGTCTGTCCTTGGCTGGAGTGGGAGGGGGGTGGTACATCCCAAGTAGTGTAGGGGCAGATAGGGGGAGCAGCCTGGGTAAAGTTAGGAGCTCATTGGGTGCTGGTCACCTGAGCTCACACATAGAGGGATATATAAGGTGGGCACCAACTAAGAACAGGGTCAGTTGCAGAGAGCAAGTCAGCGAGCAGAGGAGAAGAGAGACCCAGAGTGAGAGAGGAGAAAGAGAAGGAAAGACCCAGAGGGGGAAACAGAGAAAGAGGACTCCAAGAACCCAAATTAAATCCCCGGGTGAAGAGTCGGCACAGGGTACCGGATCCCAAACTGGTGGGGGCAGAAGCACACCCTAGCCAGAGACCGGAGGCCGTGGGCAGCATCTGCCACGGCCACCCACCACATCCACCCCGAAGGCAAACCACGTGGAGGGTCAGGGAACCCTAGGCCAAGGGTCGCCCAACAGAAGGCCCGAGGGAGCTGGACCTAGGTGGATCACTGGTGGGGACGGCCAGAGGAAAGGACAGAAGGAGAGCTCAGGGTCACGCTCCGGACTTATTTGGGGGTTGGCTGAATCCAGGACCTGGTGGACGCAGCACGGCTCGGGTGGTCACTTGAAGCTAGAGTGACCGGGAAAATCAGCAGTAAGTAAATACCCTAAACTGCACAACCCGACTCTGTCTCTGATTGCCGTCCACACTGCACCACCACAACCCCCATCCTCTGCACCTGATCCCCCTGAGGCTATACCCCACCCGTTGGGGGTTATACTACCAAAAGCTGCACCAACACCATCAGCCTCAGCGGACCCTGCTGCAGCGGCGGCCATAGTGACCGCAATACAACGGGTGGCGTAGTCGACATAAAGAACTTTATAACATCTGTAGGACTGCCACACCACACTGAGTTTGACACCCTGGGCACGGACCGGGTCACAGCCGCTCGGAAGACTACAACCCCCATCTGATCCGGTTCCGGGTATTCCCCTAAAAAGGAATATGTCCCAGGGGGCGCGTCAACTTTGGCGTAGTCGGCAGGATTACGTGCCCGCAACAACCGGGTACTGCGTGCCTGAAGAAAAGTGCAAGTTTACCTCAGAAAGAAGTCTCCTGCCGGTTCCGGAGGGTCCCCGCCATCGGACCCCATCACCAGTCGATTCCAGCCGGTTGTCCGCCATTTCCAGCTTTTTCCCGCCATCTGCAGAGTTTCCCGCCACTGGGAAGCGGTTCCCGCCATTTCCGAAGATTTCCCGCCTTGGAAGAGCGGACGCCATTATAGGCGTGCCAGAAGATGGTAAGAGGCCACCTCCCATCGTGGGCCGGGACCGAAAATGGCGCCAAAAGTGGAAACCGCCCCCACCAACAGAGACTGTGATGCTAGAGGTGTCGGTCAGCGTAAAAGAACTGCCCCTGGAGCTGACAGTCACCGAGTTGCCCCGGGACCGCCCTCGAAGTGGGAGGAGACGAAAGAAAAGAACGAAGATGGGTGCCGCCTGGAGCAGTCTGGAGCGAGCGCACCCGGAGGCAAGAAGCCTGGAGAAGAGTAGCGGAGGAGCTTACCCGGAGATGGAGAGAAAGCAGAACAGCACCGGCCCGCTGGCCAGGAGTCTGCTAGAGACCGAGGAAGGAGAGCAGAGCAGCACCGGCCCGCTGGCCAGGAGCCTGCTGGAAGAAGAGCAGAGCAGCACCGACCCGTTGGTCAGGAGCCTGCTGGAAACCACGACCCCACTAGGCCTAGTGGAGGTCCTCGCACAGCTCCCCCGAGACCGGGAGTATGCACAGATTGCCCTGGAGGGCCTCGCACGGAGGATGGCCCGGGTACAGCGAGAGACATTGGCGGAGTGGAGCCGAGAGATGGCCCAGCAAACCAAGACCCGGAGCACGCCAACCAAGATGAGGAGACAGACCGCCTCTGAGGATGGCGCGGGAGGACCGAAGGCCGGAGACGGCGCCGAGAAGGGAGCCGAACGAGTGGAGGCAGGTAAAGGGGACGTCTATACCCCAAACCGGGAAACCGCATACCTGCCCCAGCTCCCCGTCGCAGAGCCCGAAGTTTATCCTGCCGTGCCCGTAACCGCCACGTCATCGCCGCGGACTAGGCCCCAACCGGAAGCCGCGACCCCTGTGACGTCACACGCCTCGACCCCGAGCGTGACCAAGCAGGAAGTACCACCAGCCTGGTCGCAAGGCCTAGTACCCCCGGGCGCCGCATCACCAACAGCGCCCCCTACCTCCGCGGAGCCTCCGGCCTGGCCGCAAGGCCAGGTAGCCCAGGGCGCCGCCGTCCTAACGGTGCCCTTCACCTTCCAGGTGCCCCAGGCCTGGCCGCAAGGCCTGGGCAACCCGGGCGCCACCACCACCGCGCCCGCGCCCGTAAAACCAAGGGTGCCGCATCTGGGAGAGGACCTGTTAGCGCAACACACGTGCCCGGATGGGCAGGCCTTTGTGTGGCCACCGGAGTACTACCATCCCCGACTCCGGAAAGAAAGACTCCTATGCCCTTCATGTACACCGTTTGACAGAGGCAGGGCTGAGGTGTCAGGAGGAGCAAGAGGACCCAGACGGGTCTGAAGCTAAGATCCCCAAAGAAAGAGCAGGAGGAAGACGTCGTTAAGTACA
Organism: Phyllobates terribilis; assembly: GCF_046119375.1. Classification (NCBI taxonomy): domain Eukaryota; kingdom Metazoa; phylum Chordata; class Amphibia; order Anura; family Dendrobatidae; genus Phyllobates; species Phyllobates terribilis. The sequence goes on along the minus strand of NW_027363977.1, from coordinate 110,493 downwards.
GCGGAGCAGGAGCTGTAAATAGTTACCCGTAGGGGTACAAAGAAACTGTTACTGCAAATATAGTCCCCGTTGGGACCAGCTGATGTGAACTGTTACTCGTGTGTCCCCATCCCCTAACAGGCTGAGGACTGTGAACAGCCATTCCTAATAACTGGCCGAGGACTGAGAGCGGCCACTACCCCCATGTACATAGTTGCGCTTCCTAAAGCGCCCCCTACTGGTTTTACTGTAAAACCACCTTTAAGAAAAGGAACTGTCGCACTTTGGCCGGTCAACAGTTGCCCAGTGACCGGAGGAGGAGCCAGAGACGACGAGAATGTTTTATGTAAAAAGTTTTATTGATGCTGCTAATTTATATGTTTTATATGTTTTATATGTTTTATATGTTTATGTAAAAAAAAAAAAAAAAATTGTATGTTTGGATGTTTTTGTCTTACAGCCCGAGGACGTGCTGTGATTTACCAGGGGGGAATGTAGCACCCTGAGGATTCGGCTGCTACAGGAGTATTGCACCTCAGCCAGAGGTGTGATATTCCACTCCCGGGTAAGGAAGGAGTGTGGAACTGAGCTCGGTAGGCTGCATGCACTACACACATCCCATTTCCGGAGGGCAGACCAACGGTACTCCCACTTAGAAATGTGCAGGTACGACCGAGTCTGTCCTTGGCTGGAGTGGGAGGGGGGTGGTACATCCCAAGTAGTGTAGGGGCAGATAGGGGGAGCAGCCTGGGTAAAGTTAGGAGCTCATTGGGTGCTGGTCACCTGAGCTCACACATAGAGGGATATATAAGGTGGGCACCAACTAAGAACAGGGTCAGTTGCAGAGAGCAAGTCAGCGAGCAGAGGAGAAGAGAGACCCAGAGTGAGAGAGGAGAAAGAGAAGGAAAGACCCAGAGGGGGAAACAGAGAAAGAGGACTCCAAGAACCCAAATTAAATCCCCGGGTGAAGAGTCGGCACAGGGTACCGGATCCCAAACTGGTGGGGGCAGAAGCACACCCTAGCCAGAGACCGGAGGCCGTGGGCAGCATCTGCCACGGCCACCCACCACATCCACCCCGAAGGCAAACCACGTGGAGGGTCAGGTAACCCTAGGCCAAGGGTCACCCAACAGAAGGCCCGAGGGAGCTGGACCTAGGTGGATCACTGGTGGGGACGGCCAGAGGAAAGGACAGAAGGAGAGCTCAGGGTCACGCTCCGGACTTATTTGGGGGTTGGCTGAATCCAGGACCTGGTGGACGCAGCACGGCTCGGGTGGTCACTTGAAGCTAGAGTGACCGGGAAAATCAGCAGTAAGTAAATACCCTAAACTGCACAACCCGACTCTGTCTCTGATTGCCGTCCACACTGCACCACCACAACCCCCATCCTCTGCACCTGATCCCCCTGAGGCTATACCCCACCCGTTGGGGGTTATACTACCAAAAGCTGCACCAACACCATCAGCCTCAGCGGACCCTGCTGCAGCGGCGGCCATAGTGACCGCAATACAACGGGTGGCGTAGTCGACATAAAGAACTTTATAACATCTGTAGGACTGCCACACCACACTGAGTTTGACACCCTGGGCACGGACCGGGTCACAGCCGCTCGGAAGACTACAACCCCCATCTGATCCGGTTCCGGGTATTCCCCTAAAAAGGAATATGTCCCAGGGGGCGCGTCACAATCAGTAGCGGTTTTTCTTACACATGGCCATTCCTTGTCCTAGGTAAACCACCCAGTCCCTCAGCCAACTTAAACAATTTTCAAAGTGAAGAAAAAGTCATAATCACACAGCCTCACTGCGCATGCGCTTTAACGCGCTATGTTCCCAGAGCATGCGCAGTGAATCTGGTAATCACAGAGCCTCACTGCGCAGGCGGCTGGACATCTACAAGTGCGCCTGCGTCCCACAATATCAGCGCTGGTCAGGAACAGGATTCAAATACATGGACGGCGCCAGCAGTGAGTGAATGCTGCGCTCGCCCTTGACTGAATATGACAAGCACGCCCCTATGATTGAAAAGGCAGGTAGGATATAAGTAGGGCCGGCGTCAGCACCCGGCGCACCCGGGCAAGTGCCGGGGCCCTGAGCAGGCAGGGGGGCCCACTGGCGGTCGCGCACCCCGTTGGGCTATGGGCGGAGGAGAGCGGTGTCAGCGCCCGCCCTTCTCCCCCGCTTGCTCAGGGCCCCGGCAGCCGGATACTTACCTCTCCCCGTGCCTCTGCAGATCCGCCGTCTTCCTGCTCTGCACTCTCTGTGACGTCTCAGGTCAGAGGGTGCGGTGAAGTCTTTCCACCGCGCCCTCCCACTGAGCTGTCACAGGGAGCACAGAGCGGAAAGACGCCGCCAACGCTGGAGTCCCGACCCGAGCAGCTGCAGTAGGTGAGGAGGGAGGTGAGTATTTGATTTTTTTTTTAATGTATGGAGGCATGGGGCATAATATGGGGGGGGGGTGACATCCTGCATGGGGCATTATAAAGAGAGGGGGGGTGACATCCTGCATGGGGCATTATAAAGAGAGGGGGGGTGACATCCTGCATGGGGCATTATAGAGAGAGGGGGTGACAGCCTGCATGGGGCATTATAGAGAGAGGGGGTGACATCCTGCATGGGGCATTATAAAGAGAGGGGGGTGACATCTTGCATGGGGCATTATAAAGAGAGGGGGTGACATCCTGCATGGGGCATTATAAAGAGAGGGGGGCTGACATCCTGCATGGGGCATTATAAAGAGAGGGGGGTGACATCCTGCATAGGACATTGTAAAGAGAGGGGGTGACATCCTGCATGGGGCATTATAAAGAGAGGGGGTGACATCCTGCATGGGGCATTATAAAGAGAGGGGGTGACATCCTGCATGGGGCATTATAAAGAGAGGGGGTGACATCCTGCATGGGGCATTATAAACAGAGGGGAGTGACATCCTGCATGGGGCATTATGAAGAGAGGGGGTGACATCCTGAATGGGGCATTATAAAGAGGGGGGGTGACATCCTGATTGGGGATTATAAAGAGGGGGGGTGACATCCTGTTTGGGGCATTATAGAGAGAGGGGGTGACATCTTGCATGGGGCATTATAAAGAGGAGGGGTGACAGCCTGCATGGGGCAATATAAGGGGGGAACAGCCTGCATGGGGCATTATAAGGGGGGGGGACAGCCTGCTTAGTGCATTATGTGGGGGGAACAGCCTGCATGGAGCATTATACGCTGGGGGGACAGCCTGTATGGGGCATTATGTGGGGGGTAACAGCTTGCATGGAGCATTATAAGGGGGGAGACAGCCTGTATGGGGCATTATGTGGGGGGTAACAGCCTGCATGTAGCATTATATGGAGGCCAGTATCCTGTATGGAGCGTTATAAGGGGACCAGTATCCTGTATGGAGCGTTATATGGGGGCCAGTATCCTGTATGGAGCTTTATAAGAGGACCAGTATCCTGTATGGAGCGTTATATGGGGGCCAGTATTCTGTATGGAGCCTTCTATGGGGGGCAGTATTCCGTATGGAGCCTTATATGGGGGCCAGTATTCCGTATGGAGCGTTATATGGGGGCCAGTATTCCGTATGGAGCCTTATATGGGGGCCAGTATTCCGTATGGGGCCTTACATGGGGGCCAGTATTCCGTATGGGGCCTTATATGGGGGCCAGTATTCCGTATGGGGCCTTATATGGGGGCCAGTATTCCTTCATGGGGTCTTATATGGGGGCCAGTATTCCTTTATGGGGCCTTATATGGGGGCAAGTATTCCGTATGGGGCCTTATATGGGGGCCAGTATTTCGTATGGGGGCCAGTATTCCGTATGGGGCCTTATATGGGGGCCAGTATTCCATATGGGGCCTTATATGGGGGCCAGTATTCCGTATGGGGCCTTATATGGGGGCCAGTATTCCTTTATGGAGCCTTATATGGGGGCCAGTATTCCGTATGCGGCCTTATATGGGGGCCAGTATTCTGTATGGAGATATGTGGTGCCCATTATACTGTACGAGGACTATGTGGGGTCATTATTCTGTATGGAGCAATATATAATGGGGCCCATAAAACTGTATGGAGGACTTAGTGGTGCCCATAATACTGTATGGAGGACTATATTGTCCGGTCTGCACTGTGTGCTGCGAGGATTCTCCGGCTTCTGAGCTATTGTAGAATTTACAGTAGATATCACTCATGTAATGTAAGAAGTGAAATCTTTGCATTGTACTATATATATAGATTTCTCTGCGGTATCTGTGCATCATGAATCGTGGTATGTGTTAGAGGGGCCCACTGAGACTCGCCCGGGGCCCAGAAAAACCTGGAGCCGGCCCTAGATATAAGTATATTAAACGTTATAAATTCATTATAGCTGCAGTGATTTTCATGAAAACAGCTTGCTAGTGATGCACATTGCGTCACTACCAACGCTATGGGGGCAGTGTAGAGGGCAGCTAGGACGTGACAGGTTCTCTTTAAAGTGTGAATGACTTGATGCTGTGGGTTCAAATGCAATACCCATCCCCGCATCATCCCTGCAGTAACAAACCTACAACTCCCAGCAGGCCCGGAAGGGTTAAATCTGACGGTGCATGCTGGGAGTGGTACATATCAGAGGGTAAACCACTCAAATTATTATTATTTTACATCTTATTTTACCAGTGCAGTGTGTATATACAGATACTGAGAATTACACCCAGTATAGAGGACAGAAGTGGTACTCTGCAATATATATGTATATATTATATATACAGACACACACATTATACAGTATATACATATACACTGTGTTCAGGAATATAGAGCGGAGCAGTGTATATACTATATAATGTATAGATATGGCAGTGAATAGAATGTGGATTCCACACCATATACGCAGCACCATACTATCTAACCGTCTGTACACTATATACTGCATATAGTAGCATATATAGACCCTTGTAGCGTCTGTGTGCACACCCTCCATGCACTTAATAGCCCTCTGTGGCCATACACATACTGGCTGGTGAGCGGTTCATGCAGCGTTATGTGCAGACCCTATTTAGTGTATATGTGACACCCCAGGGGTCTGGTTGTCACAGTGATAGAGATATTACGTCTGAGAGCAGGTGGGAGGTCCTTTGGTCAGGGATCCTGTGCATGCCACACCTCCTGCCCAGCCTTGGGAGGGGAAGAACTTCCCCTGTATAAACCCGGGGCTGAGGCAGAGTTAGTGAGTCCAGGAAGAGTAGAGACAAGAGCAGCATAGGAAGCAGCAGAGTCACAAGGAGTCAGGGGCTGGCAGCTAAAGAGCTCGCCCTGACTAAGAAGATTCTTTACCGGACCCGGAGTCCGAGGCTGTGGGGACTAACTTCTACCCAGCAGCAGAATCCGTCAGGCAGGGGATTTCAGGTCCCCTGGCCCAGAAGCCCGAAGGCCCCGAGTCACCGGCCATACGGGTGAGCACCACACGGTACACTCAGGGACGTGGGCTACTTACATCAGCTTCTAGCAAGGTAGCCAGAAGAGTACAGTCAGCTTGGGAGGCCTACAACTACGCCTGGCCAGGGGAGATCCCATCTGCTCAAGGACTGACCAGGCCCCGTTCGCTAGCAAGTACTCCGGGAGGGTCTATCGTTGTTACCAGTAAAGACCCTGAACGCTACCATACCGTCTCTGAGTGGTTCCTGCTACCCCCATCATCCACGTCGGCTGCCCTGAGGCCATACCCCTCCCGTTGGGGGTTATACTATCACGCTGCACCATCCTTCCACCGGCCTCAGCGGTCTGCCCTGCAGCAGCAGCCCCCTGGCTGCATTCAACGGGTGGCGTAGTCATCAACCATTTTCTACCGCTAACAGACTGCCGTCCAGTTTGACTCCCTGGGCACGGACCGGGTCACCGCCACGAGACTACAACCCTAAACAGATCCGGCTCCGGGTAAGCTCCCGCGTGCGCAACGCAGCGTGACACAGGCCCAGGGGCGCGTCAACTTTGGCGTAGTCGGCAGGATCACGTGCCCGCAACCACCGGGTACTGCGTGCCTGAAAAGCAAAGACTGTTCAAACTTACCAGTGGTGAAGATTCCCGCCATCGGTGAAGTTTCCCGCCATCCGGCGCCATCTTCAGCCTTCTTCCCGCCATCCGTGGAGTTTTCCCGCCATTGGACGCCATCTTGAGGACGCCGCGCGGGAAGAAGAGGGGCGTGGACTCCGAAAGCGCGCGAGAACTGAAGCCCCGCCTCACGTCCGGACGTTGCGTAAGGTCCTGGAAGGAGCCCAGCAGACGCCGACGTCACAGGAGCGCGACGGAAGGTCCTCAACCCTGACGATCCACTGCGGAGCCGCGGCCTACGGAACAGGATCATCGCAAGGTAGGCCACGGTCCACTAGGGGGGAGGAAGATGTCGGCACCTTTGCTTTTCTTCAAAGACTGCACCCGGTTGCGGACATCCGTGACCATCTTATTGTGTTTCCTTATTGTATTTTATTGTTCTTTGATATACCTTGTTATATTTTTCTAAAAAGTGTTTAGTCCCGGAGTACTAAATTTCACTAGGGGGGAGTGTGACACCCCAGGGGTCTGGTTGTCACAGTGATAGAGATATTACGTCTGAGAGCAGGTGGGAGGTCCTTTGGTCAGGGATCCTGTGCATGCCACACCTCCTGCCCAGCCTTGGGAGGGGAAGAACTTCCCCTGTATAAACCCGGGGCTGAGGCAGAGTTAGTGAGTCCAGGAAGAGTAGAGACAAGAGCAGCATAGGAAGCAGCAGAGTCACAAGGAGTCAGGGGCTGGCAGCTAAAGAGCTCGCCCTGACTAAGAAGATTCTTTACCGGACCCGGAGTCCGAGGCTGTGGGGACTAACTTCTACCCAGCAGCAGAATCCGTCAGGCAGGGGATTTCAGGTCCCCTGGCCCAGAAGCCCGAAGGCCCCGAGTCACCGGCCATACGGGTGAGCACCACACGGTACACTCAGGGACGTGGGCTACTTACATCAGCTTCTAGCAACGTAGCCAGAAGAGTACAGTCAGCTTGGGAGGCCTACAACTACGCCTGGCCAGGGGAGATCCCATCTGCTCAAGGACTGACCAGGCCCCGTTCGCTAGCAAGTACTCCGGGAGGGTCTATCGTTGTTACCAGTAAAGACCCTGAACGCTACCATACCGTCTCTGAGTGGTTCCTGCTACCCCCATCATCCACGTCGGCTGCCCTGAGGCCATACCCCTCCCGTTGGGGGTTATACTATCACGCTGCACCATCCTTCCACCGGCCTCAGCGGTCTGCCCTGCAGCAGCAGCCCCCTGGCTGCATTCAACGGGTGGCGTAGTCATCAACCATTTTCTACCGCTAACAGACTGCCGTCCAGTTTGACTCCCTGGGCACGGACCGGGTCACCGCCACGAGACTACAACCCTAAACAGATCCGGCTCCGGGTAAGCTCCCGCGTGCGCAACGCAGCGCGACACAGGCCCAGGGGCGCGTCATATAATGGTTGTATCATACAATATAAGCACATTTTATCATTTACCTTTCGTGTCTCCCTATTTCCTCATAGATTGTAGCTTGCGAGCAGGGCCCTCACTCCTCTTGGTATCTGAGTTATGTTTATTCTGTAATGTCTTTATTGTCTGTACAAGTCCCCTCTGTAATGTAAAGTGCTTTTTCAATAAATTTGTAGTCAAGATGGGGTGCAGAGTGTACTTTAATGAGAAGAATAATGAACTTTTTAGAATTTACCAAATGGCTGCAATGAAATATAGGAGGCCAAATGCATTGTATATGTCATATAGGAGGCAGAGAGTGCGGTCTGTTTGTCATATATGAGGTAGAAAATGCGATCTATACATCATATAGGAGGTATGAAATAGACAGCACTCACCAATGGATGCCAAAAAAAGATCCTTTTATTTCAGATCCAGCATACAGACGTTGCGGCTGGTTCAGGGGTGCGGGAGTGAACTATACTGGACCCGTAGTGGCGCTGCTTGTGCGCGAAACGGCCGTCGTCCTCTTTTCACCCCTGAACCAGCCACAACGTCTGTACGCTGAATCTGAAATAAAAGGATCTTTTTTTGGGATCCATTGGTGAGTGCTGTCTTTTTCATACTTCCTTGGACATTTGATTAACACTGCTTATTTAGACATTGCACCTCCTGATGTGGATAGCCAACGGCTAAAAAACCCGTTTGGGAAGATTTGGGAACTGGTGGCGGCATACTTCACTTTTATGTGGTATACATCATATTGACCCCACACATGACATATATCGCACTCTCGGCCTCCTATATGACGTACAGACTGCACATTCGGTCTCCTATAATATATACTTTATATATCAGGCTGAGTGTGTTGTATACGTCATATAGGCCCGCACTCTCAGCCTCCTATGTGACATATACACTGTATAATTCATGAGTCCAAGAGTGTGATCTATATTTCATATAGGAGGTAGAGAGTGTGATCTATTATGTCATATAGGCCCCATATATAACGTATACCGCACTCTTGGTCTCCAATGTGACATACAAACTCTTGGCCTCCTATATGGCATAGGGCTCTTTCATACATCCGGATATTTCCGGTACTGGAAAAAACAGTACCGGAGATATCCGTGTCAGTGTGGCATACGTGTGCTCCATCAGGATCACACATACCGTACCACCACTTGGGAATCAGCGGTACAGTTTGTGCTGTTCCCAAGCACCGGGTGCTGAAGGAATCGCTCATCACTGTCCCCTGCCGGCGCTGCAATCAGTGTTAGCAAGGGACAATGAAGAGACAATGTTGAAAGTAGTATTCACCTCCAAATGTCTCCAAAACCTGTAAAAATAATACTAAAATTAAAAAAAACAACAATATATTCACCTGGCTTAAAGTGACCACACACGATGAGGAGCGTAGGAGAATGACTTGCTGCAGTGAGCGGTCCCCCGACCTATGCTGAGCTCAGTGAGCATAGGGGCCTGCTTGCTGCAGGGAGTCAAGCTCCTCAGCGTGTGTGGTCGCCTCAAGCCAGGTGAATATTTTTTTTTAAATTTTCTTATATTTACAGGTTTTGGCAACATCGGGAGGTGAACCTACTGCTCTCAACATTGTCCCTTGCTAGCGCTGATCGCTGATTCCTTAAGCACCTGGGAACAGCATGAACTGTACCGCTAATTCCCAGGCGCCGGTATGTGTCACACCAACGACACACGCACGTCATCTGTGTGCTCGTGTGCGGGACGTTTTTCGGCCCGTGCAGTGTATAAAAAAAACTGACATGTCAGCGTGTTTTGCCCACGGACACACGGTCCGTGGAAACAGTATATACTTTATGTAGGAGGCCGAGTGCATTGTACATCATGTAGGTCCGCACTCTAGGCCTCATATAAAACGTATACCGCACTCTCAGCCTCCTATAGTCTATACTTTATATAGGAGGCCGAGTGCGTTGTACATCTTGTAGGTCCGCACTCTAGGCCTCATATAAAACGTATACCGTACTCTCAGCCTCCTATAGTCTATACTTTATATAGGAGGCCGAGTGCGTTGTACATCATGTAGGCCCGCACTCTAGGCCTCATATAAAACGTATACCGCACTCTCAGCCTCCTATAGTCTATACTTTATATAGGAGGCCGAGTGCATTGTACATCATGTAGGCCCGCACTCTAGGCCTCATATAAAATGCATACCGCACTCTCAGCCTCCTATATGGCATATACACTGTCTGTATATGTCATATAGGAGGCCAAGAGTATGATCTACATGTCATATAGGAGGCCTAGAGTGCAATGCATAATGTATAAAATAAATTATATTATTGTTGGCCAGTGCTGGGAACACTCACTCATAAAAACCTTATTGAATATTTGGCACGGTACTTTTGACATGAAATTAAAGCAGTGAGAGCTGTAGGCCTGCAGCCTTGTTTCCAATTCCAGTGTGCAAATTGAAGTGGTCAGTGGGGCGCTAGAAACTGGATAAGGCGCTGGAAAAGGATAAAACAAACCTCTTTATTTAAGTATTAATGCCCACAACGCGTTTCTGCAGCGGTCTGCTGCCTTCATCAGGTGGAGTTATTGTTTCCAATTCCAGGCCAGGTTGGAGAGTTGAACTGTAGAGGACGGTCACTGTCCACATATCCAGCCCCAGAACCGGTATAAAAAAGCCCAGAATCAGAGCAGGAGAGAAGGGGGCGGTGCACCGGTGCTGGTGCCACCACCCGGTCCGGAACAGGTATTACTACAGGGGAGTAGGCCAGAACAGGTAAGGAGCCGGGATGGGACCACATCAGAAGCCCGGGAGCAGGGAGAGCAGAGCGAGACGTCGGGTTCGTTGGCGCCAGCGTATCATAGGAGGACGGCCCCGGAGCTGAGAGAGAGCACTGCAGAGCGTGGCCAGAAGAGAGCGGCGTCAGCGTCAGTGTCACCTGACACCACACCACAGTCTGCCAGCCAGCGGGAAAGCAGAGCGCAGTGCGTGTCACCACCCAGAAAGAGTCCATCCTCAGGGACTACTCACGTGGTAAGTATGCTGCATGCACGTCACTGCAGGCCCGCTGTCACCAATGAATGTTCAGTGCGCGCGACGCTACATTTCCTTCAGCCGCGCTTTTAAAGGGCCCACATTTTTAAAGGGCCCCCGCCACCAATTTTCTCACTCTCATATTGGGGCCCACCGGGAAATTTCCCGATTTCCCGCCAGGCCAGACCGACCCTGGAATTAACTCCATTCTGGAGGTTTCAGTCATGAGCCGTCTAGATTGGATTTGATCCTATGAGGAAAACGCTCCAGCAACTCTATTCTAGTCAGGTCAGCAATGAACTGTACAGAATAGAGGCTACAGGGAGATCATCTAAAAATCCACTCCGATCTAGATGGCTCAATGGTGAATCAGCTAGAATGGAGTTGCTCAAATGAGGTCCTCAAAAAAGCCACTCCGATCCAGTGTGGTAAATTATGAGGACTCTGTCTCTGCGCTCTGTTACGTTTCTCCCCGTGAGGCTCCGCTCACTCTCCGAAAAACTCAATTCCAGTCTCTTCAGCACGAAACTGTACAGTTATGGCCAAAAGTATTGAGAATGACACCAAAATTATATTTTCACATGATCTGCTGGCCTCTGGTTTTTATTAGTGTTTGTCTGATGTTTATATCACATACAGAAATATAATTGCAATCATATTATGAGTACCAATAGGTTATATTGACAGTTAGAATGAGTTAATGCAGCAAGTCAATATTTGCAGTGTTGCCCCTTCTTCTTCAAGACCTCTGTAATTCTCCCTGGCATGCTCTCAATCAACTTTTGGACCAAATCCTGACTGATAGCAGTCCATTCTTGCATAATCAATGCTTGCATTTTGCCAGAATTTGTTGGTTTTTGTTTGTCCACCCGTCTCTTGATGATTGACCACAAGTTCTCAATGGGATTAAGATCTAGGGAGTTTCCAGGCCATGGACCCAAAATCTCTATGTTTTGTTCCATGAGCCATTTAGTTATCACCTTTGCTTTATGTCAAGGTGCTCCATCATGCTAGAAAAGGCATTGTTGGGCGCCAAACTGCTCTTGGATGGTTGGGAGAAGTTGCTCTTGGAGGACATTCTGGTACCATTCTTTATTCATGGCTGTGTTTTTAGGCAAGACAGTGAGTGAGCCAATTCCCTTGGCTGAGAAGCAACCCCACACATGAATGGTTTCAGGATGCTTTACAGTTGGCATGAGACAAGACTGGTGGTAGCGCTCACCTCTTCTTCTCCGAATAAGCTGTTTTCCAGATGTCCCAAACAGTCGAAAAGGGGATCATCAGAGAAAATGACTTTGCCCCAGTCCTCAGCAGTCCACTCCCTGTACCTTTTGCAGAATATCAGTCGGTCCCTAATGTTTTTTTCTAGAGAGAAGTGGCTTCTTTGCTGCCCTCCTTGAAACCAGCCCTTGCTCAAAGAGTCTCCGCCTCACAGTGCGTGCAGAAGCACTCACACCAGCCTGCTGCCATTCCTGAGCAAGCTCGGCACTGCTGGTAGTCCGATCCCGCAGCTGAAACAGTTTTAAGATACGGTCCTGGCGCTTGCTGGTCTTTCTTGGGCGCCCTGGAGCCTTTTTGACAACAATGGAAGCTCTCTCCTTGAAGTTCTTGATGATGCGATAGATTGTTGACTGAGGTGCAATCTTTGTAGCTGCGATACTCTTCCCTGTTAGGCCATTTTTGTGCAGTGCAATGATGGCTGCACGTGTTTCTTTAGGGATAACCATGGTTAACTGAAGAGAAACAATGATACCAAGAACCAGCCTCCTTTTAAAGTGTCCAGTGATGTCATTCTTACTTAATCATGATTGATTGATCGCCAGCCCTGTCCTCATCAACACCCACACCTGTGTTAATGGATCAATCACTAAAACGATGTTAGCTGCTCCTTTTAAGGCAGGACTGCAATGATGTAGAAATGTGTTTTGGGGGTTAAAGTTCATTTTCTGGGCAAATATTGACTTTGCAAGTACAGTAATTGCTGTTAAGCTGATCACTCTTTGACATTCAGGAGTATATGCAAATTGCCATTACAAAAAATGAAGCAGTAAACTTTGGAAAAATTACTATTTCTCTCAATCTCAATACTTTTGGCCATGACGGTAGAGAATGGGGTTGCTAAAAGATGTCCACAAAAAATCCACTCCGATCTAGATGGCTCAATGGTGAATCAGCTAGAATAGAGTTACTAAAATGAGGTCCTCAAAAAATCCACTCCAATACAATGTTGTAAATTATGAGGACTCTGTTGCTGCGCTCTGTTATGTTTCTCCCTGCGAAGCTCCACTCACTCTTTGAAAAACTTGATTCCAGTCACCTCAGCACCAAACAGTACAGATTGGAGGCTACAAGGAACATCCTCAAAACACCCACTCCAATCTAGACGGCTCACTAGTGAATCAGCTAGAATGGAGTTGCTCAAATAAGGTCCTCAAAAAATCCACTCCAATACAATGTTGTAAATTATGAGGACTCTGTTGCTGCGCTCTGTTACGTTTTTCCCCACGTAAAACTGAATGATCAGCGCTGTGTGTGATTATTTATATTACAAAAAGCGATAATAAAATGCAAGTTCGATTAATTATGAAAAAAATAAAATTTTGCCCTTTGGAAATACGTAATAAATATAACAGTTTGAGCAAGTACTTAAAAAATAAAAACATGAAATCATTAGAATTATAAGGCTGATATATATCTACAATGTGTGTACATTCCAATTCCACTACATTGCAGGCTATGAGGATCCGGGAATCTGCTCCATTCTGGACATTGGAGGTGATTTTTTGAGGAACTTCAGTGTAGAAACTGAACTGTCTAGAATGGAGAAGCTGCAGAGAGATCATCAAAAGATCAACTCCGATCCAGTCACCTGACCAGTGAATCAGCTAGAGTGGAGATGCTGGAATGAGATCCTCAAAATATCCCTCCGATCCAGTCACCTGACCAGTGAATCAGCTAGAGTGGAGCTGCTAAAATGAGGACCACAAAATATTCCCCCGATCCAGTCACTTCACCAGTGAATCAGCTAGAGTGGAGCTGCTAAAATGAGGACCACAAAATATCCCCCCGATCCAGTCACTTCACCAGTGAATCAGCTAGAGTGGAGATGCTGGAATGAGGACCACAAAATATCCCCCCGATCCAGTCACTTCAGTAGTGATCCGTCTAGAGTGGAGCTGCTAAAATGAGGGCCACAAAATATCCCTCCGATCCAGTCACCTGACCAGTGAATCAGCTAGAGTGGAGATGCTGGAATGAGATCCTAAAAATATCCCTCCGATCCAGTCACCTCACCAGTAGTGTTGAGCGATACCTTCCGATATCGGGAAATATCGGATCGGATTGGATCGGACCGATACCGAAAAAGTATCGGATATCGCCGATTCCGATACCGGAAACCAATGCAAGTCAATGGGACATAAATATCGGAATTAAAATAAACCTTTTCTTTCCTTGTAGGTTATTTCTACATGAAGGAAAACAACTAAGAATAATGTAGAATGTATTGGGGGAGGTGGGGGAGACAATAAAGGCATAGAGGTTTAGCCCAGTCAAATGGAATAGCAGGAATTAATATTTTTTTATTATGTTCTGAGTTACGGAAATATTAACTATGTTAAGTATTTTTATATTTTGTCAGATATTTATGTTTCACTACTTCCATGCTCTTCACCTTCTTTTTTACTTCTCCCACACTTTCTCCTTCATCATCCTCAGCATCTTTTTCATCCACTTCTTCTTCACCTTCTTCTTCTTCACCTTCTTCGTATTATTCTTTTTTTTACATTCTTCATATTCTACTTCTTCATCTTCTTCATATTCTTCTTCTTCATCATATTCTTATTTGTGACAGGCATTCCTGTAGTTGTTATCTATAAAAGGTTGGACATTACACCTTTCGTTCTGCCCGTCACAAAAGATTTACAACAGGATTTGTCCGCGTTCAGTTTGGCCTGCAGCAGCAGGTCTTTTCCAGGGGCACCACGAGGAGGAACGGACTCACCCCCATACACTGCTTAGTCATCTTCTGCTTATAATTTAGATATTATCTTTTGCTCTGATTTTTAGTCTTATGCTTAATGTTCTTCCGCTTTTTGTTCTGCAGCTTCTTGTATTTCTGCTTCTTGGTTTTCTGTCTCTTGTTCTTCTGTATCTTGGTGCTTGTCTTCTCTTCTTTGTCTTCTTGGTCAACTTCTTCAGGGTCATCTTCTTGGTCTTCTTCGGGGTGGTCTTCAGGGTCGTCGTCTTCGGGGGTCCTCGTCTTCGGGGTCCTCGTCTTCTTCGGGTTGGTCTTCTGGGTCCTCGTCTTCGGGGTCCTCGTCTTCTTCGGGGTGGTCTTCAGGGTCCTCGTCTTCTTCGGGGTGGTCTTCAGGGTCCTCGTCTTCTTCGGGGTGGTCTTCAGGGTCCTCGTCTTCAGGGTCATTGTCTTCGGGGTCCTCGTCTTCTTACGGTTGGTCTTCAGGGTCCTCGTCTTCAGGGTCCTCGTCAGGGAGATCCAGAGTGATTACCAAGAACCATTTCAAAAAGCTTGAACTTGGAAATGTAGCAGAAGGTACAAGAAAGCTGAGGAACTACCGAGGACCAGCTGACGGTACTGGAACCCGGATGGATAGCAGAAGGTACAAGAGCCAATGGAACTACCGAGGACCAGCTGATGTTACTGGAACTCGGTTACTAAGCAGGAGGTACCTGTGCCAGAAAGCACTACCAAGGACCAGCAGACGTTGGTGGAACTTGGATACCGAGAAGGAGGCACCTAATCCAAAGGCACTGCCGAGAACCAGCTGACGGTACTGGAACCCGGATGGGTAGCAGAAGGTACCCATGTAAAAAAAAAGTTCAAGGCCGCGAGTCGGCCGCAGTTACCAAAACCCACAGTCCTACAGAGGGTGCTTGTCCTATTGGCACTATGGAACCAGCCTTCATTGCCAGATCCCGCAGCCCACATAGGAGTCACCTAAACTGCAGGCACCATAGAGTCGGCTAACCCGACCGCAACACGACAGGACAACGCATTGGAGGCAAAGTGACGTTGACACTACCCGGAAACAGCTGGCGTGCTGGAACCAGGCTGGGCAGGAGGGAGTACCCGTGCCAAAGACACTGCCGAGAACCAGCTGACGGTACTGGAACCCGGATGGGTAGCAGAAGATACAAGAGCAAATGGAACTACCGAGGACCAGCTGACGGTACTGGAACCTGGATGGGTAGCAGAAGGTACAAGAGCCAATGGAACTACCGAGGACCAGCTGATATTACTGGAACTCGGTTACTAAGCAGGAGGTACCTGTGCCAGAAAGCACTACCAAGGACCAGCAGACGTTGGTGGAACTTGGATACCGAGAAGGAGGCACCTAATCCAAAGGCACTGCCGAGAACCAGCTGACGGTACTGGAACCCGGATGGGTAGCAGAAGGTACAAGAGCCAATGGAACTACCGAGGACCAGCTGATGTTACTGGAACCCGGATGGGTAGCAGAAGGTACAAGAGCCAATGGAACTACCGAGGACCAGCTGATGTTACTGGAACTCGGTTACTAAGCAGGAGGTACCTGTGCCAGAAAGCACTACCAAGGACCAGCAGACGTTGGTGGAACTTGGATACCGAGAAGGAGGCACCTAATCCAAAGGCACTGCCGAGAACCAGCTGACGGTACTGGAACCCAGATGGGTAGCAGAAGGTACCCATGTAAAAAAAAAGTTCAAGGCCGCGAGCCGGCCGCAGTTACCAAAACCCACAGTCCTACAGAGGGTGCTTGTCCTATTGGCACTATGGAACCAGCCTTCATTGCCAGATCCCGCAGCCCACATAGGAGTCACCTAAACTGCAGGCACCATAGAGTCGGCTAACCCGACCGCAACACGACAGGACAACGCATTGGAGTCAAAGTGACGTTGACACTACCCGGAAACAGCTGGCGTGCTGGAACCAGGCTGGGCAGGAGGGAGTACCCGTGCCAAAGACACTGCCGAGAACCAGCTGACGGTACTGGAACCCGGATGGGTAGCAGAAGATACAAGAGCAAATGGAACTACCGAGGACCAGCTGACGGTACTGGAACCCGGATGGGTAGCAGAAGGTACAAGAGCCAATGGAACTACCGAGGACCAGCTGATGTTACTGGAACTCGGTTACTAAGCAGGAGGTACCTGTGCCAGAAAGCACTACCAAGGACCAGCAGACGTTGGTGGAACTTGGATACCGAGAAGGAGGCACCTAATCCAAAGGCACTGCCGAGAACCAGCTGACGGTACTGGAACCCGGATGGGTAGCAGAAGGTACCCATGTAAAAAAAAAGTTCAAGGCCGCGAGCCGGCCGCAGTTACCAAAACCCACAGTCCTACAGAGGGTGCTTGTCCTATTGGCACTATGGAACCAGCCTTCATTGCCAGATCCCGCAGCCCACATAGGAGTCACCTAAACTGCAGGCACCATAGAGTCGGCTAACCCGACCGCAACACGACAGGACAACGCATTGGAGTCAAAGTGACGTTGACACTACCCGGAAACAGCTGGCGTGCTGGAACCAGGCTGGGCAGGAGGGAGTACCCGTGCCAAAGACACTGCCGAGAACCAGCTGACGGTACTGGAACCCGGATGGGTAGCAGAAGGTACAAGAGCCAATGGAACTACCGAGGACCAGCTGATGTTACTGGAACCCGGATGGGTAGCAGAAGGTACAAGAGCCAATGGAACTACCGAGGACCAGCTGATGTTACTGGAACTCGGTTACTAAGCAGGAGGTACCTGTGCCAGAAAGCACTACCAAGGACCAGCAGACGTTGGTGGAACTTGGATACCGAGAAGGAGGCACCTAATCCAAAGGCACTGCCGAGAACCAGCTGACGGTACTGGAACCCGGATGGGTAGCAGAAGGTACAAGAGCCAATGGAACTACCGAGGACCAGCTGATGTTACTGGAACCCGGATGGGTAGCAGAAGGTACAAGAGCCAATGGAACTACCGAGGACCAGCTGATGTTACTGGAACTCGGTTACTAAGCAGGAGGTACCTGTGCCAGAAAGCACTACCAAGGACCAGCAGACGTTGGTGGAACTTGGATACCGAGAAGGAGGCACCTAATCCAAAGGCACTGCCGAGAACCAGCTGACGGTACTGGAACCCGGATGGGTAGCAGAAGGTACCCATGTAAAAAAAAAGTTCAAGGCCGCGAGCCGGCCGCAGTTACCAAAACCCACAGTCCTACAGAGGGTGCTTGTCCTATTGGCACTATGGAACCAGCCTTCATTGCCAGATCCCGCAGCCCACATAGGAGTCACCTAAACTGCAGGCACCATAGAGTCGGCTAACCCGACCGCAACACGACAGGACAACGCATTGGAGTCAAAGTGACGTTGACACTACCCGGAAACAGCTGGCGTGCTGGAACCAGGCTGGGCAGGAGGGAGTACCCGTGCCAAAGACACTGCCGAGAACCAGCTGACGGTACTGGAACCCGGATGGGTAGCAGAAGGTACAAGAGCCAATGGAACTGCCGAGAACCAGCTGGCGGTGCTGGAGCCCAGGGTAAATACTAAAAACAGAGGAGCCAGAGGTGTATTTGGAGGAGGTTTTAAATCCGTACTACAGTGGATGTGGACAAAGCAGGAGAATTTGCCGGACACACAGCTGGGGATCAGCTGACGTTACTGAACCCCAATAACACGGCAGCAAGTGTTGACTGTGCAGACGGCACTTCCGTGCGCCAACTGGCGGTGTTGGAGCTCAGGGATAATACTGAAAACAGAGGAGCCAGAGGTGTAATTGGAGCAACTTTAAAATCTGTAGTAGTGAGAATGTGGACAGAGCAGGAGAAATTGCCGTCCGCACAGCAGGGGAACAGCTGACGTTACTGAACCCCAATAACATGGTAGCAAGTGTTGACTGTGCAGACAGCACTTCCGAGCGCCAACTGGCGGTGCTGGAGCCCAGGGATAAGAATGAAAACAGAGGAGCCAGAGGTGTAATTGGAGCAACTTTAAAATCTGTAGTAGTGAGAATGTGGACAGAGCAGGAGAAATTGCCGTCCGCACAGCAGGGGAACAGCTGACGTTACTGAACCCCAATAACATGGTAGCAAGTGTTGACTGTGCAGACAGCACTTCCGAGCGCCAACTGGCGGTGCTGGAGCCCAGGGATAAGAATGAAAACAGAGGAGCCAGAGGTGTAATTCGAGCAACTTTAAAATGTGTAGTACAGTGGATGTGGACAAAGCAGGAGAAATTGCCGTCCGCACAGCAGGAGAACAGCTGACGTTACTGAACCCCAATAACACGGCAGCAAGTGTTGACTGTGCAGACGGCACTTCCGTGCGCCAACTGGCGGTGTTGGAGCTCAGGGATAATACTGAAAACAGAGGAGCCAGAGGTGTAATTGGAGCAACTTTAAAATCTGTAGTAGTGAGAATGTGGACAGAGCAGGAGAAATTGCCGTCCGCACAGCAGGGGAACAGCTGACGTTACTGAACCCCAATAACATGGTAGCAAGTGTTGACTGTGCAGACAGCACTTCGGAGCGCCAACTGGCGGTGCTGGAGCCCAGGGATAAGAATGAAAACAGAGGAGCCAGAGGTGTAATTCGAGCAACTTTAAAATGTGTAGTAGAGTGGATGTGGACAAAGCAGGAGAAATTGCCGTCCGCACAGCAGGAGAACAGCTGACGTTACTGAACCCCAATAACACGGCAGCAAGTGTTGACTGTGCAGACGGCACTTCCGTGCGCCAACTGGCGGTGTTGGAGCTCAGGGATAATACTGAAAACAGAGGAGCCAGAGGTGTAATTGGAGCAACTTTAAAATCTGTAGTAGTGAGAATGTGGACAGAGCAGGAGAAATTGCCGTCCGCACAGCAGGGGAACAGCTGACGTTACTGAACCCCAATAACATGGTAGCAAGTGTTGACTGTGCAGACAGCACTTCCGAGCGCCAACTGGCGGTGCTGGAGCCCAGGGATAAGAATGAAAACAGAGGAGCCAGAGGTGTAATTGGAGCAACTTTAAAATCTGTAGTAGTGAGAATGTGGACAGAGCAGGAGAAATTGCCGTCCGCACAGCAGGGGAACAGCTGATGTTACTGAACCCCAATAACATGGTAGCAAGTGTTGACTGTGCAGACAGCACTTCCGAGCGCCAACTGGCGGTGCTGGAGCCCAGGGATA
This sequence comes from Phyllobates terribilis, assembly GCF_046119375.1. Classification (NCBI taxonomy): domain Eukaryota; kingdom Metazoa; phylum Chordata; class Amphibia; order Anura; family Dendrobatidae; genus Phyllobates; species Phyllobates terribilis. The sequence goes on along the minus strand of NW_027363977.1, from coordinate 90,886 downwards.
AGAATGAAAACAGAGGAGCCAGAGGTGTAATTCGAGCAACTTTAAAATGTGTAGTACAGTGGATGTGGACAAAGCAGGAGAAATTGCCGTCCGCACAGCAGGAGAACAGCTGACGTTACTGAACCCCAATAACACGGCAGCAAGTGTTGACTGTGCAGACGGCACTTCCGTGCGCCAACTGGCGGTGTTGGAGCTCAGGGATAATACTGAAAACAGAGGAGCCAGAGGTGTAATTGGAGCAACTTTAAAATCTGTAGTAGTGAGAATGTGGACAGAGCAGGAGAAATTGCCGTCCGCACAGCAGGGGAACAGCTGACGTTACTGAACCCCAATAACATGGTAGCAAGTGTTGACTGTGCAGACAGCACTTCCGAGCGCCAACTGGCGGTGCTGGAGCCCAGGGATAAGAATGAAAACAGAGGAGCCAGAGGTGTAATTCGAGCAACTTTAAAATGTGTAGTAGAGTGGATGTGGACAAAGCAGGAGAAATTGCCGTCCGCACAGCAGGAGAACAGCTGACGTTACTGAACCCCAATAACACGGCAGCAAGTGTTGACTGTGCAGACGGCACTTCCGTGCGCCAACTGGCGGTGTTGGAGCTCAGGGATAATACTGAAAACAGAGGAGCCAGAGGTGTAATTGGAGCAACTTTAAAATCTGTAGTAGTGAGAATGTGGACAGAGCAGGAGAAATTGCCGTCCGCACAGCAGGGGAACAGCTGACGTTACTGAACCCCAATAACATGGTAGCAAGTGTTGACTGTGCAGACAGCACTTCCGAGCGCCAACTGGCGGTGCTGGAGCCCAGGGATAAGAATGAAAACAGAGGAGCCAGAGGTGTAATTCGAGCAACTTTAAAATGTGTAGTACAGTGGATGTGGACAAAGCAGGAGAAATTGCCGTCCGCACAGCAGGAGAACAGCTGACGTTACTGAACCCCAATAACACGGCAGCAAGTGTTGACTGTGCAGACGGCACTTCCGTGCGCCAACTGGCGGTGTTGGAGCTCAGGGATAATACTGAAAACAGAGGAGCCAGAGGTGTAATTGGAGCAACTTTAAAATCTGTAGTAGTGAGAATGTGGACAGAGCAGGAGAAATTGCCGTCCGCACAGCAGGGGAACAGCTGACGTTACTGAACCCCAATAACATGGTAGCAAGTGTTGACTGTGCAGACAGCACTTCCGAGCGCCAACTGGCGGTGCTGGAGCCCAGGGATAAGAATGAAAACAGAGGAGCCAGAGGTGTAATTGGAGCAACTTTAAAATCTGTAGTAGTGAGAATGTGGACAGAGCAGGAGAAATTGCCGTCCGCACAGCAGGGGAACAGCTGACGTTACTGAACCCCAATAACATGGTAGCAAGTGTTGACTGTGCAGACAGCACTTCCGAGCGCCAACTGGCGGTGCTGGAGCCCAGGGATAAGAATGAAAACAGAGGAGCCAGAGGTGTAATTCGAGCAACTTTAAAATGTGTAGTACAGTGGATGTGGACAAAGCAGGAGAAATTGCCGTCCGCACAGCAGGAGAACAGCTGACGTTACTGAACCCCAATAACACGGCAGCAAGTGTTGACTGTGCAGACGGCACTTCCGTGCGCCAACTGGCGGTGTTGGAGCTCAGGGATAATACTGAAAACAGAGGAGCCAGAGGTGTAATTGGAGCAACTTTAAAATCTGTAGTAGTGAGAATGTGGACAGAGCAGGAGAAATTGCCGTCCGCACAGCAGGGGAACAGCTGACGTTACTGAACCCCAATAACATGGTAGCAAGTGTTGACTGTGCAGACAGCACTTCCGAGCGCCAACTGGCGGTGCTGGAGCCCAGGGATAAGAATGAAAACAGAGGAGCCAGAGGTGTAATTCGAGCAACTTTAAAATGTGTAGTAGAGTGGATGTGGACAAAGCAGGAGAAATTGCCGTCCGCACAGCAGGAGAACAGCTGACGTTACTGAACCCCAATAACACGGCAGCAAGTGTTGACTGTGCAGACGGCACTTCCGTGCGCCAACTGGCGGTGTTGGAGCTCAGGGATAATACTGAAAACAGAGGAGCCAGAGGTGTAATTGGAGCAACTTTAAAATCTGTAGTAGTGAGAATGTGGACAGAGCAGGAGAAATTGCCGTCCGCACAGCAGGGGAACAGCTGACGTTACTGAACCCCAATAACATGGTAGCAAGTGTTGACTGTGCAGACAGCACTTCCGAGCGCCAACTGGCGGTGCTGGAGCCCAGGGATAAGAATGAAAACAGAGGAGCCAGAGGTGTAATTCGAGCAACTTTAAAATGTGTAGTACAGTGGATGTGGACAAAGCAGGAGAAATTGCCGTCCGCACAGCAGGAGAACAGCTGACGTTACTGAACCCCAATAACACGGCAGCAAGTGTTGACTGTGCAGACGGCACTTCCGTGCGCCAACTGGCGGTGTTGGAGCTCAGGGATAATACTGAAAACAGAGGAGCCAGAGGTGTAATTGGAGCAACTTTAAAATCTGTAGTAGTGAGAATGTGGACAGAGCAGGAGAAATTGCCGTCCGCACAGCAGGGGAACAGCTGACGTTACTGAACCCCAATAACATGGTAGCAAGTGTTGACTGTGCAGACAGCACTTCCGAGCGCCAACTGGCGGTGCTGGAGCCCAGGGATAAGAATGAAAACAGAGGAGCCAGAGGTGTAATTGGAGCAACTTTAAAATCTGTAGTAGTGAGAATGTGGACAGAGCAGGAGAAATTGCCGTCCGCACAGCAGGGGAACAGCTGACGTTACTGAACCCCAATAACATGGTAGCAAGTGTTGACTGTGCAGACAGCACTTCCGAGCGCCAACTGGCGGTGCTGGAGCCCAGGGATAAGAATGAAAACAGAGGAGCCAGAGGTGTAATTCGAGCAACTTTAAAATGTGTAGTACAGTGGATGTGGACAAAGCAGGAGAAATTGCCGTCCGCACAGCAGGAGAACAGCTGACGTTACTGAACCCCAATAACACGGCAGCAAGTGTTGACTGTGCAGACGGCACTTCCGTGCGCCAACTGGCGGTGTTGGAGCTCAGGGATAATACTGAAAACAGAGGAGCCAGAGGTGTAATTGGAGCAACTTTAAAATCTGTAGTAGTGAGAATGTGGACAGAGCAGGAGAAATTGCCGTCCGCACAGCAGGGGAACAGCTGACGTTACTGAACCCCAATAACATGGTAGCAAGTGTTGACTGTGCAGACAGCACTTCCGAGCGCCAACTGGCGGTGCTGGAGCCCAGGGATAAGAATGAAAACAGAGGAGCCAGAGGTGTAATTCGAGCAACTTTAAAATGTGTAGTACAGTGGATGTGGACAAAGCAGGAGAAATTGTCGTCCGCACAGCAGGAGAACAGCTGACGTTACTGAACCCCAATAACACGGCAGCAAGTGTTGACTGTGCAGACGGCACTTCCGAGCGCCAACTGGCGGTGTTGGAGCTCAGGGATTACAGTTCAGGTGGTAGAAACATGAACAGAACAGGAGACCTGGATACTGTTGCCAACCAATTATTTATTCTGGAAGAGGACTGGCAAATTCATGAGAGATCCAGGCCTTGTTCATTTTGAGAAAAGTAAGCCGGTCAACGTTATCGGAGGATAGTCGCATGCGACGGTCTGTTAGTACACCACCTGCGGCACTAAAGACGCGTTCCGATAATACACTAGCAGCAGGGCAAGCTAGCACCTCCAGTGCATACTGACTAAGCTCTGGCCATGTATCCAGCTTACAGACCCAAAACTTGAAGGGAGAAGAGCCGTCTGGGAGTACACTAAGAGGGCAAGACATGTAGTCTGTCACCATCTGACGGAAACGTTGCCTCCTGCTGACTGGAGCTGTCTGTGATGGTGTAGACATTTGTGGCGGCGGGGACACAAAACTTTGCCACATTTCGGCCATACTGGTCTTGCCTTGTGCTGAGGCGCTGCTTCTGCTCCCTCTTTGTGCAGAGCTTCCTCCACTGCCTCGACGCACTGAGCTGCTTTGTAAAGCACTAGCAGCACTGCTCTCGGTTGGAATGGAGAACATGATGGAATGCACCAGTGCGTCTTGGTACTCCCGCATTTTACGCTCCCGGTTCAATGGTGTTATGAGGCTTTGTAAGTTGTCCCGGTAGCGAGGATCTAGGAGGGTGGACACCCAATAATCAGCCGTGTTGAGAATGTGGGCGATGCGGCGGTCGTTTCTGAGGCACTGCAGCATGAAATCAACCATGTGCTGCAGACTGCCAACTGGCCAAGAAACGCTGTCCCCTGCTTGAGGCGTGATCTCTGCCTGCTCTGCATCACCCCACCCTCGCTCTAGATACTGACTACTAGAGCATTGTGTACCTCCCTCCTCTGGACAGATGTCTTCCTCATCCATTGACTCCTCCTCATCCTCCTCACAAAGTGTCCCCTGCCTAGGCCTTTGTGAGGAACCACGTTGCGCAGACTGTAGAGAAGCAGATGGCATTTGTGACTCCTCATCCTCCACCTCTTCCAAAACCTCGTCCCTTAGTGCTTGCAGTGTTTTTTCAAGCAGGCAGATAAGGGGGATAGTCATGCTGACTAGTGCATCATCTGCACTCGCCATCCGCGTGGAATAATCGAAGGCACGCAAAACGTGGCAAATGTCCTTCATAGAGGCCCACTCAGTGGTGGTGAAGTGTGAACGGCGCGCACTGCGACTTGTTTGCGCCTGCTGCAGCTGGTACTCCATTACTGCTGCCTGCTGCTCACACAACCTCTCCAACATATGTAACGTTGAATTCCACCTGGTGGGTAGGTCACATATGATGCGATGTTCCGGAAGACATAATCGGCGCTGCAGAGCTGCAATGCGTGATCTTGCATTGCTGGAACGCCGCAAGTGAGCGCACTCTATGCGGACCTTGTGAAGCAGTGCATCAAGATCCGGATAGTCCCTCAAAAAACTCTGCACGACCAAGTTGAGCACATGTGCCAGACATGGGATGTGAGTGAGGTTGCCTAGGCCCAGAGCTGCCACCAGATTTCGGCCATTGTCACACACTACCATGCCTGGCTGGAGATTCGCTGGCACAAACTACACGTCACTCTGCTGCTTGATGGCATTCCAGAGCTCCTGCGCTGTGTGGCTTCGATTCCCCAAAGAAATTAATTTTAATACGGCCTGTTGACGTTTGGCCACGGCTGTGCTCATATCGGTCATCATAACAGGTAACCGTTCACGGGTCGATGTGGAGGTAGACCGTGACGGCTCCTGCAGCGCTGATTCAGAGGAACTGGAGTATGAGGAGGAGTCAATGTGTACAGACTGGATTCCTGCAATCCTTGGAGTTGGCAGAACACGTACAGCGCCACTCTCAAGATCTGTACCCGGCTCCACAACATTTACCCAATGGGCAGTGAGGGAAAGGTATCGTCCCTGTCCATGCTTACTGGTCCACGCATCAGTGGTCAGGTGGACCTTGCTACTGACGGTGTTTTGTAGCGCATGTTTAATTTTTCCCTCCACATGATGTTGCAGGGCAGGGACGGCTTGCCTGCTGAAATAAAAGCGGCTGGGCACGTTGTATTGTGGGACTGCCAATGCCATAAAGTTACGGAATGTGTCAGTCTCCACCAGCCTGAATGATAGCATTTCAAGGGCCAGTAGTTTAGCAATGCCAGCATTCAGAGCCTGTGCTCGGGGGTGGTTTGCCGAGTATGGGCGCCTTTTCTCCCATGCCTGTGCTAACGATGGCTGTAGACTGGCCTGGGAGTGTGAGGATGACTGGGAAAGTGGTGCTGTGGGTGGAATTACACTGTGTCTCTGTACAACAGTGCCAGAGATTCTTCCTTGGCGATCCTGTGAGGAAGCCGAACCAGCTGTGTGTGAGCTGGAGGAAGAGGCTACAACACGAGCTGAAGAGGTGGTAGGTGGCGCTGTAGGTTGGCCTAGGTCTTCAGTGTGTTTGTGTAACTCCACCACGTGCTTGGTCCGCACATGTTTCCACATATTTGTGGTATTGAGGTTGCTGACACTTTTCCCTCTTTTCACCTTCTGATTACACAGCTTGCATTTGACAAAGCAAATGTCATCTGCAACTGTGTCAAAAAAGGACCAGGCACTGCAAGTCTTGGGAGCGCCCGCTTTGGATTTTGGAAGAGCCATGCTCCTAATGGGTGCCGAAGTGGAGGCTACAGGCAACCAAGTCTGCCCCCTCCCTCTCCCTCCTTTTTGGGCCGTTCGGGGAATCTCTTCCTCAGAGCTGCTCCCACCACCTTCCTGTCCCTCACGCCATGATGGGTCAAGGACCTCATCATCTACACCACCCTCTTCAAACAACTGCTTCTCCTGGGTAGTCTCGACAGCACAGTACGCACCAGAAAGTGGCACCTGAGTCTCATCATCAGATGCGTACTGAGGTGTGCTGCTGACCATAGGCACTGGCCCACCCGCCTCTTCAGATTCAGAGAGACAAAACGGTTGCGCATCACTGCATACTACCTCTTCTTCAAATTCTCGAATTCTGCTTGGCTGGCCCCCTCTTTCCAAGCCAAGAGATTCAGAGAACAGAAGTAGAGATGGCTCCTGTCCAGGGCTCTCTGACTGCCTGGGCAATTTGGCAGGTGGTGAAGAGACAGATGGGTGCTCTTCAGTGCTCAGGACCTGAGAGGATCTGGAACTAATTGAAGTCGATGCGTTAGCTGCCATCCATCCGACAACGGCTTCAATTTGGTCCTCGCGCAGCAGTGGGGTACGGCTAGCTCCTACAAAGCTGCGCATAAAGGACTGTTCCCTGGTAAAACTGGGGGATGCTGAGTCACTGGTGCCCGCAGCAGGCACAGAATCCCCACGTCCTCTCCCTGCAGGCACAGAATCCTCACATCCTCTCCCTGCAGAAACTCCACGCCCACGCCCACGCCCACGACCACGACCACATGCCTTACTCCCTGCCTTCTTCATCTTGGTAGACTGATAAAGATAGGCAGAAAAGTACTAAGGGCTTAGTGTGCTTATTCCTGAACAGCTGCTAACAGGTATAAGAAACACTAATTTTATAAAGTGTGGACTAGACTTTAATATGAGCTAATGTGGCCTACACAACTGTAAAGTGGAGTGTTTGGTGAACTTTATTTAGGTTTTTTTTGTCACAAAAAGACACTGGATGTGCCTAAAGATGTAATAACGATAGTATCACAAACTTTTTGTAGCTATTACAATGTAGGAAGGTAACCTACAATGCAATAGATGAGGCTGCAAAAAATAGGCTAATACTAATCTGGCTGGGGCTGCAGGGCCCAATGCTGCAGAAAGGCTCCTCTATCTACTCCTATATAGTGTGTTTGGAATCAATTTAGCTGAATATGGATGGAACCACCACACTAATAGGAGATATCAGGAAAAATTATGAATTGGCAATAAAGGACAATGTATGAGGCAGTGACACACACTGAGTGCACTACAACCAGACGGGGTTGAAGCACACACTACAGGGTGAGCTGCACTCACACACCAGACCTTGCAGACAGCGGTGAACAGTACAGATGCAGAGCACTGTGCACTAGTGCTGCAAGACGGAAAAAAATTTCTCTATCTACTCCTATATAGTGTGTTTGGAACCAATTTAGCTGAATACAGATGGAACCACCACACTAATAGGAGATATCAGGAAAAATTATGAATTGGCAATAAAGGACAATGTATGAGGCAGTGACACACACTGAGTGCACTACAACCAGACGGGGTTGAAGCACACACTACAGGGTGAGCTGCACTCACACACCAGACCTTGCAGACAGCGGTGAACAGCACAGGGAACTGTGCACTAGCACTGCAAGGCACAGTGATTTAGAAAGTAGCTTGGGTAAAGCAGTATAGAGCAAATAGGTAGCTAAAACTGTCCCTCAGAACAACAGCGTCCTATCCCTAACTGAATTCACAGCAGAGTGAGCTCAAAATGGCGGCGGTGGCTTTTATAGTGCATCATGACATCATTTCAGCAGCCAATCACAGCCATGCCATTAGTTAAGATGCCTACATGCCTAACAGGATGTGCCCACACTTCTTAGGATCCTCATTGGCTGAATAAAATGAAAATGTCTCATTGCATTATGGGAACTTCCGATTCCGGTATACGATATTGCAATAGTATCGGAATTAAGTATCGGAATTCCGATACCGCGAATATCGGCCGATACCCGATATTTCAGTATCGGAATGCTCAACACTACTCACCAGTGAATCAGCTAGAGTGGAGATGCTGGAATGAGATCCTCAAAATATCCCCCCGATCCAGTCACCTCACCAGTGAATCAGCTAGAGTGGAGCTGCTAAAATGAGGACCACAAAATATCCCCCCGATCCAGTCACTTCACCAGTGAATCAGCTAGAGTGGAGATGCTGGAATGAGGACCACAAAATATCCCACCGATCCAGTCACTTCACCAGTGAATCAGCTAGAGTGGAGATGCTGGAATGAGAACCACAAAATATCCGCGTCGATCCAGTCACTTCAGTAGTGATCCGTCTAGAGTGGAGCTGATAAAATGAGGACCACAAAAAAGCAACTCCAAACTAGACGGCTCAATGGTGAATCAGCTAGAATGGAGTTGATTGTTTGAGGACCACAAATAATCAACTCCAAACTAGATGCAACCCTACTCTGACTGCAATCACCCAGCTACAGCGTCACCACGCCTCAGCAACAGGCTGTGTCCGCGCATGCGCACACTTCCGGGTCGGACACTCACTTCCGTTTGACCCTTTTCCTTCCCTCCCCTCACTATTTCTGACACACAGTACTTTACAGCACAACGCAGCAATTTACAGATATAAAAAAAATACACTAACACCTATAGGGACCAGACGCGGTGAATGGAGGATTACAATCCTGTTAGTGTGTAATAATATGACTTTCTTCCAGCGGAAGTGACGTGCGTACTCTGCAGCGCCGCAGTGTTAGAACTCCCCCTTGTGGTTGGCTGGGCTGACGGGCTGTTACTCATTGCTGAATGTCATGGCCGCCTCTACGGGGACAGACTGACCGTCAGTGCGGGAGATCTTCACCTCCATGCAGTACGGCCCGGCTCCTGAGGCCGCCAGTGTCGCGCAGGTGAGGCGTCAGTGCGGGCTGCTCTGTGTTCTGGGGCTCCGGCATCACCTGTAAGAGCCGCAGGCTACAAATTGCAGGTGTGCACAAGACTGATGGGAAAAGTGTCGTGCGATGACGCTTTTTTTTCAGTGCAGTGATTGTGCTCTTCTAATATTGCGACATTTTTAAAAAAAATAATCTAAACTTGCCTGATTGTTTGTCTGCTGTAAGGGCCTGTTCACACAGTGCGTTTTTTTTGGTAAAAAATAAATAAATTTAGTGATAAAAGATTGCATTAAAATTTAGCTTTAAATCTGCATTAAATAAAGGGTAAAATGCAGCAATAATCAGAAAAAAATGTATTTTGGCATAAAAAAACTGCAGCATGTGAACACGGAAAGATTTCTGCAACTTTGCATTTTTTTTTGCAGCAAGGTCGCCTAAAATAAACGAACAACATCGCGGATATTGAACTCCACAACACAAGTTTTGGGAAAACCCGCTAATAAAAAAAAAAAAAAAAAATGCATCCGGATTTATATGCGTTTGCAATCTTCTGACTTTGTCAATTAAGTTTTATTAAAGGCGTATTCACATGTTGCAATTTTTCCATAGGAAAAAAAAAAAATCGCTGCATTTTATAGGACCAGCAAAGTGAATGAGTTTCCTGAAATCGTATTTTTCTTTCCATTTGCGCCTTTTTTAAAGTCTATTTTATATGTCCATTTTTTTTTATTTATTTACTTTATTTATTTATTAATTGATTTATTTATTTCCCATTGTCGGCACAGGTTGGAGGTCTCAGATGTTTTTGCTTAAATGTATCCATCTCCCACCCCAGAGGGATTTTTTTTTAATGTCCATCTGCATTTTTTCGCTGAAATGTTGCAACCTGTGGCTTTTTGCACTAAAAAATAGCGAAAAAAAAAATTAGAGCATTTTTTATTCTGGGCAAAAGTTCTGAACACGTGCTCAAAAGAAAATAGGTGACCATAAGACAAAAAAATAAATAAGTGACTTAAAAATATACAAATGATGAATCTGGGACTTTAGTTTTTTTTTATTTTTTTTGTGATTTTTTTTTAATTTATTTTTATAAATCATAATGTGACAAAAAAAGTATTTTTAATTTATTTGTTGTTCCGTTCTTTTCCCATATTTGGTCCATGCAGACCCTCGGTCCACGAAAAAAGAGAATAGCCCCATAAAATGTGCGTCAGTTGGGATAATGCACAACAAGGTGACAAACACCAATGTGTGAATGCGGCTTAATGGTGTGAGAGAGTCTCCGGCAAATCGTCACCTTCTGTCTATATACAAAGCCCGTTTCCATTACCTGGATATTACCACCAGGTAATATTACATTGCACTCTGTATCAGACCGTACAACCATCTTGCTGGGTTGCAATACCATACACCGCCAACAGACAAGAGTGGCGCTGTTTCTAGAAAGAAAAGAAAAAAACACTTTTTTTTTAAATTTTGATCAAACATTTAAGCATCAGAAGTTAATTAACTTTTAGAAACTTTTTTTTTTTAATGTTTGTGAAAGTTTTCATTAGTCAATAACAAAATAACTTCAGGATCCAAGGGATTTTTTTTTCAACAGTAGATGAATCCTTCTCTATATATGTAACTCAAGGCTGTTGGGGAACTATAACACCCATCATGCCATGATGTGGCCATTTCTTGGAGTTGTAGACCTCCGATCCAGATGTTGATTGAGGTCAGATTGGAGGTTGTTGAGGACAGATTGCTGACTGTTTCCCTCATCAGATTCACGTGATGGCTTGGTAAGGTTTTGCTCTGTGTAATCCTCCAGTTCCTCTTCGTTGTTGCACATGACTTGTACACGACTTCCTGGAGGCGTCTTCTTTCCTTGAGAAAGATCAGAAAGGAGCCGTCGTGTTCTCCTGGAATCACCAAACCCAGACTCCTCCATCAGACGTAGATAGAGAAGTGTGATCCGTCACTGCACAGAACACGTCTCCTCCAGAGTCCAGTGGTGATGGCTTTACACCACTCCATCCGACACTCTGCATTGTGCTTGGTGATATACGGCTGCATGAAGCTTCCGGCAGGGGCGCAGTGTTTGTGCTCATATTAATACCAGAGGAGGTCTGGACTCTTATTACAGGACCGCTCTGGTATCAGTGAGCTCTTTTCCTTCCTTAATTCCAAAAACAAAAAATGGCCAATCAAGATCATTGCATTTTGGAAGTCAAAAAAAGAAGGGGAGGGAACTGAGCCCCTTTATTTTTCCAGGACAGGGGTCTTTTGTGGTGAAGGTGTGGACAACAGCAGCTGATGCACCGAGTCTTAAAGCGAGGCAATGCTCCCTGGGGATAAAAAAGGTATACACCAAAAGGCAAAAATACTGCCACTGGTTGGAGACGGGTGCACTGTGAGTGAATGTAGTATAAAGTACAGCTAAAGCCTCCTCAAAAAAGATTGAAGCACCATTTATAGGCGGCTGCTTCAGTATTGCTGGCATGTTTCTCTTCACAATCTAGTGGTGTCTGCAGTACCCCCTAAGATCCAATTTAAAGCCTTGCCCTGTACTGACGAGAATGCCAAAACAGCTGACGGGTTTCTCTTCATTTTGGAAGAGTTCTAGTTTTGTCTTATAGGTACTTTGTATCGCCACTCTTTTCTTAAAGGGTAATTTGTCAGTAGGTTTTGCTATGTAATCTGAGAGCACTATGAGGGTGGAGAGACCCTGATTCCACCGATGTGTCACTTACTAGGCTGTGTTTTGCCTTTTCATTAAAATCAGTGATTTATCAGCAGGAGATTATCACTACAGGACGAGGTGTCTCGTGCCTCCTGGTCCAACCATGCCTCCATCACTGATTGTCGGCGCTGCTGTTCTCTTTGATTGGCAGCAGCAGTTACATGGCACCACACTGTCAATCAGTGGCCATTGACTGGCTGCAGCCTTTGCTATTTTGTTCGATTTTACGAAATATTGATGCGCTGCAGCTGATCAGCAACGGCTCATTGGCTGCAGTGGTCACTTGACACTACTGGTAGCAGCAGCGCTGACAATGCTGAAGCGGTGCGGCTGCGGGAGGCGAGTGTATAATGATTTTACCTTCTATGGGGCCCTGAATTGATCAAGTTTTTCAAAATTTTGAAATCCGTCCACAAATAGTTAACGCTGTTGCTCCTGTATTGTATAGCAGTGCGTGACGGAGGCGACTTGAGAGCGTTCGCCCCCCAGGTCTGCAGGGATTGGCTGGGAGCCGCGGCCTCCCCTGTGTACATGGCTCCCTATACATCACAATGACCGGGAATGGACAAAGGTTCCTTTCTTGTTAGTCAGTGCAGGCTACATTTTAACAGGATCCTCGTGCCTCCAGGAGCCCAGCGTCATCTTGTAACCCTTTGTCTGAAGTTGATCTGCAGCTTCAAAGCTAAAAAAAAAAAAAATCTTCAGTTCTTTAAGGCAAATATTTTATGAATATGCTTGTCCCAGTGCAGCCACAATGAAGATTTTTTTTGTTAGATTACCCTTAAAGGGAATCTGTCAGCAGGTTTTACTATGTAATCTGAGGACTGCATCATATAGGAGCAGAGACCCTGATTCCGGTGATGTCACTTACTGAGCTGCTTGGTGCAGTTATGATAGAATCCCTGTTTTCTCTGCTGTAGATCTCGGAATGCTGAGCCGTATATAACCCCGCCCACACCCCTGATTGGCTGCTTCCTGTGTACACTGTCAGCAAACTGCCAATCAGTGGTGGAGTTACAAATTAACTGGACTGCTGTGCAAGTGATAAAACAGATTGAATTGAAACTACAGCAAACAGCCTAATAAGTGACACATCGCTGGAACCAGACTCTCTGCCCCTACATCATGCTGCTCTGATTCCCTTTAAATAGTAATTTAAATACAATTTTTTTTTTCATTTATTTTGTCCAGCATGGTTTTTTTTTTTACAGGAATGAGGACAAATTCCCTGATAAAGTGATTTAAAAAGTTTTATAACTTTTCCTACTGAAAAAATAAACTTTTTCTAACTCTGCATATATGCTGACTTTTACAGTGGTCACAATCTTGCTCCCTGGTCCATGTTTTTTCTCCCCGGTATCATTGATAAGTCCCCATGATCTGTACACACTGTGTCTTCCTCCTTGGCCTTGTCCTCTCATTATATGGGGTCACTCCCCCGCAGTCCGGTGGGTCATCACCCCCAAGAACATCAGAATGAAGGAGTTGAAAATCTGTTTGCACTTCATGGTATTTCATCACTGACCTTCACAGTCTGGTGGATTTTCGGTGATTGCAGAGTGTAAGAGACCTAAAGATAAGACCGAGCCGCGCGTGTCCCCCATATCACTGGAGGCTGTAATCCACAATCTATCTGTCCCACATGATGGCTCCACGTATCTAGGAGCTGTAATACTGTCAAGTACATGGTGCGTCACTTGCTCAGCCTGTTCATTTTAAGAGCATTAAGCCTACTTACAGGCACAATTAGTATATACGGCACCTCCCTATAAACAACAACAACCTACAAATTTAATGGAAGCAAACAGCCAGTAGCATAGAAATAATAATCTTTATTACCAAAAAAAGCTAACATATTTTTAAAAAGGGAAAATAACTAGCAAAATTTAAAAAAAAAAAAAAAAAGATCATATCAAACTATACCACTGGAGGGAGCTGATGTTCACTAGTAGTTATAGTTTATAGTGAAAATCAAGAGTAAGCTCCATATGTTAGCAGCGTATGCATAGGCCAGTAGTTCTAAGTAATTCCAAATGGTATTAGCGTCTATACATATAAAGCTAGCAAGTCCACAATAGCATCATTCAAAATAAATGGGAGGATACCCATCCCCCTGGAAGAGGCATCGTGTGAAACGCGCGTTGGGGCCATTATTTTCAAACTCAGGTCATACCTGCTGCTCCCTATTTCACTATAAGCACTTTATATTCTTTGTGACTATATTGGATGTGTAATCCTGTGCACTATACCTTGTCTAATGTGATTGATTTATATGCATTTGCACATAGCACTTGCAATTCTTCACCTTGCTTGTGGTGGCGCTGCAGGAAAAGTGAGCACTTGCCATGGGGTTCACTTGTGGATTACTGATTTTTGAGACGACTTTTACAATAGAAGATTTTAAACCAAACAATCCCTCTCTGGTCATTTCTAAGCGTGGTTTCCATCAAAAGGCGGGCAATAAACGCTTTTTCTCATCATGATCAATGGCCAAAAAATGTCAAAGTCCTCTTGATAACGGGTAACTTTGCTAAATACCCTTGGATTTTTAATTCTATAGTTAATGGCTCATTGTCTAAGATACCGGATACCGCTGCAGTCTATCGTTGGTGACTGATCTCCAAGGCAAAGAGAGCAGCGCTTACAAGCTCTTTCCTCCAGTATGGGGAAGAGCACAGCTGGAATCAGTGGCGTGACAACACCACTGGCCGTAAGTGCCTCTCGAGCGGTGAGTGCGTGCCGCCTCTCGAATGGTGAGTGCGCGCCGCCTCTCGAGCGAGGCCTGATTTCTCATTATCAGTCTTTTTTTTTTTTTCCCTGATTTTATGATTTTATTTTTATCTTTTTATACTTATGGTTTTATTTGTTTTTTTCCCTCTCTAGGCCTGGCTTGACAGTCACGAACGAAGCTTTGGTCATTTTATCGGTGGCAAATGGATAAAACCGAATGGAAGGCAGACGTACGCTACTAAGAATCCAGCAACGGGTGAGTGGTCACTTTCGGAATAATGTAATCAAATCTACACGTAACCTGATCGTCCTGAACTGCAAAGTGTAAATGAGGCTTAAGTATATGATAATGGCAATACCGCCTTTGACCACTAGATGCTGCCATTATACATCTATAATCTTCAGCACATGTAATCTTTCAGTGGACATTGGATTTATCAGGTCCTGGGAAAGCTGGGTGACAACTGATATGGTCACCTCAATGGCTTCTCTTCCAAATAGATTTAACCTAGAAACGGCCCATATTGTCATGGCACCTCCAAATAATTGCAAAAACCTATAAAGGAATGGAAACAAATGCCACCCAGAATCAACATACACAGTATTTTATTAATCAAAACCAAGATGTATAAAACATACTTAAAACAAGGGGAAACCAAGCAGGATTAATCACATCCACTGGCAGTACCAAACTGATCCACATGGAGGAGCCAAAGCACTATTTGTGTATAGTTATAGCAGCACAGATTAATTCATTTTCTATTAACAACTCCTATTAAAGTTTGCATGTATAAGCTGCCCTAAGACGTATTTCACGGAGAACAAGTCCAGTAAGAGTGGGGAAAAATTCCTGCAAAGAAATGGTATGCAACCAATGATTCAATAATGAGCATAAATTACAATAATTACATTTTTAGAACTACAAGTAGAAGGATAGAAAAGTGCTTAACATCGTGTGATAATTACACAGTGGAGTACCCAGACTGCACATATATTGAGGACATAGCAATGTACTTAAGCGGAAAACAATCCTGCTAGACACAAATAAGGTCTGAGCAATATATACTGTAAATTCATAAGAATAGGTCGCGAGACCAATAGCTTTAAGAAAAACGTGCTGAATATAGTGCAGAAAGGTAAAGGGCAGGGTAGAAATTAAAACAGATTAATACATAGCTGCATAGTGCAGAGAGTAAGAGATACTACCTGAAGATGTGGTACAGGCCCTGACGCGCGTTTTGCAATTTAGCTTATTCCAGGGGGTTAAATATAGTGGCAGGGGGAGATGTGGTCTTTTTATAGTTGTGCAAGTTCAGTCGTGGCAGCGGTTTGAATGCGGCGGCATTCCCGCCGGCAAACCAGAAGTAGCGTCACGGCCGGTCAGCGTCACACTCACACATAGGTAACACAGGATCCACCATTCACAGTAGAGGATGTCACAGCTCACCTCCTCCTGTACAATGACTGATAACACCTCTATATACAGTAGATAACACAGGATCCACCATTCACAATAGGTGATGTCACAGCTCACCTTCTCCTCCTCCTCCTGTACAATGATTGCCAGTGTGAAAATTTGCAAGACTTTAATATAGATAATAATACGTAAAAAAAACAAACAAACAAAACATAAAAACCTGGCACTTAATTAACAACAGGTCCCATTCCCATGAAGTCGTCTTTTCTCCATTGATTCTTGATCCTGGTAAGTCACGACGTCCATCCCGGGGCCGTGTGTCCAGTAATCAGCGACATTGTGAGTGGGGAGGGATTAGGGACGCTGCGGGTTTATTCCAAGGTTAATCTGTGAGCAGCTGTACTGGAGAAGATGTAGGACACTGTAGGACACTGCATCGAGGAGGGGAAATCCTGGCCTGGCACAGCGCCCCCTATACAACATACTGGGAATTGTGCTCAGTGGGACATGTATTTCCGGTCCACGTACAGAACGTGATCATGTGATATTATTGGTGTATTGCATGGCCAATCTACAACACATGCAGAGTACATTGATGTTCTCCTTCAGCCCCATGTTAAAAGGTTGAGGAGTTACCTTCGTGACTCCAGCCACCTCATCAACCTTACTAAGGACATCCAATGGGAAGAATCATTTGTATTTTTAAGCCTTGATGTTACATCCCTTTACACCAATATTGATTGGGAAATTGGTTTATTATGTGTTGAACATATGATCTCCAAAGACACCAGCCTGTCGTCCTCCCACAAATCATTTATTCTATCTGGGTTATCTTTCATCCTTAATAACAATTATTTCACTTTCCTCCAACACACTTACCATCAGATCAAAGGGACCGCGATGGGGTCAAAGGTCGCAGCTACGTTCGCTAATATTTTCATGGGCATATTTGAACTGGTGTTCATCTATGGGGGTCCATTTTGGGAAGGCATTATATTTTACAAAAGATACATTGACGACTTAATTTTCATTCTTAATAAGGACATCGCAGAACCCTCAGCCCTTGCCAGTTTTCTAAATAACAACTGCTGGGGTATTTCCTTCAATTCCGATACAAATAACACCAGTATTCATTTTCTGGATCTGACCTTATTTATAGAGAACAATAGGATTTGCTCCAAGACTTATTTTAAACAAGTGGATGCGAATAGTTCCATCCACTACAGCAGTGGCCACTACCAGAAATGGCTGCGTAATATTCCTTTTAATCAATTTCAGAGGATCAGAAGGAATTGCACTTCTGAAAATGATTTTTCAGAGCAATCAGGTATGCTGAAACAGAAAGTTCTACAACAGGGCTATCCCAAAAATCTTGTTGGCGAATCATGTGAAAGGGTAAGGGACACCTGTAGCCAGAATTCACTTCTATTAAAATCTAATTCAGATAAAATGTCCTATGAGCGCTGTGTAAAATTCATCACTACATAGAATTTTCAGCATAAATCATTTAGAGATATTCTGCAGAAGAATTGGCATATTCTGTTAAATGATCCGATACTCAAGAAGATTATCCCAGAAAAACCCTCCATTGTGTATAGGAGAGCCCCCACTCTAAGGAACATTTGAGCCCCCCGTAGGATACACACCCTTTCTACTCTAGATTGTAGCAAGATCAATAATAAGAATAAAACCATCACCAGATGTGGCAAAAAGAACGGCATGTGCGGCATGAATATTACTCATGGAGCCGACACTTCTGCATCCACATCAAGCAATGAACGCTTCACAATAAATAGTAATATGTCCTGTGACACTGATTCTGTCATATATCTGATTGAATGCACATGTCCCAAGCAATATGGCGGTAGAACTATGCAACCCTTTCATAAAAGACTAAATTCTCATAGGCATAATGTCGCTACAGGTTTTTTAAAACATGGTTTATCACGACATATGGCAATCCATCACAATAAAGACTTTGGGTGTCTTAAAATCCTGCCCATAGAGCATATTCCATGCACCACTCCCAATAGAATTCAGGGTCTCAATAGGAAAGAGATATACTGGATAGATCAACTAAATACTTGGAAACCTTGGGGTCTCAATGAAATATCAGAGGTTTTTATTTGAAAGCACTGACAAATATAATTGACCTCTACATGGTCAGGAACATGTGTCTTGGCTTGTTCTTGATCCACTGTCCCGATCCAGGGTTTCACTGAGTTCAGTTTCCTTTCTTCTTATGATCATTGCGTTCTGTTCCCAGTAGTCTGCACCATTCCCTAGGACACTTTCAGTGCTCATCATACCACCTAGTGGACATTAATGCGCACGACTATTCTCTAGTACTACACCGATAATACGGACACACTCCTAAAGAAATTATTCATGTTGCCGATACGATCACATATTCTATTATAAGAAGAATTAAAATTATTTTGTTTAGTATGTAGGTATAAGTTAGATATATCGTCTAATATCCGTTTATTACCTCCTATCAGAACAAGATCAATCACAATATACATGAGCACCCGTGGCTTAGAGGGTTGTACCATGATTAAGATCTAAACATGATCCATTTAATTGCAATACACCAGGTTCAATTCCTGCTTCAGGAATTATCTATATATTTTAATTATTTATTATATTTTTTTTGCATTGAACTATATCGGTTTTTAATTAATTTTTAATTATGCTAGCAATATTTTATTCCCGATGCATATATACATTGATGGATACTCAAATTTCTGCCTTTTTATTGATTGTATTTTTCTGCCTTAACGGCCACATTGTTTTGGCGCCAGTTGTTTTCACATTTTTTGTATATATATGTCCACTCCTTGCTATACCGGACACAAGCTATGCACTGATGAAGTGGACAGGACGTCCAGGAAACGCCTCTTATTTTAGCTTCTAAATAAATGGATTCTTAACCAACCACTGGGTATTGCATCACTTCGTGTGACCCGGAGGAGTGGAATCATGGGCATTTTCTTGCATCCACAACTCCTGGTACATTCCCTTTTCGGCATATGATTTTCTATATGTTCTCAGCCTGATATCCCTCCTAACTGATGTCTACTGCTTCCACAGCACGAAGACTTGCTGAGCCTTAGAAAGAAATGATTGCGCTCTTGGACCCAACCCCTGCAGTACTTGTCCATGGGGGCGCCAAATAACATGGAGAAAAAAGTGACAGAAGCTGAGGAGCACACCAGGATTCTTCAAGGAGGAATAGACTGGATCTCTGGAGAGTAAGCAGCATTATTATCACACACATCCTCTCTTCCTTCACGTAGGTCATGAATTTAGGCTATATGGTACGAGTATAAACCAAAGCGGAACTGACTAAGTAAAAAGTAGAGTTGCTGAGAAGCGGCAATAAGTGTAACAATAAATTCTCTTTAAATGGAATCTGTCAACAGGTTTTTATGTAATCCAAGAGCAGCATGACGTAGGGGCAGAAATTCTGATTCCAGCGATATGTCACTTGTTGGTCTGCATGCTGTCATTTTGATACGATCACTGTTGATTGTATTAGAGCAGGTTGACTAGGAAGCACAAGACCCCTAGTCCTGTAGTGATAATCTCCTTCTGATAAAACACTTATTGTATCGAAACAGCTAAAAACAGACTAGTAAGTGACACATCGCTGGAATCAGGGTCTCAGCACCTACATCATATTGCTGACAGATTCCCTTTTAGAAAGCATGTCCATCCACAATATTTTTCCTTTTAGGAAGATATTGAGTTTGCTTGTGACTGGTGGTAATGCTGTAATAGGCACAACGTTTGGATAATTGTAGTGTTAGATTGTACCTTTACTCCAACCAAATTCTACACCCACATTCACCCATTGTTTATTGCAGATGCTGACTGATCTAGAACACGTTTACCCCCAGTGGTTTGGACCAATCGATGTAACGGTGCCACAGGGCGATTCCTACATGTTCCCCGTCTACCACTTGCTTCACTGTTTCCGCAGAGATTCCCACAAGATTGACAGCTACTTGAAGATCCTGCAATGTCGCCTGATACACGCCAACTGCTAGGGACGGGAGCATTGTACATTATATGCCAGCATTTATCTCTGGTGCCTCAAAGTGGACATTTTAGATTGGTAAACAAATAAAAAAACAACTAATTGAGAGTTTGTGTTCCAACCTGTTTTTTTAGAAAATGAGAGCAACATTATTAATATTTCTCACATATTTTCATTTCGTATACAGTATATAGGTAGCAGGTAAGGAATAGAGGATCACGGCAACTGCCAGGAGGACAACTCCGTATATAATATTATGGCATATTGCCAGGATATAATATTGTGATTGGCGATGGTCTGACCACCGATCCTTAGAATGAAGGAATGGGGAACCTATCAGCTTTTTTTTTTCCTGCACAGCTGTGCTTCCAACCACCCACCCATAGTGCAAAAAAAAAAAAAACCCTAAAAAACCACAATGGGTTCAACCGTACTCAAATTGTTAACTGGGAGCAACGATTAATGTGAAGGATATAATATTTTGATTGGAGATGATCCACACTCTGGTTCCACCACTGATCCTGAGAATGAAGGCATGGGGAACCTATCAGCTTTTTTTTTTCTGCACAGCTGTGCTCCCAACCACCCACCCACAGTGCAAAAAAAAAAACCCTAAAAAAACAATAGGTATAACCGTAATCAAATTGATAATTGGGAGCAACGATTAGTGAGAAGGATATAATATTGTGATTGGCGATGTTCCATCCACTGATTCTGAGAATGAAGGAATGGGGAACCTATCAGCTTTTTTTTCCTGCACAGTTGTGCTCCCACCCATTGCACAAAAATACCCTAAAAAAATATGCACGTACTCAAATTGTTAATTGGGAGCAATGATGAGTGTGAAGGGATATAATATCTTGATTGGTGATGGTCCGACCTCTGGTTCTGCCACCGATCCCAAGAATGAACGAATTGAGAACCTATAAGCTTTTTTTTTTCCTGCACAGCTGTGCTCCCAACCACCCACCCATAGTGCAAAAAAACCCAATAGATCTAACTGTACTCAAATTGTTAAATTGGGAGCGTGAAAAAAAACACCAAGGTTACTTACCGGTAGCCGGTTTTTCCTGAACCCATGACAACACACCTTGAGAGAGGGATCCGCCCCACCAAGGACAGGAAACCGTCTGAAATAAAAAGGCGGTACCTTTCCCTCGCTTCAGTTGGATTACAGAGCATTGAGAGGACCTCCAGAAAAGGTTAGACACATAACCAACACCTACTATATATATATATCACCCAAAATGTAAAGTGCTTCACCAGGGCGTGAGAAAGACAGGGGGGGTGGGGATGACTACGGGTGCTGTCATGGGTTCAGGAAAAATTGGCTACCGGTAAGTAACCTTGGTGTTTTCCCCTCACCCATGCCAGTACACCTTGAGAGAATTTTGGAAAATATGAGCACCCTAGGGAGGGACCACCGCCTGAAGTACCCTTCTCCCAAAGGTAAGGTCAGAGGAGGATAGATCCAACCGATAGTGCTTATAGAAGGTGGATGGTGCAGACCAAGTAGCAGCTTTACATATCTGGTCAATCGAGACATCTGCTCTCTCTGCCCAGGAGGTTGCAACAGCTCCGGTGGAATGAGCTTTAATACCGTCCGGTGCCGGAACACCTGTAGATGTATAAGCTAGACAAATGGCCTCCCTAAGCCACCTAGCAATAGTTCCCTTTGATACCCTGTGACCTTTCCTACTCCCCTGAAAAGCCAGAAACAAGGACTTGTCCTTCCTCCACTGACTAGTCATGTCTATGTACTGTAGTAATGCCCTTCTAACATCTAGATTTTGGAACCTAACCTCCCCAGGGTTTTTAGGGTTACTGCAGAAAGAGGGAAGTACAATTACAGTGGAATCTGGATACAACTTTTGGAAGGTACGATGGATCTGTACGCAGGACGACCCGGTCATCATGAATTTGGGTGTATGGGGGATCAACAGAAAGGGCCTGCAGGTCACTCACCCTACGGGCCGACGTTAGGGCCACAAAGAGGATGGTTTTGAGGGTGAGGATCTTTGGAGAGATAACCTGCAGGGGTTCAAATGGGTCGCCAGAGAGTGCATTTAAAACCAAATTCAGGTCCCAGGGAGGAAGAGCCCGAACTGGCTTAGCTCTGGAACAGGATTTAATGAATCTAGAGACCCATCTGTTCCCTGCCAGGTTACAATTATAGATCGCCCCTAGGGCGGACACCTGAACTTTAAGTGTTCCCGTAGCCAACCCTAGGTCACGTCCCTTTTGTAAAAACTCTAGGACTTCTCTAACTGGAGGTTTATCCGACAATGGGGAGTCTATAAAATCCAGGAATTTTCAACAGATTCTGGAATAAATTTTAGTTGTTATGGGCTTTCAACTACCCAACAGGGTAGAAACTAGGCCTGGTGAAAACCCCCTATTGCTCAGTAACAACCTCTCAAATTCCAAGCCGCCAGATGGAAACCTTTGGCTTGTGCATGGAATATTGGCCCCTGGATGAGAAGGTCCGGCCTGTCAGGCAGGACCCAGGGATCTGATTATCCTCGCCCCCTCCTCCCGAATTTTCCTCACAACTGCCGGGATCATCACTATCGGTGGAAAGGCGTAGGCCTTCCTGAACTTCCAGGGAATGTGGAGAGCGTCTACAGCATAGGGATTCTCTGTTGGATTTAGTGAACAGAATCTCTCCACCTTCCTGTTCGCCCTGGTGGCGAACAAATATATGTCCGGTGACCCCCATATCTGGATAATCTTTTGGAAGACTATCGGGTTTAGAGGCCACTCTCCTTGTCTTAAAGTGTGGCGACTGAGGAAATCTGCTCTTGAATTTTATACCCCCGGATGAAAAGAGCACTGAGGGATGGGAGATGTTGTTCTGCTAGATGCAGGATCCTGTTTGCCACTACCATAAGGGAGTGAAATCTTGTTCCTCCCTGGTGATTTATATATGCCACTGTCGTCCGATTGTCGGACCTGATCTGGACATGGCGACCCTGTATGTGGGGAAGGAAGCTTATCAAGGATTTCTCCACGGCCAAAAGCTCTTTTAGGTTTGATGACGCTTCTTTTTCGTGACGTAGTAAGAGCCCCTGAACTGAGAACTCTGCCAGATGACACCCCCAGCAGGAGCCACTTCCATCTGTTGTAATTGTGTGGTCGACTGGTTTGGACCATTGTAAGCCTGCGGTCAGATTCTCCCTGTTTGTCCACCAGGAGAGGGAGTTTACTGTCTCCAAAGACGGAGAGTTTTTTTTCCTATATGTCCGTTGAAGGATTTCTGAGCCGACAGGACCTCCCACTGAAGAAGCCTCATATGACTCTGGGCCCATTTGACTGCCGGGAGACAGGAAGTCATGGAGCCTAGTAGGGACATTGCTTCTCTCAAGGACATCACGGGAGACCTTATTGCCCTTGAGACCAGGCTGATTATTTTGCAAACCTTGTCTTCCGGGAGGAAACAGGATTGGCGTTGGGAATCTAGGGTCAAATCCAGAAAGATCTGAGTCCTTGAGGGGGATAGCTTTGATTTTTGAATATTTATTAACCACCCCAGGTGATATAAAGCTGTCTGGACTTCTAAAAGTTGAGAGGAACAGTGGTCCTCCGATTTCCCTATTATCAGAAAGTCGTCCAGATAGGGAACAATCACCACGTTCTTGATTCGGAGAAAAGCTGTCACCTCCGCTATAACCTTTGTAAATACTCTCGGTGCTATCGAGAGTCCAAAAGGTAGGGCAGTGAATTGGAAATGTCTCAATTGACCTTGGATGAACAGGGCTACCCTTAGGTACTTCCGGTAGTCTGGATGGATTGGGACGTGATAGTAGGCATCTTTTAGGTAGATGACTGCCATGAAACAATTGTGGTGTAAGAGTTTCACTGCAGAGTTCACTGATTCCATATTGAAAGTCTGGTTGATTATCAGCTGATTTAGACTTTTGAGGTTGACAATGGTCCTTAAGGACCCATTTGGTTTTTTTATCACAAACAGGGGGGAATAAAATCCCCTCCCCATTGTGAAACTGGAACTTCGTGAAGGACCTGCTTGTTGACTAAGTCTAATACCTCTGATTCTAGAGCCATCTGCTCCTCCCTGGACTTCCTCCTGGAGGTGATCATGAAGGTTCGGTGAGGGACCTGACAGAAGCGTATCTTTAGGCCGTTCTTTATGATATCCAACACCCAGGGATTTGAAGTGATGGCTTCCCAAGCTGGGATAAAATGGGAAAGCCTTCCCCCGACCTCTAGCCTCGCGTCATTGGGGAGATTTTTTGGAACTGGAGGATGGTCCTCCAAGCATGTAACCAGAGTCCTTTTTAGATCTGGGCTCCCATCTTTTCCTTTATCCCGGAGGGCGACCCTGGTTAAATCTCTTCTTCCGAAAATAGGACCTTTTTGTTTCCCCCGTGAACCCTGGGAAACCTCTCTTTCTGTCGCCAGCCTTCTCCAAAAACTCGTCCAGTTTTTGGCCAAACAAAAGTTTACCATCACAAGGAAGAGAACAAAGCTTATGCTTAGATTGTAGATCTCCCGGGCAACCCTTGAGCCACAGGGCTCGTCTGGCAGCATTAGACAAATTTGCAGAACTGGCAGCGAGTTTAACTGAATCCACTGAGGAGTCGGCCAAAAAAGCAGATGCTGCTTGTAGCAAAGGCAGATTGGAGAGGATTTTATCTCTGGACATCTTTTTATCCTTTAGCTGGTCTCCTAATTGCTGAAGCCACACCATAAGTGACCTAGCGACACAAGTGCCTGCTACCGCTGGCTTCAGGCCCCCTGCTGCTGCTTCACAGGTGTGACGCAGGAAGGAATCTGCCTTCTTATCCAGAGCATCCTTTAGACTGCCCGAATCTTCCAGGGGTAGGGACGATCTTTAGGATAATCGGGCGACAGACCCGCCAACTTTAGGAATTTTGTCCCAGGACTCAGAGACATTATCCTCGAAGGGGTACCTCCTTTTAGAGGATGAGGACAATACTCCTGATTTCTCCGGCTTCCTCCATTCCAGGTCTATAAGGGTCTGAATTTGGGGATTCACTGGAAAGGAGCGTCTTTTTTTCCTCCAGGCCTGCGAACATATCTTCCAGGGACCTGGCTGCCTTCTCCTCCCTCAACCCCATGGTAGATCTGACCGCTCTGACCAACTTGTCAGTATCCTCAATAGGGAAACAGGGCCTACCACTGTCTGATGAAGAGGAGGATGCCGAGGCAAAGATCCTCTGACTGGGAGGATAAATCATAGTCAGAGGAGATATCTTTATGGGATCTCTTTTTCCACTTTAGTAAGCCTTACAGGGAATCCTGCACCTCTGAACGGATTACGGACCTCAAATTAGAAGCGAAATCCGGGGTGCTCTCCGCTATCGTTTGGTTAATACAGCTTGCACAAAGCTGTTTCTGCCAATCTATGGAAAGGGGGGCCTGGCATAAGGAACAAACCCAGTGGGTTCTTTTTGCCGCTACTCTTCTTCCTAAGGAATGAAGGACATAATAACTTTCCATTACTATTAAGTGACATTCACGAAGATCACTCACCCCTGAAGTCACAAAAGGGTACCGGATTTTGAGGCTGTGGCGGGACATAAGATGAATCCCTTCTGGATGGCCCTGAAGCGTCCGACACCTTACTCCTCCTGCTGCCGCTGCGGTTGCTGGAGCGGCCGTCCGTGTGCGAGGTGTCCGACTGCTTCTTCCGCTGGCGTTGATGCGGTGGAGGAGTCAGCTGCTGCTGCACCTAGCTGTCCTGGTCTGCCATAGCTGC
Organism: Phyllobates terribilis; assembly: GCF_046119375.1. Taxonomy (NCBI): domain Eukaryota; kingdom Metazoa; phylum Chordata; class Amphibia; order Anura; family Dendrobatidae; genus Phyllobates; species Phyllobates terribilis. The sequence continues at coordinate 65,182 of NW_027363977.1, read as the reverse complement.
TACACCTGAGCTTGAGTATAAGCAGCGCTTGTCAGGAGGCCCCCACCTTAAATAGGGCACATCCGGACCTCCTCCGGTCCATGTGTCCTCCCCCCTCCTGACACCCACCGGCCGATTTTTGAAAAAAAACGGCCGGCAAGCGTTTACAGGGCGCCGCCATCTTGGTTCCGGGTGCAGCCCCCGACGTCATCGGGCACGCCTCTCCAAGCGTGCACCGCGCCGTGACGTCAGGCGCGTCATATCCGGAAGACACTGCTCCCAGCGTGCGACCACCCAGGAGCCTGCGGCAGGGAGAGGACAGCGCAGCGGTCTGCGGGGAGCCGGAGCCCTCATAACCGCATGCGCCTGCTCGAACACGGCTCCAAGGAACCGCGGACGGCGCTTCTGGGACCCGGAACCCGGTGCACAGGCAGGTGCCCGCACTTCCACACCGGAACGGGCCCAGGTAAGAAGACACCCTTCTTCAGACAGGTTCCCATCAAGGACAGGAAACCAACTGAAGCAAGGGAGAGGTACCGCCCTTTTATTTCAGACGGTTTCCTGTCCTTGGTGGGGCGGATCCCTCTCTCAAGGTGTGTTGTAATGGGTGAGGGGAAAATAATGCATCCACTTCTTTCTAAATTAGGCTGTCAGACCCCCAAGAATGACATCCTAGTAATATGCCATGACTTATACCTCTTTAAATGTATGCAAAAAATAAACCTAGATATCCAGGTATACGTTCTATTGATTGATTTCTATAAGGGCCTATTTACACATGGAAATGTGTATCTGCTACGTACATGAATGATCGGCTGCAGCCCTTCCACTTGGCCAGTCAATGGATCCGCAAACCACAACAAGTAATTCAAGGAGATGGAAAAGTAAAAAAAAAAATTCTAGTAACATTGCATAGCGTACCGGCGATTGCGCTATTTAACTTGTCATCAGTGATTGACGGCATATAAATGGTTAAACAGCAGTGATTCACGCTCCGCTCTGGCCGCTGCTGTTACAGCAAGATGTCGGCTGTGTAGGATGGGGGCTCTGCTCCTGAGCCCACCCGAAACAGCAATCCAATGGACGGTTTCACACACCACATTATCCAGTGGTGTTTAATTTGCTTTTCTATTTAGGAAACAAAACCGTTTTAATAAAGTTTTCCTTCTCTGGTATCTAGGAGGCATTTCAGCTATTTGTAAAGGGAATCTGTCAGCAGGTTTTTCTTGGCTATTCTGAGAGCAGCATGATGGGGTGAGCGCCACACTAGGAGTAGGACCACCGAGCCCAGAGCTATTGCAAGACGTGCAGACAATATATACCAGGTATGAATGAATCCAATGCAACATTATTGTTACTTGGGAATTAACCTACTTGGATATAATACAACCCTTGATATATGTATATACCAAAAGGTCATTATCTTGGGAATGCCTATATTGGCTTTTATTATTTAGGATTATATCCTTTTACTATGTGACCTAGGATATACTATCAGTATGCATTAGCACAATTGGAGCTACTACTATCCAGCCCTGATGTCTCTGCAATTCAAATATTTACATTATACCTCCTCACTATTATATGGTATTACTATATATATGTGTGTGTGCTCTTTTCTTTTGCCGCCATGTACCCAAATTGTTATAATAAAGTTCTTTTTTAACACATTGACCCCTCGTCGGATGTACTATATATTGGTTGTTGTTGAGAGCAGCATGATGTAGAGACAAAGACCCTGATTCTAGGGACGTCTCACTTACAGGGCTGCTTGTTGTAGTTTTGATAAAAATCACACTTTTATCAGCAGAAGATTATCACTAGAGGACTAGTAAACCTGCTGCCACGTAGTCCAACCACGCCCCCCACCACTGATTGGCAGCTTTCTGTGTACACTGTATATAAACTGCCAATCAGTGGTGTGGGTGGGGTTATTATACAGAGCTCAGCATTCAGAGATCTGCATGAGAAAAAAAAACTGTAATTTTATCAAAATAACACCAAGCAGCCCAGTAAGTGATACATCGTTGGAATCAGGGCCTCGGATTATGCTGCTCTCAAATGGGGTAGCAAAAACCTGCTGACATATTCCATTTAAAGGGGCAGCTGCTACTAAATCCAGACATGGTGCAAAATTTAAATTCTGCTGCAGATTTACTGCTGTAGATTTTTAATTCCTAAAAATCCATGTAGATTCAGAGGATCTCAACCTTTTCAATGCAAATTATTTTCAAGACTTATTCACAGATATTATGAAATATTACAGTAGAAATAAAAAAAAAAAAGAAAAAAGCACAATACTTAAACTCCCTCCTTGGGAAAAATATACGGCAAGTATAAGAAAGACAAAAATTTATTCTGGAGTCATATTGAAGTCTAAATAGAATTGTAAGCATACAATGTAAACAGCAGCGAATGTAAGTAGGATCCACAGGATCTATATAAGAGGAACGTTTTCCAAAGCTGATCTTCTGAGCCCACCGCTATGCTGGCTGGACCGGCATTGTGATCGTCAGCACCTGGAATATACGTCACGTTTTACTGCAGCTCATAGAACCAATGATAAGACGCAGAGCAGTGCGAGGCTTGTGACTCGCTATACACAAAATATACGACATGTTTGATGAATGGCATAAAGGAAAGCCGATGCATTCAGATGTCTCTGGGCAACTATATGTTGTGATAGGATGCTGCCCCTCACCCTGACAGGAACTTATCTATCTGCTCACTCATCATGACAGGTTTACAGCATGTTGACTCATGGACGTGATCAGTCAGTCAATCGATGACATAGATGCAAATTCTTGATTCCGACAGGTAGGTCAGAGATGTCCGTCTCAAACAGTTTACCTTCACCCATCTAGGATGGATGGCTGCTGACATCGTTGGCCATTATGTCCATAAGCAATTATTATCCTGTAATTGCGATGTACAGTACAAATTTATATTGTGGTACCGTGCTAGCCAGAAAATTTGATGTAAATACATTTATGCCCAAAAATGGCAAAAGTATTCTCGGAGTGATACCTTTATTGGCTAACCAGAAAAAAATATATTACTCTGTCGCCTCATTGGGGGACACAGGACCTTGGGTGTTATGCTGCTGTCCACTAGGAGGCGACACTAGGCTTAATCTGAAAAAGATTAACGGTGGCTCCTCCTCGGCAGTAAACACCCCCTGACGGCGTCAGCCATGTTCAGTTTTTTGCTTAGTGTCGCAAGAAGGCACACCTAAAGATTTTTACTCCATTTTTTTCTGATTTTTTCTTTTTCCATGGAGTTACAAATGAAGATAAGTGGGTCTCTGGAGAGACCCCCGGCATGGCTCCTCCTCTGCCCCCTTCTAGGGGTGCACAGTTGAAGTCGAGACGTCTCCTTACCATGTCGCTCCTTCCCCAGCCCCTCGGGTGTTGGTTCGAAGTTGAGACCCCCCTCCTTCCCCAATTCCTTTTGGTCTTGGGTTGAGGTCGAGGGAGGATTACAGCCTCCTGACTGTGAAGGCAGCACCCTCCCTGTCACGAAAAACACTTGGTCAGACCTTGCAGCCCTCTGGCGCCCCCTTATCCTGCTGGTCAACCACGGTATTGACCGAGGATAAGCACGGGCGCAGCTGCTCTAATTTATGTCGACTATTGTGGCACGTGATGTGACAGGACGTATATATACCACCAGTTCCTTCCAGGAACGTATATATACCTCCGTCCAGCCACCCTCAAACCACAATATCACAAATACCGGTATACTGCCACCACCGATCGCTTAACAGGTTGATCGGGTACCTGTTAGGTAACGTGAATTAGCGGGTGAGGAACGTGTTTGCTCGACATAGGACAAGAAGAACGAAGCTGGTAAATAATAATGAAATACTCCCGAAAGTGGGCAGTGTTTACAAAAGATATACAAGATTTTATAAAAGAGACAATTTACATATATGCATAAAACAGTTATTAAAATACAAGGGGTAAATAATAGCAAAACCTGCGCCACGAGGTGATGGTCTCAGATTGTGTGGAGTGCACGGCTCCCCGGAAACTAGGTGTGATTCCTCCATGCAGCGAAGAGTGCTTGCGTCTGACGTCCCTGGTTAAGAATGAAGTAAAATGTCCGTTCTGGTTTTTAGTAAGGGGCCAAAACACTAGGAGACACCCATGTTGTTTACCTCACACGGTTTTGTGAACCCACCCAGCTGCCTAAGACATAAAAAGCCTTCAGATTTCATATCTTGGTATGGGGGGGTCTCACATCCAAGATGGATACATCATGTTTGCCGTCACCAATATTCATGAAGATGGATATCAAATATCAGAACCCATTTCCTGGGTTTCTGGTGGTTTCCCAGTTATGTAAGATATACCGGCATAATTGGAAAAAGGTGAACATCCCAAAAATGTGGTCCCTGTGTTTGTGACAGTCATGTGCATTATTAAACTCGACATTAAAAGTTTGTACAGTTAGACAATAGGATTTTGGAGGGAATTTCCAGTTTACACCAGTATGCTTGCTCTGGCTGAGGTTTTATGGCGGTAATAAAAATTCCTTGTTTGGGGAAAGCAAGAGTGAATTCTATGTAGGACCATTCTAAATGAGCAGGGGATGGAGATTTAAGACATCTCTCATTTTTAAAACTAGGACAAAAATACATTTTGCCTGACACTCCCCAATCCCCCTCATGGGGGCATTAGGTTTAGACACCGCAGGTAGGATTTGTGCAGACAGCAATATATAGCTCCCAGTAGCTGTCGCTCTGCACCAACGTTCAGGAATCGCAGCTCCGCTGCAGACTCCTGATGGACCAGGGGACAGTACTGGCAGAAGGGCACACAGAGACACAGGCTGGCTTCAGCTCTGTCTCTCTGCCGGCACCAGCGCTACAGTGCCTCAGAGGAACCCTTTAAGGGCTCCCTTTTAATATAGTATCCCACCGCCTTTCCTGCCATTAAAAACCGGGGGGGGTCCGATTCAGATCCGGTACCCCCTCGGACTACCGCGCCGGCCTGCAGCCCTTTTGGGCATACATTCTAAATTTACACCGCCTAGCTGAAGCCGCCGCCCACTCTCCGCGCCCCGCCCCCCGGATGACCAATATGACACTACACAGTGTCATACAGGGGGCGGAGACGAACTGAAAGGGCGCGCTTTCTAGCAATACGGCCGCCTTTCCAGCGCTCCGCCCCCTTTCTTCTCCACACTCCGGCGGCCATTAACCAGCAGAGGGAGAACGGAAGGAAGTTAACGCTTCACATACCGGTCGCCAGCTGGTCTCTGGGGAGCACAGGATCTTGGATTTTACCGGCGCTGTACTACAGCACACTAAGGTGGGATAAAATTACAGCTACAGTCTCGACTCGGCTGTGAAGTCTATAACTTTCTCTGCATTGCTGGCCCCCTCTGCAAAGCCACTCTGCATCGCTGGCCCCATCTGCATCATCCCATACCACACGGTCATCCCCTTCCAGTGTGAGACACCGTACTCACAGCTCATCTAGACCGTCCCCTGACAGGGACAGACAACGCAGATCCCCACAGCCATCCCCGACCAGAGAAGGTCTCCGCTCCGGTTCTCCCAGCAGGAGTCGCCTTAGCGAGATACAGGATTCGGAAGACATCTGTGATTCAGACTCAGACAAGGAAACCGAAGGGTCCCTGATCCCTATTCGCCCGGGCAATACAGTGCTAGTTGATGATTTAATCTCATCTATCCATTGGGTGCTGGACATCTCCGATCCACCCCTGGAGACACCAGGACATAAAATTTCCTTTGAAGGAGTCCTGAAACCGCCTAAGGTGTTCTTTGACCACCCAGAGTTTAAGGCGATCCTTAAAAAGCAGTTCTCACAACCTGAGAAAAAGTTTACTAATCGCAAATATCTGGAGGCGCGGTACCCCTTTCCACAGGAGGTCACCAAAAAGTGGACAGATCCACCTGAAGTGGATCCTCCAGTCTCCAGACTAGCAGCACTTTCTCTGCCAGATAGCTCAACCCTCAGGGACACAGCAGACCGGCAGGTGGAACGCATGGCCCGTTCAATTTTCGAGGCCGCAGGGGCCTCCCTGGCTCTCACGTTCGCCTCAGTTTTTTTGGGCTGCCAAGGCAATCCTGGCCTGGGCCCAAAATTTACAAACTGGCCTACAAAATACCTACCCCTGAACTGTCGGACCAAGCGGCCCAAATAGCAGTCGTGGTAGATTACAAGCTCCATGCAGCTCTGGATTCTGCAATGGGTGCAGCCGGGATAGCTTCATCACAATTCGGTGTATCCTCTGGCTGCAGGAATGGAAAGCAGATGCAGCTTCAAAGAAGTCCCTCACTCACCTCCCGTACCTCAGTGGTCGGCTTTTCGGTGAACAGTTGGACACAATGATATCCAACGCCACCGGGGGTAAAAGTATCTCTCTCCCCCAACTGAAGCCCAAACACACTTACAAAAAGCGCAATCAGGCACGTTACCGATCCTTTCGGAACTCTTCCGGCTGATCCGTCTCACGACCAGCAAAGAATAACAGCCGCGCTCCACGCTGGGACAACTCGAGGTCGACGCAAAAGTCGGACAAAACCTGGCAAACAAAGGCAGGCCAGTCAAAATTTAAGGGAGGAAAGTCTTGCACTTCCTCCTCATCATGACTCACGAACTCTGGAAGACACCCCACCTGTAGGCGGCCGTCTTTTGCTCTTTCACCAGCTCTGGCTGCCTATTACAGAAGACAGGTGGATCAGGGAACTAGTGTCTTCAGGATACAAGATAGAGTTCACTTCCAACCCGCCAAACAGATTCTTCCTGTCTGTTCCCCCAAAACCGCCAGCCAAGGCTCGTGCCTTCCACCACGCGGTTTCATTACTTCTCCAAGCAGGTGTCTTAGTAACGGTCCCTACGGCCAAGCGCTTCCAAGGGTTCTGCTCAAATCTATTCGTAGTCCCCAAAAAAGGAGGCAGCGTACGGCCCATATTGGATCTAAAACAGCTCAACAAATAAGTACGGGTACGTCACTTTCGCATGGAGTCCCTTCGGTCCATCATTGCGTCCATGGAGACGGGAGAATTTCTCGCCTCCATAGACTTTCAAGACGCATGCCTCCATATACCAATTGCACCGGCTCAACTTGAAAAAGTCATCACCAACCCCGAGTCAATCTCTGACCTTTTTGGGAATGTTATCCAACACCCTCAAGGGTCTAGTACTCCTCCCCAAGGACAAAGCACTGCCTCTCCGAATAGGGGTCCGCATCCTACTTCGCAAACCCCCTCAGTCTCTCCGGTTTGCCATGAGAGTCCTTGGTAGGATGGTGGCGGCAATAGAAGCGGTCCCATTTGCCCAGCTTCACCTCAGGCCTCTCCAACTAGCCATCCTCAAGTCATGGGACAGGAATCCTTTTTCCCTCGACAGGGAGTTTCAGTTGACGTCATCAACCAAGAGATCCCTGCACTGGTGGCTCAAACCAACCTCGCTAACAAAGGGGAAATCCTTTCTCACGAGTCAATGGAAGGTTCTGACCACCAATGCGAGCCTGATGGGTTGGGATGCGGTACACCTGCACCACAGAGCACAGGGCAAGTGGTCCCCAACAGAAGCGACCATGCCCATCAACATCTTGGATATTCGTGCCATTCTCCTGGCGTTGAGAGCCTTCCATCATTTACTGGCAGCCACTCACATCAGAGTACAGTCAGACAATGCCACGGCTGTGGCATACGTAAATCACCAAGGGGGGACCCGCAGTGCCCAGGCGATGCGAGAAGTGACACACATTCTCCACTGGGCGGTAGCCTTCTTATAGGCATAATTATGTTATTCATGTTACGTTCCTCCTACTGCTTTTGCACAAAACTGAACATGGCTGATGCCGTCAGGGGGTGTATACTGCAGAGGAGGAGCCACCGTTAATCTTTATCAGATTAAGCCTAGTGTCGCCTCCTAGTGGACAGCAGCATAACACCCAAGGTCCTGTGTCCCCCAATTAGAGGCTAAGAGAAAGAGATTTGACGATGAGTACACAAAAATCTCCTTACAGAGCACACAGGCTCCTTCTTCAGGCAGGATTACAAATGTTATGAATTCATTTGTAATATTGCCTGAAGAAGGAGCCTCTGTGCTCTGAAAGCTTGCATATATATTTTTTTTTTCTGGTTAGCCAGTAAAGGTATCACTCCGAGAATACTTTTGCCATTCTTGGGCATAAAAGTATTCACATAGAATTATCCCCTAATTAAAACAATTTATTTTTGCTAAATAAATGTATACATTTTTTAAAATTTTATTTTATACATTTTCTCAGAGAACCTCTTTAAGAAGGAGATTTCAGAATGGGCTATAAGACATGTCCAACTTTGCTTTATTGTCTCACCTTACTGTCCTTGTTGAACTGAGCTCCACTTTGTTCTTGGATGATATTGTAAGGAATGAAGACGTCTAGATGATACAAATCGGGACGTCCGACTAAGACTATTCTGTCTTCACCCAAGTCCAACACGAGATCTAGCAGAAGACTGTAAAGAGAAGACCAGCGTGGTAACAACGCTTATGTCGCTGAATGCTTCTGTACGGGAAAGAAAGTTGTAACCAACAAGTGCACAAAAATCTAAACTTTTATCTTGATATGTGGCCAACTAGAAGTTACTGTGTAGCTCCAGACGTCTCATACATTAAATCTGACACTTGGAGTAACTGCTCACAGAAAATGCTTCAAATATTTTTTATGATTCACACGGCATTAAAAGGGGTTGTCCACCACTTTAATACTAATGGAATATCCTTAGGATAGATCATCAATATTAAAGTGCCAGACAACCCCTTTAAGTGAGGCATAATGAATGGTACCAGAATTTCAGATAATGTAGCCTTCATTAGGCAGAAGGCCCAGTCGGTTATATGAAGAAATCTGGGGTCCCCAAAAGCAAACCCAGTAATCACCAGATTCCCGTGTGGTGACTACTTAATCTGCTTTTTGGGAAGACCAGAACTGACCCCTATATTTAACCAAGTGGGTCCCCTTAAGCTACATTATCCTGTCTGATGAAGGATACAGCTGAAACATTCTTAATCTTCATTATGCCTCATTTAACGCAATGTGAATCATGGACATGAGAAAAATCAAATTAAAAAATAAATACATTTAAAGCATTTTCTGTGCGATTCCTCCAAATGTCGCATTAATATAGAAAAAATAAAGAGCGGCGTGTTCTACACTATCGCAACAAGCCTCTTTCATCATTTATATCATCATTATAACATCATTTATATGCACCAGCGCCATGGAATCAATGGCACTATATAATTAAATAATCTACTATATAATCGTCTTATCCCGTCTGTCTGTCTGTCTGTCCAGGAAATCCCGCGTCGCTCATTGGTCCGGCAGCGGCCAATCAGCGCCGCGGGATTTCTGAAAAAAGATGGCGGCCGTTAGCGGCTCATCTGCGGGACGGAGCGGAGCGGCGATGCAGCCGGGAGATGAGCGCCGCGAGGCGCTCATCTCCCGGCCGGCAACAGCAGAAAGAACCCTACCGCTGGACCCATCTGCGGGACGGAGATGCAGCAGGGAGATGAGCGGCGCGAGGCGCTTATCTCCCAGCCGGTAGCAGCGGAAGGACCGCCGGCGCCGCTGACCTCCATGCGGAAGGGAGGACCGGGGAGCGGCGCTGGGGGTCTGGATACTTCTGCTGCGAGCGCCCGCTATGTCCCGGGGTCTCGCAACGTAAGTAGCCGCACAGGCAGCGCAGCTCCCCGGTCCTCACCAAGACGATTCGTTGATTGGTCGCGGTCTTCGGACCCGACCAATCACTGATCTTAGCGCAAAACTTAAGCACCGCTGTGCTGATTGGACCCGGGCGCTGACCGCGACCAATCACCGATTTGGGCGCCAAATTTAAATATCGGCCGCGATCAATCAGCACAGCGGTGTTTAAATCTGGAGCCAAGATCGGTGATTGGTCGCGGCCGATATTTAAATTTGGCGCCCAAATCGGTGATTGGTCGCGGGCAGCGTCCACGACCAATCAGCACAATAGTGTTTAACTTTGGCGCCAAGATCAGTGATTGGTCGCGGGCCAAGACAGCGACCAATCACCGATTTGTGCGGCAGGTTTAAATAGCGGCCGCGACCAATTGGATGTCAGCGCCGCTCCACGGTCCTCCCTTCACACCCTAGCCGCATGGATGTCAGCGGCGCTGCCTGTGCGGGTACTTCCGCTCGGAGAACCCGGGACATGAGCGGGCGCTCGGAGCAGAAGTATCCTGACCCGCAGCGCCGCTCCCCGGTCTCCCTTCACACCCTAGCCGCTGATGTCCCCACAGTATCCGCATGGTGTTACAAAGGTCCATTTGTGTTAAAAATCGCTGATTGGTCGCGGGCGCTGCCCGCGACCAATCACCAATTTGGGCGCCAATTTTAAATATCGGCCGCGACCAATCACCGATCTTGGTTCCACATTTAAACCCCGCTCTGCTAATTGTTCGCACCTGGTGGACGCGCCAATCAGCAATTTTGGCGCCAAATGTAAACCCCGCTCTGCTGATTGGTAGCGGTCGACGGCCGCGACCAATCAGCAATATTGGCGCCAAATTTAAACACCGCTCTGCTGATTAGTCGCGGTCGCCGGCCGCGACCAATCAGCAGTATTGGCGCCAAATTTAAATCTCGCTCTGCTAATTAGTCGCAACCACCGGCCGTGACCAATCAGCCATATTGGCGCCAAATTTAAACACCGTTTCGCTGATTGGTTGCAGTGGCCAGCCGCGACCAAGCAGAGAAATTGGCGCCAAATTTAAACACCGCTCTGCTGATTGGTCGCGGTTACCGGTCGTGAATAATCAGCATTATTAGTGCCAAATTTAAACACAGCTCTACTGATTGGTCACGGCAGCGACCAATCACCATTATTGGTGCCAAATTTAAATACCGCTCTGCTGATTGGTCACGTTCGCTGGCCGCGACCAATCAGCATTATTGGCGCCAAATTTAAACCCCGCTCTGCTGATTAGTCGTGACCGCCGGCCGTGACCAATCTGCGATTTAGGCGCCAAATTTTAACACCGCTTTGCTGATTGGTCGAGGCCGGCAACCGTGACCAATCAGCGATTTTGGCGCAAAATTTAAACACAGCTCTGCTCATTGCGCCCGGTCGGCCGCATACCTATTCTAGAATACCCGATGCATTAGAATCGGGCCACCATCTAGTATAATATATACATCTTCCCACCAGCTTGTTTTCCCTCTATCTCCTCTCTGGATCTATGAAGCCAGAACTGTCAAAGAAGAGGTGATGGTGGAGATGGAGGGGAAACAAGCAGGGGGGAAGGTTTATATAAATGACTGGTCCCGCTGTGAAGCACCGGGCGTCTGTGCTTGGTTTGAACAGTCGTTCTCTGGTGACAGAGTCATTCTTTCCCATTCCAATAGCTTGCAAACAACCCACCATGGTATGAAAAAAAAATTATATCATCATCATCCAGCAAATGTGTCACAACTGCCAGCAATTGGCTACTGTGGACACATCAAAGCTGTGATGATAAAAGTTGGCAGAGGAGGACTGGTAGCACGAGGTTGGCACAGACTTTTAATAAGGGAAGACTATTGGAAATCACATGAAATGCAAAAAGATCACAATCCTAAACCACATCTGAGGGTCTCACCACTTTAGGTAAAGAGATTTCAGCCACCAGAAAACTTGGGTGTCCTACAGGAGGTTCCGCCACAATCATGTAATCTGGTTTCACGGGTGAACTGATAAAAAAAGGAAGGAAGCAGTATATTAAAGAGTACACCATCAATTTATGATCTGTTGGGGTCAATCTCTAATATAATAAAGTGGCACTGATGCTTGTAATGAGGAACAGCCCCTTTCACAGTCATTCCCTGCACATTGGCATCATGGCCTCCACTGTGCAGCGGAACGACAGCATAGATCCAGAAAAGTGAATGGGCTTAGCTGCAGTTCTCCTGCACAGTGAATATCCGGGTAGCTGCCCCACTCCAGCATATTCTTTAAAAAGGGCAGCGGGGTTACTTCCAGGCTGCAGCCCCCTTATTCTTGGAGTCCAAGAAGTTGGATATCCTATATCTTTTGTAAGATGGGATTCTAAAAAAAGTAAATGCATGCATTAAACCTCAAAGTAACCCAAACCTTTCAACTTCTGAGATGAGGGACTTGCTTGGAGTTAGTGACGCGCCCCTGGGCCTGCTGTGTCGCGTAGCGTCTCGCACACGGGGGCTTACCCGGAGCCGGATCTGTTGAGGGTTGTAGTCTCGTGGCGGTGACCCGGTCCGTGCCCAGGGAGTCAGACTAAGTGGCGATGTTATAGCAGTAGATGTTAGATGACTACGCCACCCGTTGAGTGCAGCCAGGGAGCTGCTGCTGCAGGGCAGACCGCTGAGGCCGGTGGTAGGATTGTGCAGCGTGGATGGTATAACCCCCAACGGGAGGGGTATGGCCTCAGGGCAGCCGACGTGGATGATGGGGGTAGCAGGAACCACTCGGAGACGGTACTGTGTAGTTCAGGGTCTTTACTGGTGACAAAGATAGACCCTCCCGGAGTACTGGCTAGCGATTGGGGCCTGGTCAGTCCTTGAGCAGATGGGATCTCCCCTGGCCAGGCGGAGTTGTAGGCCTCCCAGACTAACTGTACTCTTCTGGCTACCTTGCTAGAGGCGGGTATAAGTAGCCCATGTCCCTGAGTGTACCGTGTGGTGCTCACCCGTATGGCCGGTGACTCGGGGCCTTATAATGGCTTCCGCTCCACGATGGCGGTGCTGGTCCCACGCGTGTGACCGTGCCTTCGGGCTTCTGGGCCAGAGGACCTGAAATCCTCTGCCGGACGGTTTCTGCTGCTGGGTAGGAGTTAGTCCCCACAGCCTCGGACTCCGGGTCCGGTAAGAAATCTTCTCAGTCAGGGCGAGCTCTGCAGCTGCCAGCCCCTGACTCGTTGTAACACTGCTCCCCACAGAGCTCCTGATGTTTCTTGCTATGCTGCTTCTCTTCTCTACTCTTGTTCTGTCTTCTTTCTCCAGGCTCAGGCCCCAGCCAGGGCCTGCCTGTGGAGCAGAGCCCATAGAGCAGCTCTGCTACCTGTCTTCTTCTCTCAGAACTCTCTAACCCTGCCTCAGCCCCGGGTTTATATAGGGGAAGTCCTTCCCCTCCCAAGACTGGGCAGGAGGTGTGGCATGCACAGGATCCCTGACCAAAGGACCTCCCACCTGCTCTCAGACATAACATTACATTACTGTGGAAACCAGACCCCTGGGGTGCCACATTCCCCCCTAGTAAAATTTAGTACTCCGGGACTAAACAAATTTTAGAAAAACATAACAAGATATAAACATTAATAATACAACAAGAAAATCACATAAAGATGGTCACGGCGTGTCCGCAACCGGGTGCAGTCTCTGAAGAAAAGCAAGGTGTCCATTTCACCAAAACAGGGAGACGTAACCAGGTAGGGGTTTGTCCTGCCCCGAGTCCTTAACAGTCTTTAGTCCATCCCGGGTTACGCTCCAACTATGTACAGGGTGGCCGCTCTCAGTCCTTGGCCAGTGGGGATAAGGGATGGCTGCTCACAGTCCTCAGCCTGTGGGAATAAGGAATGGCTGCTCACAGTCCTCAGCCTGGTAAGGGATAGGGACACACGGGAAACAGTTCACACTTGTCCCAACGGGGACCATATTTTAGTTAGCAGCAGTTCTTGTACCCTAACGAGTAACTATTTACAGTTTCAGTTTATGCTACTTCCCTTCAGCAGCGGTGTCCTCTCCTTGTCTCCTCCTGAGGATAGTCTTCAGACCCGTCCGGGTCCTCTTGTAGGTTCAGGGCATAGTCCCTTATACTCTCATGTGCCCGCTGTTAGCACCCGTAGAATCTAAGCTTGATCTCGGCTGAGGTGCGGGCATCAAAGGTGTCCCTCAGCCGGGTTAGTATTCCTGCGACAGTCCTCCTCCCAGGTGGCCAGGATTTTACTTCCCTTTTGGCTGCCCCGGTTAGTTGGGCCACCAGGATGCTCACTTTTTGCTCTTCTGTGAGGGGGTACACCTGGAAGAGGCTATCCAGCTTTTCTCTAAAGTCATGCAGGGTATGTGACTCCCCTGAGTACTGGGGTAGCCAAGCTGCTCCCGGGATATAGGGCATGGTGAAGGGCATAACTGCAGCAGCGGTGACGCTGGCGGGGGTTGAGGCAGTGAAGCTCTCCTCCGTATCCGACATCTTCCTCCCCCCTAGTGGACCGTGGCCTACCTTGCGATGATCCTCTTCCGTAGGCCGCGGCTCCGCAGTGGATCGTCAGGGTTGAGGACCTTCCGTCGCGCTCCTGTGACGTCGGCGTCTGCTGGGCTCCTTCCAGGACCTTACGCAACGTCCGGACGTGAGGCGGGGCTTCAGTTCTCGCGCGCTTTCGGAGTCCACGCCCCTCTTCTTCCCGCGCGGCGTCCTCAAGATGGCGTCCAATGGCGGGAAAACTCCACGGATGGCGGGAAGAAGGCTGAAGATGGCGCTTGATGGCGGGAATCTTCACCGATGGCGGGAAGAAGGCTGAAGATGGCGCCGGATGGCGGGAATCTTCACCACAGGTAAGTTTTAAAAGTCTCTTTTTCAGGCACGCAGTACCCGGTGGTTGCGGGCACGTATCCTGCCGACTACGCCAAAATTGACGCGCCCCTGGGCCTGCTGTGTCGCGTAGCGTCTCGCACACGGGGGCTTACCCGGAGCCGGATCTGTTGAGGGTTGTAGTCTCGTGGCGGTGACCCGGTCCGTGCCCAGGGAGTCAGACTAAGTGGCGATGTTATAGCAGTAGATGTTAGATGACTACGCCACCCGTTGAGTGCAGCCAGGGAGCTGCTGCTGCAGGGCAGACCGCTGAGGCCGGTGGTAGGATTGTGCAGCGTGGATGGTATAACCCCCAACGGGAGGGGTATGGCCTCAGGGCAGCTGACGTGGATGATGGGGGTAGCAGGAACCACTCGGAGACGGTACTGTGTAGTTCAGGGTCTTTACTGGTGACAAAGATAGACCCTCCCGGAGTACTGGCTAGCGATTGGGGCCTGGTCAGTCCTTGAGCAGATGGGATCTCCCCTGGCCAGGCGGAGTTGTAGGCCTCCCAGACTAACTGTACTCTTCTGGCTACCTTGCTAGAGGCGGGTATAAGTAGCCCACGTCCCTGAGTGTACCGTGTGGTGCTCACCCGTATGGCTGGTGACTCAGGGCCTTCTAATGGCTTCCGCTCCACGATGGCGGTGCTGGTCCCACGCGTGTGACCGTGCCTTCGGGCTTCTGGGCCAGAGGACCTGAAATCCTCTGCCGGACGGTTTCTGCTGCTGGGTAGGAGTTAGTCCCCACAGCCTCGGACTCTGGGTCCGGTAAGAAATCTTCTCAGTCAGGGCGAGCTCTGCAGCTGCCAGCCCCTGACTCGTTGTAACACTGCTCCCCACAGAGCTCCTGATGTTTCTTGCTATGCTGCTTCTCTTCTCTACTCTTGTTCTGTCTTCTTTCTCCAGGCTCAGGCCCCAGCCAGGGCCTGCCTGTGGAGCAGAGCCCATAGAGCAGCTCTGCTCCCTGTCTTCTTCTCTCAGAACTCTCTAACCCTGCCTCAGCCCCGGGTTTATATAGGGGAAGTCCTTCCCCTCCCAAGACTGGGCAGGAGGTGTGGCATGCACAGGATCCCTGACCAAAGGACCTCCCACCTGCTCTCAGACATAACATTACATTACTGTGGAAACCAGACCCCTGGGGTGCCACATTAGCTGGGAGGGTCTGTAGGAAAAAAATAAAGAACATAAAGGCAAAATAGTTAAAAAAAAACCAAAAAAACAATGTCCACAATGTTCTTGCACCATAACAAGCCATTCTGTAACTTCCCCCATCTGTTGGGTATAACCCATCACCACGAGGAGTGGTGCTCCCCCATCTGTTGGGTATAACCTATCACCTCAAGGAGTGGCGCTCCCCCATCTGTTGGGTGTAACCCATCAGCACGAGGAGTGGCGCTCCCCCATCTGTTGGGTGTAACCCATCAGCACGAGGAGTGGCGCTCCCCCATCTGTTGGGTATAACCCATCACCATGAGGAGTGGCGCTCCCCCATCTGTTGGGTATAACCTATCACCACAAGGAGTGGCGCTCCCCCATCTGTTGGGTGTAACCCATCACCACGAGGAGTGGCGCTGCCCCATCTGTTGGGTATAACCTATCACCAGGAGGAGTGGAGCTCTTCATACTTTGTGTCCCTAGGGGAAATGTGGTATTATAAGACATCCAATCAATTGAATGGCCGACCATGTACTGCATAGATGAGCGAGGAACATCAGAGAAGCCGCCGATGCTCAACAGCAGCCTACTCTGTCGTCTTTTACAGACTGTATGCCATAGACTTGTACCTTAGAGTTGGGACATTGTGTCCATTCCCTGAATCATCGGTTTTGATTTGGTTCTGATATTCTGTTCAAAAATGGATCCCAGGAACTTCCGATTTTTCAGCATTTTCCACTCTGAAGGGAAACTATAGATGATTAACAGGGTCGGACTGGAACTGAAACTCAGCCCTGGCATGTGAGAGCACGCAGGCCCGTCCGACGCGCGTTGAATGTGAAATATTTTCGTGAATGATTTGGGTATATGTCACAATAAAAATTGCTGCAAACTGCACTTTATCATCGATAGACAAAAACTGACATAATGTAAAATATAAACTTCCCTCCAGGAAAATGTTAATTTCTTTCAACTGGAGGGACGGACATATTTGTAATATAGAGCTCCAAGTTCCCAAAAATGCTATGTTTGATAGTACCAGGAAAAGCAGGAATAGTGAATCCTTGCAGATTTGAAGCAGTTTCATGTTTATTGTTTCAGTATTTTTGCAGCGTTTCTAAAGAACGGAAAAAAAAAATCTCAAAAAACGCAATATCAAGGGGATTTTCCTGCCGAGCGACACGTTTTTTGTGCAGAAATGTTCTTCCCTTGACAGTGTCCGATCGGACGATTCGACGACGATTGGTAAAAGCGGAGTTAAGAGCCAGAATACCAGGTAAAAGCCATTTTTGAATGCCTCACAGCGTCAGAAACGTCTGCAGTGGGCCAAAGAACATTGTAAATGGACCACTGAACAATGGAGAAATGTTATATGGAGCGATGAGACACGCCTACCCATGTTTGGCAGCGACGGTGTCTGCTACGTTCGACGACGACCTGGAGAGGACTGGTTGTCAGAGGGTATAGTACCCACCATGAAGCATCCTCTGAGTGTTATGGTAGGGGGCTGCGTGTCCAGAGATGCAGGTGGTAGGCTGCAGGTAATTGAAGGAACAGTTAATGCTGAAAAGGACATCAAGGAAGTCCTTCAGCCTAAACTCATTCCTTCGGCACATGATGTATTTAGTGAAGGGACACCGTTTATTTTTCAGCAAGATGGAGCCCCATGCCATACAGCTAAAAAATGTCTCTCTTGGTTCAAGGACAAAAATATCCAGCTATTGAATTGGCCAGGAAACAGCCCAGATCTCAATCCTATTGAGAATCTCTGGGCTCGCCTCAAAAGAGAGGTGTCAAAACAGCGGGCTTCACACAAGCAGGAACTCATTGCAGCCATCATCAAATCATGGCTTCATATCATCACACCATCTGATTTACACAAACTGGTAGATAGCATGCCAAGTAGATGCCAGGCAGTCATCAAGGCCAAGGGCTGTCCAACTGAGTAATAACATTTAGTGTTAGATATGAAAATAGGACAAATAAATGGCTTTTCTCCCACAGTCATCTGAGTGACAATAGTGTCCAATTTGTTGACAAATGAACAAATTTCCTGCTAATATTGTGTTTCTATATGAGATTTTATTTCTACTTAAAAACTTTACTGTGAAATCAAAAACATTCATGAAATTTGTATTTGTATTGGCAAAATGCTAAAAATTCGTAAATCTTGGGGGTGTTGACTCAATTTTGGCCACTAGTGTATAGCGTTCCTCAGTATATTTATATGTTGTTCCCCATCACCTTTTTCATCTCTCCTTACAAGTATGCCTTGTATCTTAGCTAAAACATGGTAGTAAGTAGCATATTACCCTTTTATAATGGGTAGTGTAGAATCGCTGCATATTTCAGGGTTATGCGCTCCTGAGGACTCATTAGTGCTGCCCTCCTCAGGCGAAACCTGGTTGTGACCTCGTATAATATGGGGCTAGCCGGTCTCACCTACCAGTTTGGGTCACAAACCCTTTTTCGTTTGCTTTGATGTTTTACTCATTGTTTATTAAGTTTACACCCCAAATCTCTCCTAATCCTGGAGATCAAACCTATGAAAGCAATTTATGAATGATCATAACACCTCTATGAAGGGTAATTATCATCTCCTTCATAAATAGACATTTATATGTATAAATACATATGTGGTCAATGCATAGTATTGGCACATGACTTATCACTTTCCAGGACCTTACAAAGCACCAGGAACATTCATAACAAGCGGAGGTGAGGCGAATCTGGCAACTTAATAGGAAAGGATTCTTTACAGATAGAGCAGTCAGACTGTGGAATGCCAACCACAAGATATAGTAATGGCAGATAGTATAACAGCATTTATAGAAGGGCTGGATACTTTTTTAACAAAACATGACATTGTGGGTTATAAATAATCTAGTAATAGAAAATGTATAACTTTGGAGGTAGACCTAGGACATTAAAGTTCAAACTTTTTCAACCTATGCAACTATGCAAGTATGTAGAATGCACATTAGGAAAATGCTTGAAATGCAATTCCCTATAATATTATTTTACAAGTAATTTCCTCTTAATTTTTGGCTTTGTACAGTGCTAGTTATAAGCCCAATCTATGGATCTAAAAAGTGCAAAACACTCCTGAAACACTTGTACGCATGTTCTATAATCTGTATTTCTTATGGTGCCTAAGGGAAGCCGTAATGATAAGACTTCTGCTTGGTAACAAGTGCAGTTAGTTGCCTCCATAATGAAAGTGAATTACCAATGATGAAAGGGTTAATACTTGGATCCTGCATCAGTAATAGCCTTTGTAGTAACCATGACAACTATTGTGAGGGCATAAACAAGTGTCATAAAGAAGATTCCATAAAAGAATGCCGCGCTGCCACGATCAGCGCCATTACTGATGATGCGCCTGAGGACCTTGAGCTTGACCACCCCACGTAATGTGCCAACGTTGGTGTAATTTGGAGGTTCTAGCAGGGAAAGGGGTTGTCTTCTTAGACACCCCGGGGGCATGGGAAGGTAACAGAGGGGGGGTCCCCAAAACAGGATCCCCTTCTGTTACTATGTACAAAGAGCTGCTCTTCTTTGGGAGTTCATGGATGGATCCTTGACTTTAATGGGTGATAAATTGGGAGGGGAAGGGGATACTCATCCTATTAGGGGTTATCCATAATGAGCAACCCCTTTAACCAAGTACCCAACTTCTTGAGAGACGGAGCTGGATCTGTAAGGGAGAAGTGGTAGATCCACCTGGGAAATCAGATCAACTAAATTCGTTCCAGCAATAAATGTGGTGACAGATATCGCAGCCAGATCTCTCCCACATCCAGTTTATCACAATTATAGTCTATATTTGTTATGTCGTTCTCTGTAAATATGTACAAATTCTAAAACTCCGTCATATATCGGCACTAACTCTCTAAGCGCAAGGGAAGCGCAGCCCTCCAGCCATGGTTCTCTAGAGGTTTCCTCCACAGGGGGTTTTCCTCTCCTGAGCGCTGGAGGGTGACTCTTCGTGAGTCGAGGGTTGTGCCATTTTCGGTGTCATGTAAATTTAAATAAAGTTGAGAACGTTTGACACCTAATTGCAATGCTTTGTGTATTTATTTTGTATGTGTCTGATTCATTTTGTTTGGGATTTGGGGTCCATCAAACATCACTGAGTCATACGTCTGGACATCTGCCGCCAGCAGTTTTGCCCCAGGGGTTGCCCCTGCTCTGGGGAGTTTGATGGAGCAGAGAAGACAAGAATTACAGCACTCATCCTCAGAATAAGGACTTCTATTACAGTATTACAAGCAGCTTCCTCGCCTCATTCACACAGTGAGTATTTTTGGCACTAATTTACATCAGTATTTGTAAGCTGAAAACCAGAGGGGAACAAACACAGTGAAAAATAGTAACTGAAACACTTTCACCTCTTCTGTTTTGGATCCATTCCTGGCGTCTGCTAACAAATGCTGATGCAAAATATCACAATGGAAGTGCCCTAAATTCTTACTGACTGATTCGACTGTTTGAGTTGCAGTCAAGAAACAGAGGTTGCAAGCGTTAAAAGAGTTTTCTGGTATCAAAAACCCCTGTCCCCCTTGCCATTTTTCTCTATCCTGAACCTGTGCTGCCTGCCCCGATCTCAGACTGTCTGACCTAGTCTTTATCTTAGCTCTCCTGTATTTGGTACCCTGGTACCTCCGGAATGCTGCTGCAGTCCCGGGGACTGCCCTGAAGTGGTACCTGGTGTCTACCGGCAGCCCAGTCTATCCTCACCACCAGAGGTTCTAGTGGAGACCCAGTAGACACCTAGTCACAACCCTCCTGTGGGGCAGTGGGTCTATATCCACCAGCGTTACACCCACATAGCAAATGTGGTACCAATATTCAAGAAGGGGATAACATGTGAGCCTGGAATTTATAGGCCGGTAAGTTTAACTTGTACTGTGGGCAACATCTTTGTGGGTTTTCTAAGAGATACTAACCTGGAGCACCTCAATAAGAATAACCTATACATATGATTATGAGGGATCTGTCCTGCAAACTAATCTGAAAAGATTCTATGGGAGGTAAGTTCTAGGTTGGACCAGGGAAACTTAGTTGGTGTTGTCTATCTGGACTTTTCAAAGGCATTTGATACGGTGCCATACAACAGGTTGGTACATAAACATTTTCAATATATTATATGGTAAACTTGCTCCATGAAGGAACAAGTCCTTGTGTGGTCGATGGAAAAATCAAGGAAAATATCAGTGATGTGGTCGTTACCTCTTGACAGCTCCATTTCGTACTTGTTCTCTTGTCCATCCATGGCCACGGTGATAAAAAATTCCCTGAAAAGCTCATTATTCTAATAAAAAAAAATACAAAGTAAGGAGCTGACACAAAGGAGAGCAGACAGCTCGTATGTCAGAATAAGCAATTGCAGTTACCTTAATTTTCTCAAAGAAGGTGCCATTAATCACTATGTCGTATGCCGTGCAGCCGCCTCCACCTGTAGGACAAAGTGCACCAGGACTTAGATACTTTGCGGTGCCGACTCACCCACTGACCTTAGTAGGGCTGCTATGAATAAGTGGTATAAGTTCTTAAAGGGGACTCCAAGTAGTGGACAATCCCTTTAAGTCCCAAATCTAAACCAAAAAAGTTCAAAAGTCAACAACAAGATGTCAAACTGAAGTGGACCTACCAGAACCTGTGGAGATGGCACCTTTGACCATTGAGGATTAGTAAGTTGTAATACTTGCTATTTTAACCCCTTTAAGGATATCTCTGGACTACCCCTTTAAAAAGAGACGCGCTGTATTAAATAAAAAAAAACAAAAAAACGTACTATTATCAACTTCAACGTGGGGCTCTCCAAGGCTCATGGGGACTCGATAGCCGGAGGGATCATCAGATTCCAGGATGCTGACTAACTCCCGCTCCATCAGGTCCGGGGGCGCTGGGATCTGGTTCGACTTGCAGATGTTAATAAAGATTTCGGTATTTTTGGATGTGCGAGTTTTAATGCAGAAACCTAACACAAAAATAAAAACAAAAAGTGAACAAAAACACAATAAAATCGGCAAAAGCCAAGCAGCATTTACATGTAATCAACTGCAAAAGAAAAAACAATGTGACCCCCACATTGGTTGCATCATGTGACCGTTGTAGTCAATAAGACCCCACTGCCCCACTGTGGTATCTGTCACATAATATGCACAAAGTAATCTGGATAATAATCAGAGGACGCCCATCTCACCCGGCTGGGGTCTGATCTGTCTGCTTTCTGGTAAGTTCGGTATTCTGCTCTGTATCTCCTGTTTGGCCTGAAATGAGGCAACAAGTGAGAATCAGTGAGTAACATGAACAGGATGGTTTTGCAAACTGATTTTTCCTGCCCCAAAATAGTACAACTATGAGGGGTCTAAAGCCAACAATACACATTAGGTAAATGTTGGAGACTGTAGCGCCCCCGGCGGCTGACGGAGGAGACATTCACCCGGTGATTGCTGGCCTCTCCAATTCATCTTTCGTACCTTCATCAGCATCTGTTCATACAGCGCTTCCTCCATGCTTGTGTTCATTTCTGCAGACAGCAGCGACTTGTCAGACGCCATTTTTTCGGTCAAAGGCAGAAGCTCAGGGATCTTGTTTTATAAGAGAAAATCTGAAAAATTAAAATATGTATTAATCTTCTCCACAGACAACGACAAGGGGAGAGTGCGGGAGCCTGACAGCCCACGACACGAGGGGGTGCGGGAGCCTGACAGCCCATGGCACGAGGGGGTGCGGGAGCCCAACAGCCCACGACACGACGGGGTGCGGAAGCCTGACAGCCCACGACACGAGGGGGTGCGGGACCCTGACAGCCCATTGCACGAGGGGGTTCGGGAGCCCGACAGCCCACGACACGAGGGGGTGTGGGACCCTAACAGCCGACGACACGAAGGGGTGCGGGAGCCCGACAGCCCATGACACGAGGGGGTGCGGGAGCCTGACAGCCCACGACACGACGGGGTGCGGAAGCCTGACAGCCGACGACACGAGGGGGTGCGGGACCCTGACAGCCCATTGCACGAGGGGGTGCGGGAGCCCGACAGCCCACGACACGAGGGGGTGTGGGACCCTAACAGCCGACGACACGAGGGGGTGCGGGAGTCTGACAGCCCATGACACGAGGGGGTGCGGGAGCCTGACAGCCCATGACACGAGGGGGTGCGGGAGCCTGACAGCCCACGACACGAGGGGGTGCGGGACCCTGACAGCCGACGACACGAGGGGGTGCGGGAGCCTGACAGCCGACGACACGAGGGGGTGCGGGAGCCTGACAGCCGACGACACGAGGGGGTGCGGGAGCCTGACAGCTGACGACACGAGGGGGTGCGGGAGCCTGACAGCTGGCAACACGAGGGGGTGAGAGACCCTGACAATATTGGGAGTGGGATTCTGCACACCTACATCTAGCTACTTATTGTCCTGAATGTAGTAATCACCTTGGTACAGTCCCATCTTCTTACCTGTAGTACAGAAGCCAAACACCACTACTCTGACTGCAATCACCCAGCTACAGCGTCACCACGCCTCAGCAACAGGGGAGCGTCTAGATTGGAGTAGATTTCTTGAGGGGGAGGAGTGATTTCATGGAATCATGACGTCACCGGAGGGGGCGGGGCCTTCTCAGTCCAGTGGATATTAGCCATGCAGCCGCAGCAGTGTGTACGTTGTGCTGGACGGGAGGACTGGTGATGAGGAGCTCCTGTAGTTGCTCCTGTAGTTACTCCTGAGTTGTACTGTGGAGAGGACTCCAGGACTCGGCTGAGGTTCCTGTACTGAGCTGTGTGCGGAGAGAGCTCCTGGGAAGGGAGGTTTGTTTTTCCATCTGGGACTTTTTGTCTGCCCCCTTCCCAGGAAAGAAGGCTCAGAGTGGGACTGGCCTCCGGTCTAAGCCGGCGGGGGGTGGGAGGAACACCAACCAGGCTATGGCTGCAACATCAGGCCGAGGCAGCAGGGGTTCCAGCATGAAGACCCGGAGGACCCCCGAGGCTACGACCGCGGCAGCTCCTCCCTCTGGAGGTAGGTCGAGTGCCAGCAGAGGTGCTGCAGCGGTGCCCCCTGATTGGGGTACCAAGGTGGCGAGGGAGGCAACCGTCACCTATGCCTCCCGTGTCCATGCGCACCTCTGTGAGTATGAGGACACCGCAAAAAAGCTAAGTTCCCTCTGGGGGGAGTTGAGGGTAGCTCAGGAGAGGTCCGAGAGGGCCTCTGGCACCAAGAAGCCTGAGCTATCCGCCGCGGTCCGGAAAATCAAGCAAGCCATCCAAGAGCTGCAGGACCGCAGGAGCACCATATTGGCAGGCAGTGGACCCTTCATGGAGAAGCTGCGGAATGATGACCAGTTCAGAGCCATGACCGGTGTGGCTCTGGAGGGGTCGCAGGGCCCCGGCCAGGCGGTGGAGGAGGAGGAAGAGGTATGCGTGGAGGAGGTCGCACCCTACCCACCGCCTGGTGGCCTGGTAAGTGATCTCCAGGCATCACATAGCGGGATAGCCCCTGAGCAGATGGCTCTCCCGTCTGATTCTAGCCCTTCAGAGGGCAGCGGGAGCGAGGGGGAGGATGAGGAGGATGGGAGTAGCAGCAGTGAGGGGGGCTGCCTTATCATGCAGCAGATCCAGCAGATCGAGTCCCCGGTACGTTTTGGTCAGCTTACGTTCGGGGATGAGATCTGCGAGGATGAGGCACCCGGGAGGGGGACGAAGAGAAAAGCAAAAAAAAAAAGAAAACATCTATTGCACATAAATTTGTGTATGTCCCCCTCTCTGGGGCCCCCTTGTCCCGTTGTGCGGCACCCGCCACCCACCCCGGCTTGGACTCTGTTGTGGGTCCACAGCGAGGGAGCGGGGAGAACATAGGCCATGGCACGCAGAGCGCTGCCTCTGTTTGTGGTAATGGAGGCAGTGGGTCCGAGGTGTTTGATAAGGAGCATGGCGCGGAGGGCGGCCCGACGGTGGGTGTCATTGGTGGTGGTGCTCGTGCTGGAGCCCCTGTAAAAAGGGGGTCTGGCCTGGCACCTGGTGCTCCTGCTGGCGTGCAGGAGGCGGCGTGTACATCTGCCGCTGCCTCCTGCGCTGTCGGCGGCGCACCGACAGCCGGGGCCGCGTCTCCGGCGGCGTGTGCTGGGGTGTCTGGGTCCCTCACACACGGATCCACTAAAAAATCTGGATCACTTTTAGGGACCCAGAAACCTGGTAAGGTAAAGGGCGCGGGGCCTGCGGCTCCGGCAGAGCCGGCTCATAAGCGTAAGGTGGGGCTTGCTCCCCTGGCAAAATCCGTGGTGAGGTCAGGGCCCCCTGCGCAGGGGCCCGGTAATGGGTCAGCGCGGGGGGCTCCACCGCCGCTGGGTGCCGAGGGGGAGTGGCCTAGCCTGGGGCCGGCCGCCGGAGCTGGGGTGGCCAGGCTTTTTGTGGCAAAGGGTGTGACGGTAGGGGGTGCTATGCCCCTGAGAGCTGGTGCCGCTGGTCCAGGGGCCCCTGTGAGTAGACCCGGTTCTCGGTCGACTTCGGGGGTCCCGGCGCGGCCGGCTTTGGGGGGCGTAGCCTCCCAGCCGTCCACGGCGCCAGTGGGAGTGGCCTCTGGGGCTCCCACCGTGCTGCCTGGTGCGGGGGGCGTGGCCTCCCTGTCACCAAAGGCACCGGTGGCAGTGGCCTCTGGGGCCCCCACCGTGCTGCCTGGTGTGGGGGGCGTGGCTTCCCTGTCATCCACGGCACCGGTGGGAGTGGCCTCTGGGGCCCCCACTGTGCTGCCTGGTGCGGGGGGCGTGGCCTCCCTGTCACCCACGGCACCGGTGGGAGTGGCCTCCGGGGCCCCCACCGTGCTGCCTGGTGCGGGGGCGTGGCCTCGCAGACAAAACCCGCCCAAGTGGGCGTGGCTCCGCCCGGAAAGGGGCGGGGCTTAGCGTTGGCAGCTGCTGGGAGCAGTGGTGCCACAGCTGTAACAGACAGCAGAGGTGGTGCCTGCCTGTCGGTGTCCCCTGTGCTCGTGGGCTTATCTGGGGCAAGGGCACCGGCAAAAGTCTCAGCACCTGGCTCCCAAATCCCCCCGGCAGGGAAGGTGCTGCCAGCAGGTGGCAGCAGTGGAAAAACTGCTGGCAAAAAATGCTTGCAAAAAATGAAAAACTGTGACCCCAGTGTGCATGTGAGTGAGAGTGGCCCAAGTGGGGTGACTGTTGACATGGATGGGGATGGCGTGGGTATGAATGTGGCTGTGGTTGAGGATACGAATGTTGGCGTGTCTGTGGCCGGGGGTAAGAATGGTATGTCTGTTGGTAGTGGGGGGAGTGGGGACAGGGCTGGTCCATCTGCCCCCCCGGCTGCTGGTCCTCGGAGTTTTGCGGGGGTAGTAGCCGGGGCCTCTGGGTCTTCTCGGGGGGCTTCCTCACCTCTGGACCTCAGGGATGGTGACTTGCGACGCCGTTTCCTGGAGGCCCTCAAGAAGGGAGAACGGACGATCCAGGTAGAGGGAAGAGAGGTGGACCTGGCCTTTTGGCTGGATAGACACGGCCTGGCCGCCTTCCAAGATAAAAGGGAGGGGGAGACAGTGTGGTCCCTCCCGACAGCCGGGCAGGGGGTGGCCAGGAGGAATGTAGTCCGTCTTCGGTGGAGGGGCAGTGAAGCGTGCCCGCCAAGAGCGAGGGTCGTGGAGCTCCTCCTGAAGATGGACTTCAGGGCGACTGACATCTTTGCCCTGATCCATCCTTTTGGTACCCCTGTCTTCGACATCAGTTTTGTTCGACCGGAGGGCCTAGAGCTTTTCTGGTCGAATTTTGAACTCGTGAAGGGGGAGCCCGGCTGGCGAGACTTTGCCGTGCAGGCGGTGTCCCGCCAAAATGGCGTAAAGAGGGTGACCGTTCTAACCAATAACGAGTCACTCTCTGGGGTCGATATCTTGACGTAGCTTTCTCGCTATGGGGAGGTCACGGACGTCCCAAAAAAGAACAGGGACGAGTTTGGCATTTGGTCAGGGGGCTGGACCTTCATGATGAGGTTGAAGGTCTCAGGCGGTACTTTCACCCACATCCCTTCCTCAGCATTTCTGGGGAGAGACAGGATCCTGATCTTCTACCAGGGGCAACCGAAGGTCTGCCACAGGTGCGGTGATCCCCGTCACTTCAGCGCGGGCTGCAAGGTGCAGAAATGTGCCTTGTGTGGTGGGGTAGGTCATCTTGCCGCGGCCTGTGGTGACATTAGGTGTCATCTGTGTGGTGACCTAGGTCACCCGTATAGCCGCTGCCCCCGCTCCGTTTCTAACACCATCTCTGGTCAGGCGGGGGAGAGCCGTGGGGGGGTCCCCAGCGGTGCATCCTCTGCTGGAGCTGGAGGTGGGGGCGGGAGAGGAGCTGAGGGGCCAGTGAGGGAAGGCGAGGCCAGTTCATCTGCCCACCAGTGGCAACAGGTGAGGCACCGTAGGGGTAGGGGGCAGGATAAGCCTCAGGCGACTGGGGTGATGTCTGTCCCCAGCCCAGAAGCGGCAGCCGGAGCCCCTGAGGCCCTGGGGGAGGAGGCGGTGAACGAGGAGATCAGGAGGATGGAGAGGGAGGAGGTGGCTGCTTCTGAAGATTCCTCCCAGTATGAAAGTCTGGACGAGGAGGTGGTGGAGCAGCCTAAAAAATCAGGTGACGGTAAGACCATTAAGAGTCGGAGGAGGAGGAACAAAAAAGGGGCAAAAACATCTAAAGCCCCCCCCCTGGCCGCTAAGGTGCCTACGGAAGGGCTCACCGGCTCCCCTCTGATCCCCCTCTCCAACCGGTTCCATGCCCTCAATGACTCTGCTGTGTCGGAGGTCAGGGGCGGGGGACCGGCGGTAACATCTGAGGTGCCTTCAGGGAGCGGCGGGGTCCATCCTCCGGGGGCTCACTTTCCTCTGGGGGGGGGACTGCCCTGGGGTCCAGGGGTGAGGAACCCAGTACTGGGAAGGAGGTGGCGGGTACCATGGACACCTCGGTGTCACTGAAGAGGAAGGGAGAGTCTGGCTCCTCCTCTGAAGGTGAGCGGAAAAAATCGGGGGGTACGGTCAAAAAGAAGGCCGTCTAACTCAATCACCCATGATGGCGGAACCTACCCCGTTGACTCTGGCGTCGATTAATGTCGCCAGTATAAAGTCAGATACGGCCAGATTTATGGCCTTTGATTTTTTCAACCGAGTTGAGGCTGACATTTTATTTTTGCAGGAGACCAGACTAACGGACATGGGGGCCATTTACAAAGCAAGGAGGGAGTGGAGGTGCGGGCCCTCATACTGGTCTCTTGCGGCCGAGCCGTATAGCGGGGTAGCGGTCCTTTTTAAGGCCGCTTCGGTGGAATGCAGACGGGTGATCGAGGTAGAAATGGGGAGGTGCTTGGTCCTTGACGTCTTCATGGGGGGACAGGAGCTCCGGCTCATTAACATCTATGGTCCACAGTCAAGGTGGGACCGTAAATGTCTCTTCCTGAAGATCAAGCCCTATCTTTTTACCAGCCGGCAGGTGGTCTTCGGTGGGGACTTTAATACTATAACTAGATCCCGTGATAGGGGAGGCCCCGGAGACCGAAGGCTGGATTTTGATAGTAATACTCTTAATAGTATAGCAAGCGAAGCTCGCCTGCTGGATGTCCACATCCGGCACACCCCAGGTCACGGAGGTTTCACCTTTCATAGGGGTAGTTGTAGGTCTAGGATAGATAGGTTTTTTTTAAAGGAGGAAGCCGTCTCTTCTGCAGTGTCCGCTGTTGTGGAATTCTCCGATCACTGTTTTATTTTCTTTTCCTTGAATGTTACAGAGACTCCCCGGATAGGGAGAGGCCTATGGAAGCTGAATTCGTCCCTGTTGGAAGAAGCGGATGTAAGACAATCCTTTGAGGAATTTCTTCAGAGCCAGGTACCTCTCTTGGGTCTCTGTAGCAGTAAGTCTGAGTGGTGGGAGATCTTCAAAAGAAGGGTTGCGGGGTTCTTCCGTCAGCTCTCGAGCCTCAGAGGCCTGAACAGGTACCGCCTGTATCGGGAGCTGGGGAGGAAACTCGAGCAGCTCGTCTCGACTGGAGGGGACCGTGAGGAAATCTCCAGGGTGAAGGCCTTGCTGAAGGGGTGCCAGTATGATAGGCACACATCCTTAGTTTTTGAGAGGGATTTCGGGAAGTACCGCTCGCCCGACCCCTACAGGAACTGCAGGATGTCAGTGAGTTGCAAGATGGTAACAGGACTGATCGACAGTACGGGTTCCCTGAACAGATCCAAATCAGGGATCCTGGAGGGGGTCAGATCCTTCTACTCGCACCTCTTGGGAAGGAGGGATCCAGATCGGGATGAGATGTCGGCTTTCCTGGCTGAAACCATCCCTGAGCCAGGGGATGACCCCCTCTCTTCATGTTTTGGCAGAAGCAATCAGGGAAGAGGAAGTGAGACGGGCCATTGATGGGCTCCGGCCCAAAAAATCGCCCGGTCCGGATGGCTTAACATCCGAGTTTTACAGGACTTTTAGGGACTCCTCGGACTTTCTGCCCGGTTCAATGAGGAAGTCCGCCCTGATTATTCTGTCAACGGGTAAAGACTCGTCCCGTATTGAGAATTGGCGTCCCATAGCACTTCTCAATACGGACCGAAAGGTTCTGGCAAAGGTGCTTTTCAATCAGTTGGTGAAGTTTGCACCCCGGCTTCTTTCAGGGGCCCAGCACTGCTCTGTTCGAGGCCGCAGTACTTTTAGTGCTGTGCTCGGTGTCCGGGAGGCAGTGGAGCAGAGCAGGGCAGGTCACTGGAAGGGGTACTTGCTGTCCTTAGACCAGGCGAAGGCCTTTGACCGGGTTAACCATGAGTACCTCTGGTCCGTCCTTTTGAGGTACGGTCTGCCCGGGAGGTTTGTTGATTGGTTGAGAGTATTATACAATGGGGCAGAGACTTTTCCGCTTGTGAACGGTTGGTTCGGACCCCCTTTTGAGGTGAAGTCTGGTGTCCTTCAGGGCTGTCCTCTGAGCCCACTGTTATACGTGTTCGCGATCGACCCCTTTTTAAGGAGAGTGGAACGCGGACCGTTGGTGGGAGTCGGGATGGACCGGGCAGAGCCAGAGACCACCTTGAGGGTAGTGGCGTACGCCGACGACTTTTCCCTTTTTGTATCCTCGAGAGAGGAGGCAGACTGGGTCATGTCTGAGGTTGAGCGCTACTCTGTGGCATCTGGGTCCATGATCAACCGGGATAAGTGTGAGAGTCTCTGGCTGGGAGGGGGAGCTCCTAGTTTTGATCTCCCGGACACCCTTCCAGGGCCTCAGGCCACAGCAAAAATTTTAGGCATCAGTTTCGGCCCGGAGGACTATCCCCAGCAAAACTGGGAGGGCAGACTTAAGATTGCCGCCCAGAAGGTGGATCAGTGGAAGGGTTGGTCTTTGACCCTGAGGGAAAGGGTTAACCTGGCCAAGGGGTATTTGCTCCCTTTATTAATATACCTGGGCAGCGTCTGCATCTTGCCAGAACCTCTTTGGACACGGGTCTACAGCCTGTTCTTCCAACTATTATGGGGGAATAGGCTGAACCTAATAAAGAGGGAGGTCACGTACCGCACGAGGAGACTAGGAAGGTTGGGTATGGTCAACCCAGTGGTGTTTCTAGTAAACACCTTTCTTAAGGCAAACATCGCCAACCTCTGGTTAGAGAGGGCTCCTCCGTGGGTATTCTCCTGTAGGGGGTGGTTTCGGCCTTTCTTCCAGCAATGGGAGACAGGAGGGCGGGTGAAGGACCTTCGCACGCCTCATGGGCATCTTCCGGCTTATGCTACCCTGGTTGTGAAGGTGATCCGCCGGTGGGGTCTGGGAGTGTGGGAGATCAGGACCTTGTCAAAGAGGTTACTTGACAATAGGGTTCTGTTGACCCACTTCCAGAAGCCCCTGGCCCTCAAGGATTGCCCAAGCCGGGATCTGGAGGTGGGGCTCTGGTTATTAAACTCTAAGCGGATCCCCTTGAAGTTTTGGGACTTGGCTTGGCGCTGCTTCCATGGGAGACTGTATGTGAGGGACAACCTGAAGTACAGGAACTCTGATGACCGGGATTGTCCCCGCGAGGAGTGTGGCGGCATGCTTGAAAGCATGGAGCACTTCCTGCTTCGGTGTCCTTTTAATACAGAGGTCTACAAGAGGGTGGGTGCTTCCATTGGCTGGCCCAGGCTGGCAGGCCTTTCCTATGCGGAGTGGGCCTATGGGGCATTCAGATCCCTTGGTGGCCGAGATCGGGGCACTGTTTTCTTACTTAGCTTAGTGACTAGGTTTTACACGTGGAACGCACGGTGTTTAGTGTCCACCCAGCAGAAAGTCCTCCCATGGGAAGAGGTGATTAGGAACATCCTGGGTGACCTGGCAAAAGTGCGCTCGCTGGAGTATGAGAGGCTGGGTGCAGGGAGGGCTTCCCTTCTATGGAGGGGGTTCTCATTTAATGTGCCCTAGGGAGAGTTAGGGAATGTGTGTCTGTGATAGGGTTAGTTTAGTCCCTTTCTATATTTTATATTTATTTGTAGGGTCAGATAGATGTGTAGGGTCAGGGAGGGACACGTAGGGACAGTCTTTAGGGACAGGTAGTTAGTATTAGGTTGGTAGTGAGGGACAGGTAGGGACAGGTAGGGAAAGATTGGTAGGGTGGTAGGGACAGATTTTTCTTTTTCTTTATTAGAGAGGGATAGGATTCTGTGTGATAGATTAGGGTGAGAGCCTCTGTAGTCTCCAGTTCCCGGTGGTGGGCTGTTACCCTCACGTGTAGTTTTTTGTTTTATGGTATTGGAACCCGTATATAGGGCTTGCAAGCACCGAACTTGGGTCTGATTTTGGTTCATGGTTGTTGTATATGGTAATGTGATTAAGTTTTTTAGGTTTATTGTAGTGTTATAAAGTTGCGTATATTATTTTTTATATGTCTGTGCATTATGATGTGTGTTTGGGGGGGGTTTAGTGTAGGTTGGGTGGGGGGTTTCAGGGGGGAGGGGGGGAGGGGTTTTGGTGGATGGGTTGGTGGTTTGGACACCCTAAAATGGATGGGAAAAAAGGCAAAAGGACCTGGTATCTTTGTGGGCCACAAACTTTAGTGGGACCCTGGTGTGATGAGGCCACAGACTATCGTGGGACCTTGGGTGTTGGGAGTGGGAACAAAAAAAAAAAAACTGGGCCAGTTTGTTGTTTTGTTTTGGGGGTTTAGGTATGAATGTGGAGTGAATGTTGGAAGGGGATATTTTTGGAAAAAAAGGGTTAAGGTCTTCCCTTGCTGGGGGGGACTTTTGGAAATGACATTTTATGTTCCATGAACATTGCAGGACATTTTTGCCTTTTAATTCATACTGGACATTATAATTTGGACTTGTTTGTGTTTTGCAATTTGTTCTTTGTGCAGTGTGTTTTATGGTTTGTTTTATACTTTTCTAATAAAAAGAGTTCCAGGACTCGGCTGAGGTTCCTGTACTGAGCTGTGTAACAACCTGTGCCCTGGCTATGGCTCTGCTGAGGAGCTCGTGTTCAGCGTTCTGCTGTGAGGACTGATGCTGATCCGGAGTGGACTGAGGTGGGGAGAGCTGACCATGTGAATAAATGTTGTAGAGGCCTCCAGGGGGCAGCGTGGCTGGTGTGAGGGGGGCATGGGCTAGGTAGAGGGGCATCCAGGGGTGCTGCGTGGCTGGTGTGAGGGGGGCATGGGCTTAGTAGAGGGGCATCCAGGGGGGCTGCGTGGCCGGTGTGAGGGTGGCAATGGCAACGAGTCCTGGTTCCCTGTCATGCGTGGTTCACCTTGATGGCCGTGCGTGACGTATCTGGCTCGGGCGGTTCAGCGTGCATGCGCTGATGGTCCAGGAGATGATTAGGGCCTGCGGTCACGTGACTGGAACGGACCAAAAGTATATTTAAAAAGACATGGAATGTCCTATTAAACAATCCCCCCCGAGGAATCCATAGGATATACCACGCGAAACACGCATTGAGGTCCTTGTTTATTCTGGGTACTGATCTAATATGGGTAAGAGTGCAATATATTTCTTTAGCTTTTTTTCATAGGGCACTATAGGCCATATGGCACGTGGTACATATCCATAGTGATGAAATATGCCATAATTTTGTACCAGTGCATAAATGACTTGAATACTAGCACTTCTTGTACTTTATCCCAATAGATATTTAACATCTATTATTATGTTGTATATGTGTCACCCAGTTTGGTTGTCTGTGTGTCGTCCTTTTTAATCATGTATGTCTTTTCTGTATATTGTTTACAATAAAGTTTTTTGATTCTTTGCCATATACTCTGTATTTGGTTCCTTTTTGCTATATAACAGCAGAAACAAGTCCAGGGGCGCCTCCGGCCAGGGAAAATATAGAAATAGTCCTTGGATAAGTTCAATGGATCCAGCAGATGAGGGACACAACACAGTCCCACGTGGCGGCTTCTATCAATCCACACACGCCAGGAGGATCTGGCCGCAGCCTGAGACCCTCCAGCATCGGGAGGCCCCACACAACTGACTGGGCCAAACATGAGTCTATTGTTCTGTCTACTGGGATCAGCCCCTGGATGGGGGAAGGGTTCTGTAGCACCCTGAGGATTCGGCTGCTACAGGAGTATTGCACCTCAGCCAGAGGTGTGATATTCCACTCCCGGGTAAGGATGGAGTGTGGAACTGAGCTCGGAGCGCTGCATGCACTACACACATCCCATTTCCGAGGGGCAGGCCGACGGTACTCCCACTTAGAAATGTGCAGGTACGACCGTGTCTGTCCCTGGCTGGAGTGGGAGGGGGGTGGAACATCCCTGTAGTGTAGGGGGAGCAGTCTGGGTAGAGATAGGAGCTCATTGGGTGCTGGTCACCTGAGCTCACACATAGAGGGTTATATAAGGTGGGAACCATCTTAGATCAGGGTCAGTCTGTCAGAGTCAGAGAGTCAGAAGGAGAGGTCCAGATGAGCCTGCAGAGAGAGAGAGGAGAAAAGAAAGAAAGACCCAGAGGGGGAAAAAGAAAGGACTCTGAGATCCCAAATCCAAACATCGGGTGAAGAGTTGGCAACAGGGTACCGGATCCCAAACTGGTGGGGGCTACAGCACACCTCAGCCAGAGACCGGAGGCCGTGGGCAGCATCTGCCACGGCCACCCACCACATCCACCCCGAAGGCAGACCACGAGTAGGGTCAGGGAACCCAGGGCCAAGGGTCTCCCAACAGAAGGCCCGAGGGAGCTGGACCTAGGTGGATCCCTGGTGGGGACGGCCAGAGGACAGGACAGAAAGGAGGGCTCAGGGCCACGCTCCGGACTTGCTTGGGGGTTGGCCGAATCCAGGACCTGGTGGACGCAGCACGGCTCGGGTGGTCACTTGAGGCCGGAGTGACCGGAACATCTGCAGTAAGTAAACACCCTGAACTGCACAACCCGACTCTGTCTCTGATTATCATCTACACTGCACCACCACAACCCCCATCCTCTGCACCTGACCCCCTGAGGCTATTCCCCTCCCGTTGGGGGTTATACTATCAAAGCTGCACCAACACCATCAGCCTCAGCGGACCCTGCTGCAGCGGCGGCCGTAGTGACCGCAATACAACGGGTGGCGTAGTCGACATAAAGAACTTTATAACATCTGTAGGACTGCCACACACACTGAGCTTGACGCCCTGGGCACGGACCGGGTCACAGCCGCTCGGAGACTACAACCCCCCATCTGATCCGGCTCCGGGTATTCTCCCTAAGAATATGGCCCAGGGGGCGCGTCAGTTCACACCCTCTAGATGCAACAAGAGATGTTGACCTAGGCCTGATAACATTACAGTCCATGAACACAGGGGAGGGACACGCTGTTAGGCTGTGTGCCCACGATGCGTTTAAGCACCGGCAAAAACGCTGCAGAAACGCTTAAATGCATGGTAGAAGGCCTGCCATGTTCCCCAATGATAATCCGTGCTGTGCACATGCTGCGTGTTTTTCCGGAATGATAATCCGCAGCATGTCCATTAATTTTGCGGACACGCAGCGTAATTGCCGCCATTGACTTGCATTGAAACGCATATCATCTGTGTCCGCACATTTGCACACATGGATAATATGCGTTTCTATGTGCGGATGGCACCCGGGTGTGGAGGACAGGAGACTCTCTTCCGGACCTGGGTACCATAGAACCTGTGAAAAAAAGAATAAAATAAAAAATAAATATTATTCTTGCCTTCTGATGGCTCGCGGTGTCCCTTTCTTCACTTGCCGGCAGCGTGCTGTGGACTGAAGGACCTGCGCTGACGTCAGTCATATGACGGCAGGTCCTTCAGTGTACCGCGCGCTGTCGGCAGCCAGGACGGAGCGAAGCAAGACAGCGGGGGCCATCAGAAGGTAAGTATAGATTTATTTTTTACCATTCTTTCGGTCACACTATAAAAATCCATGCCGGTTGCATGGATTTATATAGTGTGACCAAGTTGTCAAGCACTTTCCAAGTGATGTTAAAATCGCTTGGAAAGCGCTTGTCAACCCGCATGCGGAAATGCAAGTGAAGAACGCTTCACATCCGCATGTGCAATCCGCATGTGCAATCCGCATGCGTTTTTTCTGCCAGGGAGATGCGGAAACTGAGCATTTCTGCATCGTGGGCACATAGCCTTACACCCCTTACACTAAAGCAGGTTACATTACATAGAGTACATGAACACAGGCTGGGGAGGGACACACTGTTACTGTCATATTGGATAAAATATAAGTTGCTGAGGTTAGGACCACCAGGGACCCCAATGTTACTTAGGAAAGACTATGTCCATGTTTGATAAAATAATTTTCACGTATGCTTAGCACAGGTCGGTCCGTCCATTTATGGATTCTGTATAGGACTAATAAAAATAGGCCATCCCAGCACTCGGCTATGTCATTTATGTACATAAATGCATACAAAATATTAACTACTCGAGCTAAATTGCTGCATTGTCACCTTAAAGAACTATGCACCTGATTAATGTCTTGATGAGAGGGCGGAGGTGAAGGACGCAGCTCCTGATTCATTAAGAGACATATTCATCAGAAGCGTCTGATGGCTGGACAGCGCCTCCATGCGCTATGCCACTTACTGGAGGAAGATTTGTAGCGACCACCGCTGCTCATGATGAAGTTGCCAAACAGCAGTCATCACAACCCTGCCCACTTACCGATAAAAATGCCATTAGAAAGGAAAAAGTTGCAACATTTTTACATAGTCTTCAGTTGCATCCAAATTATACGATTGAGCATTTTATAACAGAATTCTGGAGTAAAAACTATGATGAATAGGGTCCTATGGGTTTTGTTCTGTTTAAGCTGAGTTGATGCAGGTCTGTGCTATGACGTCAATTCAAGTTAAACCCTTTTATCTACAGGTGCATCTCACTAAATTAGAATATCATCAAAAAGTTAATTTATTTCAGTTCTTCAATACAAAAAGTGAAAGTCATATTATATAGAGTCATTACACACCTGAACAAGGGATGTATAAGCGGGGCCCAATTGCAAGACTAGACAAGCAACAGAAGATTAGACCCCTAAAATATAACTTTTATTCGAATATGCT
This sequence comes from Phyllobates terribilis, assembly GCF_046119375.1. NCBI lineage: Eukaryota > Metazoa > Chordata > Amphibia > Anura > Dendrobatidae > Phyllobates > Phyllobates terribilis. The sequence goes on along the minus strand of NW_027363977.1, from coordinate 28,973 downwards.
AAAAAGGACTCAGTAGTCACCATAACAACAAACACAAAAACAAGACAAAATGCCAGGGAACAGGGATAAGTCACACATCAGTCAGGAAGGATTACGGGCTCTATCTGTCCCTATTTTGTCCCTAAATTCTCTCCCTTGGGTCTCCTTAAATGCATATCTATGATGAATTGTCGGCTTCTTAATCTGTACGTTCACTTTTCTCTATCTTTTATTCACGATTGTGGTTTTTTAAATATAAAGATAGATATTTACCAGGGATATTAGGGACACCAACGTTGAGCGGGGGCGCCACGGAGCAAAAATTAGGGTGCCAACCTCCGCTGTCAGGAAGAGAGAGAATTTAGGGACAAAATAGGGACAGATAGAGCCCGTAATCCTTCCTGACTGATGTGTGACTTATCCCTGTTCCCTGGCATTTTGTCTTGTTTTTGTGTTTGTTGTTATGGTGACTACTGAGTCCTTTTTAGCATATTCGAATAAGTTATATTTTAGGGGTCTAATCTTCTGTTGGTTGTCTAATAGAGTCATTACACACAGAGTGATCTATTTCAAGTGTTTATTTCTGTTAATGTTGATGATTATGGCTTACAGCCAATGAAAACACAAAAGTCATTATCTCAGTAAATTAGAATACTTTATAACAGCTTGAAAAATTATTTTAAAATCTGAAATGTTATCCTACTGAAATGTATGGTCAGTAAATGCCCTCAATAATTGGTCTGGGATCCTTTTGCATCAATTACTGCATCAATGCGGCAATGTGGCATGGAGGCGATCAGCCTGTGGCACTGCTGAGGTGTTATGGAAGCCCAGATGGCTTTGATAGCAGCCTTCAGCTCGTCTGCATTGTTGGGTCTGGTGTCTCTAGTCTTCCTCTCGACAATACCCCATAGATTCTCTATAATAGATTCTCTATGGGGTTATGGTCAGGTGAGTTTTCTGCCAATCAAGCACAGTGATACTGTTGTGTGTAAACCAGGTACTGGTACTTTTGGCCGTGTGGACAGGGGCCAAGTCCTGCTTGAGAATGACATTTCCATCTCCAAAAAGCTTGTCGGCAGAGGGAAGCATGAAGTGCTGTAAAATGTCCTGGTAGACGGCTGCGCTGACTTTGGTCTTGATAAAACAGAGTGGACCTACACCAGCAGATGTCATGGCTCCTCAAACCATCACTGATTGTGGAAACTTCACACTAGACCTCCAGCAGCTTGGATTGTGGCCTCTCCACTCTTCCTCCAGACTCTGATACCTTGTGGAGTGTGTCAGTGACTGCCTTCTGGACATCTGTCAAGCCAGCAGTTTTCCCCATGATTGTGGAGCCTACTGAAACAGACTAAGGGACCTTGTTAAATGCTTAGGAAGCCTTTGCAGGTGTTTTTTGTTAATTATTCTAATTTACTGAGATAATGACTTTTGTGTTTTCATTGGCTGCAAGCCATAATCATCAACATTAACAGAAATAAACACTTGAAATAGATGACTCTGTCTGTAATGACTCTATATGAGTTTCACTTTCTGTATTGAAGAACTGAAATAAATTAACTTTTTGATGATATTCTAATTTAGTGAGATGCACCTGTATTTTTAGAATTATCACACCAGTACACCTGTTTTCTCATTTGCAAGACTTAAGTAAACCTTGTATGATATCTTTTTCATTTGTGAATGTCCTTATACTTTCAAGCAGAACCTAGCCACCCCACAATGCAATAACCCATCGATCAGTACAAGCCCTCCATTTTCCATGGATATCCATATTATGGACTGTGTATACGTTTCTTTTGCCTGAACTGCGCACCCCTCGGTGAAGATAGTGAGTTTTTTGGGGGCAGCTTATGGTCGGCTCAGGATATGAACACCCCCTGATCTGCTTGAAAATATAACTGAAATAAAATGTTGAGAAAAAATTTCAAATATCACGTTGACCCTTCAAGTCACTGTCTTGTAAATCTGTATCACTTCTACACAGAATAGGTGATTGGTCTGAAATCACTCGGGGTGTAAAGAGAATCTGTCATCACAGAATAACTAATCAAACCAATCGCAGCCCCTCAGTATATCATGGCACCCTGTATCTTGATTGGCAGCTGTAGCTTTATAGACTCGAGTGGGGGTCTCAAACATTTGGCCACAGAGGCTGCTTCATGCAGGCCGCAGGCACCATACACCTTGAGGATTGTGGCACGTCAGCACTTTTTCAGTGGAACATATTGCAGGCGCCGTGTACAGACAAGCTCTTTGCTCAGCTATACCAATGCCAACTGTGGGTCAATCACAGGCCAGCAGCTAATGTCTGCAGGGGACCAGGATGGGAACAGTACTAGAAGATGAGGATCAGGATCTTGACATTACTGCAAAGAGACATTACTACAAAAAGGGGACCAGGAAGGGACACGTTACTGTGAGATAGGGAGCCGAATGGTGAGATTGCTACAAAAAGGGGACCAGGTAAGAGGATATTTCTACAAGATGGCCATGATGGGAGACAATAAAACAAGATGAGTACCATGACGGGGGACATAAGCACAAGATAGGAACCATGATGGGGACAACCCCACTAGGCCTGGTGGAGATCCTGGCACAGCTCCCCCGAGACCGGGAGTGTGCACAGACCGCGCTGGAGGGCCTCGCACGGAGGATGGCCCAGGTGCAGCGAGACACGCTGGCGGAGTGGAGCAAAGAGATGGCCCAGCAGACCGGAACCCGTCAGCGGAGCACGCCACCCGAGACGAGGAGACAGACCGCCTCTGAGGATGGAGCAGGAGGAGTGAAGGCCGGAGACGGCGCCGAGGAGGGAGCTGAACAGACGGAGGCAGGTAAAGGGGACGTCACTACCCCAAGCGGAGAAACCGTGAGCCTGCCCCAGCTCCCCGTCGCAGAGCCCGAAATTCCCCCTGCCGTGCCCGTCGCTGCACCGTCACCGCTCCAGACTAGGCCCCAAGCAGAAGCCGCGGCCGCGACCCCTGTGACTTCACGCGCCTCAACTCTGAGCGCGGCCAAGCAGGAAACACCACCGGCCTGGTCGCAGGGCCGAGCGCCCCCGGGCGCTGCAGTGCCAACAGCGCCCTCTACCTCCACCGTGCCACCGGCCTGGTCGCAGGGCCAAGTAACCCCGGGCGCCGCCGTCCTAACGGTGCCCTTTACCTTTAGGGTGCCCCAAGCCTGGTCGCAAGGCCTGGTCAACCCGGGCGCCGCTACCATCACCGCGCCCTCAACATCTCGAGTGCCGCACCTGGGTGAAGATCTATTTGCCCAGCACACGTGCCCGGATGGGCAGCCTTTTATATGGCCACAGGAGTACTACCAACTGGAACTCCAAAAAGCAAGGCCCCTGTGCGAGCCCCTGATTCCGGCTCCGAAGCCCGTCAGGAGAACCCCGCTCCTGCTGGAAGAAGTGTAGCACCCTGAGGATTCGGCTGCTACAGGAGTATTGCACCTCAGCCAGAGGTGTGATATTCCACTCCCGGGTAAGGATGGAGTGTGGAACTGAGCTCAGATAGCTGCATGCACTACATACATCCCATTTCCGAGGGACAGACCTATGGTACTCCCACTAGGAAAATGTGCAGGTACAACCGTGTCTGTCCCTGGCTGGAGTGGGAGGGGGGTGGAACATCCCAGTAGTGTAGGGGCAGATAGGGGGAGCAGTCTGGGTAGTGCTAGGAGCTCATTGGGTGCTGGTCACCTGAGCTCACACATAGAGGGAGTATGTAAGGTGGGAACCATCTTAGAACAGGGTCAGACGTCAGTCAGTCAGTCAGCCAGTCAGTCTGTTTTAGTGAAGACTTTGCAGAGCAGTGGAGGAAAGCAGAGGAGCAGAGCAGCCCCAGGCCCAGAGAGAGAGAGGAGAAAGAAAGACCCAGAGGGGAAGAAAGAAGGAACTCTAAGAGCCCAAATTAAATCAAAGGGTGAAGAGTTGGCACAAGGGTACCGGATCCCAAACTGGTGGAGGGCACTTATCCTCAGCCAGAGACCGGAGGCCGTGGGCAGAATCTGCCACGGCCACCCACTATATCCACCCGGAAGGCAGACCACGCATAGGGTCAGGGAACCCAGAGACAAGGGTTTACCAACAAGAGGCCCGAGGGAGCCGGACTTAGGTGGATCCCTGGTGGGGAAGGCCAGAGACGAGGACAGGACAGAAAGGGAGCTCAGAACCACGCTCCAGAACTACTTGGGGGTTGGCCGAGTCCAGGACCTGGTGGACGCAGCACGGCTCGGGTGGTCACTCAAGGCCGGAGTGACCAGTACAAGAACAGCAGTAAGTAAAAACCCTGAACTGCAGAACCCGACTCTGACTCTCATTACCATCCTCACTGCACCTCCACAACCACCATCCTCTGCACCTGACCCCCTGAGGCCATACCCCTCCCGTTGGGGGTTATACTACCGAAGCTGCACAAACACCATCAGCCTCAGCGGACCCTGCTGCAGCGGCGGCCGTAGTGACCGCAATTCAACGGGTGGCGTAGTCGACATAAAGAACATCCAGTAACATCATAGGACTGCCACACACTGAGCTTGACACCCTGGGCACGGACCGGGTCACAGCCGCTCGGAGACTACAACCCCCATCTGATCCGGCTCCGGGTATTCCCCTAAAGAATATGGCTCAGGGGGCGCGTCAACTTTGGCGTAGTCGGCAGGATAACGTGCCCGCAACAACCGGGTACTGCGTGCCTGAAGAAAAGTTCACCGTTACCTCAAAAAGAAGTCTCCCGCCGGTTCCGGAGGGTCCCCGCCATCGGACCCCATCACAAGTCGATTCCCGCCGGTTGTCCGCCATTTGCAGCTTTTTCCCGCCATCTGCAGAGTTTCCCGCCACTGGGAGACGATTCCCGCCATTTCCAAAGATTTCCCGCCTTGGTAGAGCGGACGCCATTATGGGCATGCCAGAGGATGGCAAGAGGCCGCCTCCCATCGTGGGCCAGGTCGAAGAATGGCGCCAAAAGCGGAAACCGCCCCCACCAACAGAGACTGTGATGCTGGAAGTGTCCATCAGCGTGAAGGAACTGCCCCTGGAGCTGACAATCACCAAGTTGCCCCGGGACCGCCCTCGAAGTGGGAGGAGACAGAACAAAAGAACGAAGATGGGTGCCGCCTGGAGCAGTCTGGAGAGAGCGCACCCGGAGACAAGAAGCCTGGAGCAGAGTCCAGAGAAAGCTTACCCGGAGATGGAAGGCGAGGCGGGCAGCACCGACCCAGTGGTCAGGAGCCTGCTGGAAGCAACAAGTCCACTAGGCTTAGTGGAGATCCTAGCACAGCTCCCCCGAGATCGGGAGTGTGCACAGACTGCGCTGGAGGGCCTCGCACGGAGGATGGCCCAGGTGCAACGGGAGGCGTTGGCGGAGTGGAGCCGAGAGATGGCCCAGCAGACTGAAACCCGTCAGCGGAGCACGCCACCCGAGAAGAGGAGACAGACCGCCTCTGAGGATGGCGCAGGAGGACTCAAGGCCGGAGACGGCGCCGAGAAAGGAGCCGAACGAATGGAGGCAGGTAAAGGGGACGTCTTTACCCCAAACCGGGAAACCGCGTACCTGCCCCAGCTCCCCGTCGCAGAGCCCGAAGTACCCCCTGCCGTGCCCGTCGCTGCAACGTCACCGCCGCAGACTAGGCCTCAACCGGAAGCCGCGACCCCTGTGACGTCACGCGCCTCGACCCCGAGCGCGGCCAAACAGGAAACACCATCGGCCTGGTCGCAAGGCCTAGTACCCCCGGGCGCCGCAATACCAACAGCGCCCCCTACCTCCGCGGAGCCCCCGGCCTGGTCGCAGGGCCGAGTAACCCAGGGCGCCGCCGTCCTTACGGTGCCCTTTACTTTCAAGGTGCCCCAAGCCTGGTCGCAAGGCCTGGGCAACCCGGGCGCCGCTACCATCAACGCGCCCTCAACATCAAGAGTGCCGCACCTGGGTGAAGACCTGTTCGCCCAGCATACGTGCCCGGATGGGCAGCCCTTTGTCTGGCCAGAAGAATACATCCAGCTGGAGCTGCAAAAAGCAAGGGCCATGTGCGAACCCCTGATCCCGGCTCCAAAGCCCGTAAAGAGGATCTCGACCCCGCTGGAAGAGACCCAGTTTGAGTGGGACCCCACCGGAGAAGATCTCATGGGGTTCACTCAGGAGACTCGGGCAGCCGCAGCGGAGCGTGCAGAGTGCTGCCGCCAGCAGCTCGAGGTCTTCGAGAGGGAGCGGAGAGAGAGGCGGGTCCGGGAACAGCAAGCCCAAATAAGGAGCGCGGAGCAGAAGAGCCGGACCAGGAGAGACCCCCGTGCAGCGCATGGTCCCCGTACCATCGGGACTGTGATAAAGTTCAACCTGCAGCATGGGTGGGGTTTCATCAGGGATCACCACACCCCCGGCGACGTCTTCGTGACCAGAAGAGACGTTGAGTCCCACCTACCGGAGGGACACAGAGGTCGTGACCTGTATATAGGGGACGAGGTCACCTTCACCCGGCACAAGTGTGCCAAAGGACCCTACGCCCTCCATGTGCATCGCCTGACGGAGGAGGAGCTGCGGTGTGAGGAGGAGCAAGAGGACCCGGACGGGTCTGAACCTGAAACGAATCAACCAACAAGAAAGAGCAGGAGGAAGCCGTAATTGAAGTACGGTATTGTGAGACTGTAAAATAGTTACCCGTCGGGGTACCAAAAACTGTTGCTGCTATTATAGTCCCCGTTGGGACCAGCGAATTGAACTGTTACCCGTGTGTCCCCTATCCATTACCTGGCCGAGGACTGAGAGCGGCCACTTTCCCTTGTATATAGTTGCGCTTCCTAAAGCGCCCCCTACTGGTTTTATAGGAAAGCCGTATTTATTCTTCAAGAGACAATTGCACTTTTCCCGGTCACAAGTTGCACCGTGACCGGAGGAACCAGAAGCAAGAAGAGTTTGCCAGAATGTTGTTTATGAAAAGTTTAATATGAAAAGTTTTAATGCTGCTAATATATGACGTTTTATATGTTTTATTATGTTGATGTTTATGAAAAAAAAAAAATTGTATGTTTTGGTGTTTTGTTTCCTTACAGCCCGAGGACGTGCTGTGGTTTACCAGGGGGGAATGTAGCACCCTGAGGATTCGGCTGCTACAGGAGTATTGCACCTCAGCCAGAGGTGTGATATTCCACTCCCGGGTAAGGATGGAGTGTGGAACTGAGCTCAGATAGCTGCATGCACTACATACATCCCATTTCCGAGGGACAGACCTATGGTACTCCCACTAGGAAAATGTGCAGGTACAACCGTGTCTGTCCCTGGCTGGAGTGGGAGGGGGGTGGAACATCCCAGTAGTGTAGGGGCAGATAGGGGGAGCAGTCTGGGTAGTGCTAGGAGCTCATTGGGTGCTGGTCACCTGAGCTCACACATAGAGGGAGTATATAAGGTGGGAACCATCTTAGAACAGGGTCAGACGTCAGTCAGTCAGTCAGCCAGTCAGTCTGTTTTAGTGAAGACTTTGCAGAGCAGTGGAGGAAAGCAGAGGAGCAGAGCAGCCCCAGGCCCAGAGAGAGAGAGGAGAAAGAAAGACCCAGAGGGGAAGAAAGAAGGAACTCTAAGAGCCCAAATTAAATCAAAGGGTGAAGAGTTGGCACAAGGGTACCGGATCCCAAACTGGTGGAGGGCACTTATCCTCAGCCAGAGACCGGAGGCCGTGGGCAGAATCTGCCACGGCCACCCACTATATCCACCCGGAAGGCAGACCACGCATAGGGTCAGGGAACCCAGAGACAAGGGTTTACCAACAAGAGGCCCGAGGGAGCCGGACTTAGGTGGATCCCTGGTGGGGAAGGCCAGAGACGAGGACAGGACAGAAAGGGAGCTCAGAACCACGCTCCAGAACTACTTGGGGGTTGGCCGAGTCCAGGACCTGGTGGACGCAGCACGGCTCGGGTGGTCACTCAAGGCCGGAGTGACCAGTACAAGAACAGCAGTAAGTAAAAACCCTGAACTGCAGAACCCGACTCTGACTCTCATTACCATCCTCACTGCACCTCCACAACCACCATCCTCTGCACCTGACCCCCTGAGGCCATACCCCTCCCGTTGGGGGTTATACTACCGAAGCTGCACAAACACCATCAGCCTCAGCGGACCCTGCTGCAGCGGCGGCCGTAGTGACCGCAATTCAACGGGTGGCGTAGTCGACATAAAGAACATCCAGTAACATCATAGGACTGCCACACACTGAGCTTGACACCCTGGGCACGGACCGGGTCACAGCCGCTCGGAGACTACAACCCCCATCTGATCCGGCTCCGGGTATTCCCCTAAAGAATATGGCTCAGGGGGCGCGTCAGAAGCACAGTTCGAGTGGGACCCCACCGGAGAAGACCTCATGGGGTTCACCCAAGAAACACGGGCAGCCGCAGCGGAGCGTGTGGAGTGCTGCCGCCAGCAGTTGGCAGTCTTCGAGCGAGAACGGAGAGAGAGGCGGGTCCGTGAGCAGCAGATGCAGATACGGAGCGCGGAGCAGAAGAGCCGGAACAGGAGAGACCCCCGTGCAGCTCATGGTCCCCGTACCTCCGGGACTGTGATTAAATTTCAATTGCAGCACGGTTGGGGCTTCATAAGAGACCATCATACCCCCGGCGACGTCTTTGTCACCCGCAGAGACGTAGAAAGCCATCTGCCGGAGGGACACAGAGGTCGTGACCTATATGTAGGGGATGAGGTCACCTTTACCCGGCACAAGTGTGCCAAAGGACCCTACGCTCTCCATGTACACCGGCTGACGGAGGAGGAGCTGCGGTGTGAGGAGGAGCAAGAGGACCCGGACGGGTCTGAAGCTTACCAGCAAGAAGGAGCAGGAGGAAGCCGTCATTAAAGTACGGTAAAGAGAGACTGTATATAGTTACCCGTCGGGGTACCAGAACTGTTGCTGCTTTAAATATGTTCCCCGTTGGGACAAGTGTGAACTTTAACCCGTGTGTCCCTATTCCCACTGACCGAGGACTGAGAGCGGCCACACCTCCATTGTATATAGTTGCGCTTTCTAAGGCGCCCCCTACTGGTTTTATAGGAAAGCTGAGTTTTTCAAGAAGAGACTGTGCACTTTACCCGGTCACAAGTCGCACCGTGGCCAGAGGAACAAGAAAAAAGTTTTATGATATATGATGTTTTATATGTTGATGTGTTATGAAAAAAAAAAAAAAAAATTGTATGTTTTTGGATGTTTTATTCTCTTACAGCCCGAGGACGTGCTGTGATTTACCAGGGGGGAATGTAGCACCCTGAGGACTCGGCTGCTACAGGGGTATTACACCTCAAGCCAGAGGTGTGGTATTCCACTCCCGGGTAAGGATGGAGTGTGGAACTGAGCTCAGTAGGCTGCATGCACTACATACATCCCATTTCCGGGGGACAGATCGATGGTACTCCCACTAGATATATGTGCAGGTACGACAGTGTCTGTCCCTGGCTGGAGTGGGAGGGGGGTGGAACATCCCAGTAGTGTAGGGGCAGATAGGGGGAGCAGTCTGGGTAAAGATAGGAGCTCATTGGGTGCTGGTCACCTGAGCTCACACATAGAGGGAGTATATAAGGTGGGAACCATCTTAGAACAGGGTCAGACAGTGAGACAGTCAGTCTTGTGTAGAGCAGAGGAGAAGAGCAGAGAAGCTCAGCCAGCTCCAAGGCCAAGAGAGAGAGAGAGGAGAAAAGAAGGACCCAGAGGGGAAAGAAGAAGGAACCCCAAGAACCTAAAATCAGACCAGAAGGGTGAAGGGTTGGCAACTCGGGTACCGGATCCCAAGCTGGCAGAGGCAAAGCACACCTTAGCCAGGAACCGGAGGTCATGGGCAGGATCTGCCACGACCCTCACTAAATCCACTGAGAAGGCACACCGAGTATAGGGTCAGGGAACCCAGAGAAAAGGTTTAACCAACAAGAGACCCGAGGGAGCCGGACATAAGTGGATCCCTGGTGGGAACGGCCGTAGAAAGGAAAGTCAGAAAGGGAGCTCAGGATCACGCTCCAGAATTGCTTGGGAGTTGGCCGAGTCCAGGACCTGGTGGACGCAGCACGGCTCGGGTGGTCACTCATGGCCAGAGTGACCAAAAGAACAGCAGTAAGTAAAAACCCTGAACTGCACAGCCCGACTCTGAGTCTTCTTACCATCCACACTGCACCTCCACAACCACCATCCTCTACATCTGACCCCCTGAGGCTATACCCCTCCCGTTGGGGGTTATACTACCACAGCTGCACACATACCACCAGCCTCAGCAGACCCTTCTGCAGCGGCGGCCGTAGTGACCGCAAATCAACGGGTGGCGTAGTCGACACAAAGAACATCCAACAACATCTGCAAGGACTGCCACACACTGAGTTTGACACCCTGGGCACGGACCGGGTCACCGCCACTCGGAGACTACAACCTCCATCTGATCCGGCTCCGGGTATCCACAAACAGCACTGGCCCAGGGGGCGCGTCAATTATACAAGATTACAACCACAATTCATGAAGAAACAAATTTTGCATGCCAGTATTTAATAAAATGTGAGAGGTAGAAAGCTTTTTTTTTGTTAAATTAAAAAATTTGTTTGTTTTTTATATTATCACTTTTCATAGTTTAAAAACTTACACAAAGCTCTGATTGTTCATGTTTGATAAAATTTTACTTTTCTTGTTTGTCCACCAGTCCTGGTCAGCACCAGCATTATGAAGAGCGGCTGGACATTATCATAATTTATATCACAAATGTGGCAGAAATGATCACATAAATGTTGTCTAGCTCCGCCCACTCTTCAGAAATGTCGCTGCTGTGGCTGGGACTGGTGGAAATACAGTAAAAGTCAAATTTGGGCAAAACTGAACAATCAGTGCTGTTTGTAATTATGTATGTCACAAAAAGTGACAATACATACATACATTTATAATTCCTATGCCATGAGATTGGAATCTATGAGGAGCTCCTGGAATTAACTCCATTCTGGAGGTTTCAGTCATGAGCCGTCTAGATTGGATTTGATCCTATGAGGACATCGCTCCAGCAACTCCATTCTACTCAGGTCACCAATGAACTGTACAGAATAGAGGCTACAGGGAGATCATCTAAAAATCCACACCGATCTAGACGGCTCACTAGTGAATCAGATAGAATGGAGTTGCTCAAATGAGGTCCTCAAAAAATCCACTCCAATCTATACGGCTCACTAGTGAATCAGCTACAATGGAGTTGCTCAAATGAGGTCCTCAAAAAATCCACTCCGATCTATACGGCTCACTAGTGAATCAGCTAGAATGGAGTTGCTCAAATGAGGTCCTCAACAAATCCACTCCAATACAATGTTGTAAATTATGAGGACTCTGTTGCTGCGCTCTGTTATGTTTCTCCCTGCGAAGCTCCGCTCACTCTTTGAAAAACTCGATTCCAGTCACCTCAGCACCAAACAGTACAGTTTGGAGGCTACAGTGAGATCCTCAAGAAATCCACTCCGATCTATACGGCTCACTAGTGAATCAGCTAGAATGGAGTTGCTAAAATGAGGTCCTCAAAAAATCCACTCCAATACAATGTTCTAAATTATGAGGACTCTGTTGCTGCGCTCTGTTATGTTTCTCCCTGCGAAGCTCCGCTCACTCTTTGAAAAACTCGATTCCAGTCACCTCAGCACCAAACAATACAGTTTGGAGGCTACAGGGAGATCCTCAAAATACCCACTCCGATCTAGATGGTTCACTAGTGAATCAGCTAGAATGGAGTTACTAAAATGAGGTCCTCAAAAAATCCACTCCGATCTAGACGGCTCACTAGTGAATCAGCTAGAATGGAGTTACTAAAATGAGGTCCACAAAAAATCCACTCCGATCTACACGGCTCACTAGTGAAACAGCTAGAATGGAGTTGCTCAAATGAGGTCCTCAAAAAATCCACTCCAATACAATGTTGTAAATTATGAGGACTGTGTTGCTGCGCTCTGTTATGTTTCTCCCTGCGAAGCTCCGCTCACTCTTTGAAAAACTCAATTCCAGTTGTGTCACCCTGGCCTGGATGCCACAAGTGTAATTAAAGCTGTGTCTGAGAGCAAGGGGGAGGTTCTCTGGTCAGGGGAACATTAGCATGCAATGCCTCCTGTCTCAGGCCAGTAGGGGGAGCAGGCTGCCCCTATAAAAGCTGGTACTGGGGGCAGGGTTTGAGAGAACTTGATGGCCTGTCTCAGCACTGAGACTTGTCCCAGAGCAGAGCAGGGACAGACAGTTGCACTGCACCTAAGAGGAAGTGTGGCAGGAGGAGAGCCACAAGCCAGAGACAAGAGGCGAAGAGAGCCTGTCTTGGCAGATAAAAGACTTACTTTACCAGACTTTGGTGTCTGAGGCTGGGAGGATTCCACATTCTCCAGCAGATAACCAGTTCGCAAGGGACTGTATATTCCTTGGCCTAAGAAGCCTGGAGGCCCTGCCACAACCGAAGGGACCAGTAAAGCCGTACAAGGCTGGGAGCAGAAAGGAACCCACGTCGCAGGCCATACAGGCGAGAATACACGGAAAGCTCGGAAACGTGGGCTGTTACCCTATAACGAGGAGATAGCCAGAAGGAGCGCAGAAGCACGGTAGGCCTACACCCTCACCCTGACCAGGGCTAATTTCCCCGTTGCTCTCAGACATCCAGGTCCCCTCCTAGCCGGGACTGTTTATGGGTCAGTTTACCTGTTTTAGTAAAGACCCTGGACTGCAACTTGTTGTCTGTGTGCTCCTTGCTCCTCCAGCACTATCGGCACCGGGACTCTCACTACCATCACTCCCACCATCCACCACACTGCCCTGGGGCCGCACTCTTCCCGTGGGGAGTCACACCATCCCAGCTGCATATATCATCAGCCCCAGCGGTCTGCCCTGCAGCGGCGGTTCCTAATGACCGCAAATCCACGGGTGGCGTAGTCGGACATAATCAATAGCACATAACGGACTACCACTGGCCTGACCACCCTGAGCCACGGAACCGGGTTGCCACTACTACCCCCATCGTTCCCTATTGCCCGGATCTGAGTGCCCCACGGCCCAGGGGGCGAGTCACAGTCACTTCAGCACCTGTACAGTTTGGAGGTAACAGGGAGATCCTCAACATACCCACTCCGATCTACACGGCTCACTAGTGAATCAGCTAGAATGGAGTTGCTCAAATGAGGTCCTCAAAAAATCCACTCCAATACAATGTTGTAAATTATGAGGACTGTCGGCTGCACTCTGCTATGTTTTTCCCCGCGAGGCTACAGGGGGCGAGTCAGCTTTGGCGTAGTCGGCAGGATTTCGTGCCCGCAACCACCGGGTACTGTGTGCCTGAAAAAGACTTTTGTAACTTACCTGTGGCGAAGTTTCCCGCCATCTGGAGCCGATTCCCGCCATCAGACGCCATCTTGGACCGTTTCTCGCCGTTTTCTGCCGTCTTCCCGCCATCCGCAGCTGCTTCCCGCCATCAGACGCCATCTTCAGGACGCCGCGCGGGAAGAAGAGGGGCGTGGACGTCAAAACCGCGTGAGATCCGAAGCTCCGCCCCACGCACCGACGCTGCGCAAGGTCCTGGAAGGGAGAGAGAGCGACGCTGACGTCATCGGAGCGCGACGCCAGGTACTCGTCCATAGCAGCAGCAGTGGAGCCGCGGCCTACAGAAGAGGTTCGTCGGAAGGTAGGCCACGCTTAACTAGGGGGGGAGAAAGATGTCGTATACAGAGGCGCCCACTACCACCAACGCAGCTGCAGCAGCGGTGATGCCCTTTTCCCTGCCCTACATCCCTGGAGCGGCCTGGCTGCCCAAATACTCAGGGGAGCCCCATGCCCTAACTGACTTCAAGGAAAGGCTATACAGTTTGTTCCAAGTTTACCCCCTGACAGAGGAACAGAAGGTCAGCATATTAACAGGGCAGTTAACTGGCGAAGCCCAGAGGGAGGTAAAATCATGGCCCACTAAGGAGAAAAGAACTGTGAAGGGTATTCTGGCCCGGCTGCGGGGTACCTTTGACACACGTACCTCCGCTGAAATTAAAATGAGGTTCTATGGGTGTAAGCAGCGGGCACAGGACAGCATCAGAGACTATGCCCTAAATCTGCAGGAAGCCCTGAGGGCTATTCAACAAACTGACCCTGGCAGTGTGCAGGAAACGGATAAGCTGCTAACAGAACAATTCATAGAAGGTCTGCTGTCTAGCGCCCACAGGGCCCAACTGCGCCTCATGTTCTTTCAGAACCCCGACCTGACCTTTGCCCAATTTAAGGACAGGGCCATAAGGGTGCTCCGTGAATCTGCAACCAGTGGCGCTATAAACCCCCGGCGCCCTGCTCTCACCAACCACCAGGAGGCGGCGCCCTCCTCTATGGATCCCGTGGGGGCTGATGCACAGGCCCTGAACCAAGCCCCGTCGAAAGACCTGCACCACCAAGTCCAGGAGCTGACCAGGAGCGTCGCGGCGTTGACCAGGACCGTCCAGGCGTTGCAAGTGGACCCGTCAAGACCCATCGAGCTGGCTTCAAGTCCGGAGGATGTCCCGTGGCGTCGACAGAGGAGGATCCCGTCGTTCCGAGGGAGGCCCACAGACCGCTACGCAGAGGGTGGACAGCCCATTTGCCGTCGATGCAACCAGCCCGGACACATTTCCAGGTACTGTAATTTAAACGGGTCCAACCTGGGGCAGAGGGCCAACCCCCAGGCATAAGATCACCAGGCCCTTACAATTGGCGTAATAAGGACGTTGGGTGGCGCCCGGTTTTACCCGTGGTGCTGGACGGTATCCCCATGAGCGCCTTGCTGGATACTGGGTCACAAGTAACCACTATCCCTTATGTACTTTTTAAGCAGCATTGGACTGATGCTGATATCACACGGTATCCAGACAGTAACTTGAGCATCATCGCCAGTAATGGCTTACCCGTGCCGCAGATGGGGTTCAAGGAGATGACCATTAAAATTGGTAAAGTTGAACTACCGACACAGGGAGTGATTATTGTGGACATTGACCGTCGTGAAAGTCACCCTAAAATAACTGTGGGTACTAACGTGATTGAAAATTGTCTTTCAGAGGTAATTGTAATATTACAACTGGTGGCGGTGAATGCTAGTTCCAGCCAACAGAGAGTCCTCAACAAGGAGATAAAAGCCCTGATGAGACGGCAGCAGGTAGAACTGTCTGGTGGTGAGATCGGTAGCGTAAGACTGAGTGACCCATTCCCCATTTCCATGCCTCCCAAAAGTGAAATGATGATCTGGTGTCGGACTGCAATCGGGTTGAGAGGTAGAGACTACCAAGCCATGGTAGAACCCGTGTACTCAGACAGCAGGCCCACCATTTTGACAGCCCGGGGGGTGGTTGATGTCTGTCATGGGAGGGTGCCCATCCGCATTCTCAACATTGGGGAGAGGGAGGTACACTTACCCAGGTACGCTACACTCGCCAAGCTGTTTGTGGTCGAACACAAAGCTATCAGGGCCGTGGAACCCTTGCCTCCATCTCCTCAGGCGGAGGGTAATGGCTCCCAGAAACAAAAGGAGGACTGGTGCCAGAAACTCCACGTGGGTGCTAACTCCACTCCCCTGCACCAAGAACAAGGAGTCTACCGGGTGGTACAGGAGTACGAGAGAGTCTTTAGTAAGCACCCGCTAGACTTCGGCAGAGTAAAAGGGATAGAACACCACATCCCCACAGGGAGCCACCCACCAATAAAAGAGAGACACAGACCTGTACCCCCTGCACATTATCAGAACGCAAAGGGCATGCTAAGAGAAATGAAAGAAGCTGGGGTCATTCGAGATAGCTGTAGCCCCTGGGCAGCCCCCTTGGTTCTGGTGAAAAAGAAAGACGGCACCATGAGAATGTGCGTGGACTATAGACAAATCAACCGTATCACCCACAAAGACGCATATCCGCTGCCTAGAATAGAGGAGTCTTTAGCCGCACTAAAATCAGCTAACTTCTTTTCTACTTTGGACCTTACTAGCGGGTACTGGCAGGTTCCTGTGGCAGAGGCTGACAAAGAGAAGACCGCCTTCACCACCCCGATGGGACTGAGCGAATTCAACTGCATGCCTTTCGGGCTCTGCAATGCACCAGGGACCTTCCAGCGGCTGATGGAATGCTGTCTAGGGCACCGAAACTTCGAGACGGTTCTCCTTTACCTGGACGACGTGATCGTCTATTCGAAGACCTACGAGGACCACCTAAAACACCTGGCCGAGGTGTTCGAAGCCCTGGCAGGCTATGGCCTGAAGGTGAAACCATCGAAGTGTCACCTGCTGAAACCGAAGGTCCAGTATCTAGGGCACGTGGTAAGCACGGAAGGAGTGGCCCCCGACCCTGACAAGGTCACGGCAATCAAGAGCTGGCCAAGCCTCTCGAACATCAAAGAGGTGAGACAGTTTCTCGGGTTGGTAGGCTACTACCGAAGGTTCATCCCCGGGTTCACTAAGATGGCAGCTCCTATGCAGGACCTCCTGATCGGACAGTCTAAGTCCAGAAGTCAAAAGCCACCCTTCAAGCGGGATAAACCGGAAGAGGAGTCCTTCCGCCAGCTAAAGATGGCCCTCACGGGGGATGAGATCCTGGCCTACCCTGATTACGGCCAGCCTTTCATTCTCCACACAGATGCCAGTAATGTGGGACTGGGAGCCGTACTGTCCCAAAACCAACAGGGCAGAGAAAGGGTGAACGCGTACGCCAGCCGGAAGCTGAGGCCCACCGAGAGGAACCCGGAGAATTACAGCTCCTTCAAGATAGAATTCTTGGTGGTGGTGTGGGCCGTGACGGAACGCTTCAAGCATTACCTGGCCTCCGCAAAGTTCACCGTGTACACGGACAACAACCCGTTGACACACCTGGACAATGCAAGACTGGGTGCCCTAGAACAGCGGTGGATGGCCCATCTCTCCAACTATGACTTCGTGATCAAGTACCGGGCAGGCAAAATCAATGCCAACGCGGACGCCCTATCAAGGATGCCTCACTTACGTGAAGGTGACGAAGACCCAGAAGAGCTGGAGGAGGTAGAACTCCCCGCGTTTCACCGGTATGGAGCCGCTCAATACTCTCACCGCGTGAAGGAGGAGGATCTAACAACCGTGATGATCAATCCCCTACCTCACCACAGCTGGGCCGAGACCCAAGATAGTGACCCTGCAATCCGCCTGGTGAAAGATCTGCTGACCCGGAAAGACGCCCGCTTAGATCCAGATGCCCCAGAGGAAGCCAAGCAGCTATGGAAAGAGAAGAGCAAGCTGTTCCTCTACGAAGGCAAGTTGTGCAGAAGGATTGTCAACCACCGGACGCACGAGCTGACCTGGCAAGTCGTGGTCCCAAGGCGAGATGCAGCTATGGTCCTGGGGACTTACCATGACAGAGCGGGGCTCTTCGGTTGGAAGAAACTGGAGTTCCTGCTAAGAGGAAGATTCTTTTGGGTCGGCATGAGAGGTGCTGTAGAAAAATGGTGCAGAGACTGTGGCCCTTGTCACCTAAGGAGGAAGGACCGCACCAGCCAGAAGACACCCTTGAGGCCCATCGTCACCACGCAGCCTCTTGAGCTGGTAGCTCTAGACCATGTCAAGTTGGCTCCAAGCCGGTCAGGGTACATCTACGCCCTGACAATCGTGGACCACTATTCCCATTTTCTCGTGGTGGTCCCGGTAAAAGACTTGACAGCCCAAACAGCGGCCAGAGCCTTCCAGCAATATTTCTGCCATCCACACGGGTATCCGGAACAGGTCCTGACAGACCAGGGTCCTGCGTTCGAGGCTGAAATCTTCCAGGAGTTCTGCAACCTCTATGGCTGTAAGAAGATTCGTACAACGCCTTACCACCTCCAAACCAACGGGATGTGTGAGAAGATGAACAATATAGTCATTGATCTCCTGAAGACCTTGCCCCTGGAGGAACGCAGCCTGTGGCCAGAAAAACTGCCGGACCTGATAGACCTATACAACAATATCCCGGTGAATGCTACAAACTGCACCCCGGCTTACCTGATGCGAGCTAGACCAGGTAAGCTGCCCGTAGACCTGGAGATGGGAGTCCTAATACCTGAGGACACCTCCCCGGATGCGGACTGGGATACGGAAAGGCAACTGCAGTACAAGAAGGTACAGGAGAGTGTGGAGAAGAGCCTGGCCCAGGTGAGAGAGAGGCAAGAAAAACTCTTCAACCAACACGCCCCTGCTGGTCCCCTAGAACCTGGTGAGCAAGTCCTGAAGCGGAAGAGAAGGCTACATAAGTTGGACGACCAGTGGGAAAGGGAACCCTACACCGTACTGCAGTCTGACCACGACAACCCAAAGGTGTGCGTAATCACCAAGGACGGAGGAGAAACCACTAGTGTCGTCTCCAGAGACCACCTCAAAAGGTGCCCCGAGCAACTCCGTAGTGCAGAAGAGGATCAGAGTGACCTTGAACCCGCAGAGGTCAAGGAAGAAATGATCAGCACCGTTCTCGGAGAGTTCCCTCAGTCCTGGACTCGCATAAATGATGCCATAGTGGTACCTGTCCTGCATTTCCTGCAACCGGCACAGCAACAACCAACACCAGAGCCGGAAGGTGAAGAGGAGCAAGCGGTTCCAGAGGCAGAAGAGCCTGTACCAGCAGCCCAGGAGAGTCAACCCTCTGCTGACAGTGAGCCTGCCATGCCTGCGGTAAGCCAAAGGACCCGCAGACAGCTGCCTGCCCTACCTGTACACCCAGCTGGTAGCTGTACCCCTAACGCTAGTGGGGAAAGCCAGGTTGGTCCACCACCAGACAGTGGGCTAAGGAGGTCAACCAGGAGCACAAAGGGGCAGATACCGCTCGCTGGAAAATATAGAGCGCGCTAAGATTGTAAATAACCCTGTTGCCAAATGTTGAATTGTTTGCCAAGTTACATGCATGTCTGGTAATTCTGTGTTTCAGTTTCTTGCAGCTACCGTAAGGACTCACAGGTTATGGACTTTTTATAACCAGGACCTTGTATGGACTGCGTTCGGAGCCTAACCCAGGAATGAACTAAGACTGTAAAGGACTTGGGGTAGGACAGACCCCCACCTGGTTAAGGCTCCCCGTTGTATTGGTGATATGGACACCCGGTCAAAGACCACACTGTGACCTTAAGAACTCAATCTGTGCGTCACTTTCCTGATAATGTTTTATAGTTATGCATATTGTCTTTGTTTACTGTTTAGTCCCGGAGTACTAAATTTTACTAGGGGGGAATGTGTCACCCTGGCCTGGATGCCACAAGTGTAATTAAAGCTGTGTCTGAAAGCAAGGGGGAGGTTCTCTGGTCAGGGGAACATTAGCATGCAATGCCTCCTGTCTCAGGCCAGTAGGGGGAGCAGGCTGCCCCTATAAAAGCTGGTACTGGGGGCAGGGTTAGAGAGAACTTGATGGCCTGTCTCAGCACTGAGACTTGTCCCAGAGCAGAGCAGGGACAGACAGTTGCACTGCACCTAAGAGGAAGTGTGGCAGAAGGAGAGCCACAAGCCAGAGACAAGAGGCGAAGAGAGCCTGTCTTGGCAGATAAAAGACTTACTTTACCAGACTTTGGTGTCTGAGGCTGGGAGGATTCCACATTCTCCAGCAGATAACCAGTTCGCAAGGGACTGTATATTCCTTGGCCTAAGAAGCCTGGAGGCCCTGCCACAACCGAAGGGACCAGTAAAGCCGTACAAGGCTGGGAGCAGAAAGGAACCCACGTCGCAGGCCATACAGGCGAGAATACACGGAAAGCTCGGAAACGTGGGCTGTTACCCTATAACGAGGAGATAGCCAGAAGGAGCGCAGAAAGCACGGTAGGCCTACACCCTCACCCTGACCAGGGCCAATTTCCCCGTTGCTCTCAGACATCCAGGTCCCCTCCTAGCCGGAACTGTTTATGGGTCAGTTTACCTGTTTTAGTAAAGACCCTGGACTGCAACTTGTTGTCTGTGTGCTCCTTGCTCCTCCAGCACTATCGGCACCGGGACTCTCACTACCATCACTCCCACCATCCACCACACTGCCCTGGGGCCGCACTCTTCCCGTGGGGAGTCACACCATCCCAGCTGCATATATCATCAGCCCCAGCGGTCTGCCCTGCAGCGGCGGTTCCTAATGACCGCAAATCCACGGGTGGCGTAGTCGGACATAATCAATAGCACATAACGGACTACCACTGGCCTGACCACCCTGAGCCACGGAACCGGGTTGCCACTACTACCCCCATCGTTCCCTATTGCCCGGATCCGAGTGCCCCACAGCCCAGGGGGCGAGTCACAGTCACTTCAGCACCTGTACAGTTTGGAGGCTACAGGGAGATCCTCAACATACCCACTCCGATCTAGACGGCTCACTAGTGAATCAGCTAGAATGGAGTTGCTCAAATGAGGTCCTCAAAAAATCCACTCCAATACAATGTTGTAAATTATGAGGACTGTCGGCTGCACTCTGCTATGTTTTTCCCCGCGAGGCTACACCTTCTCTTTGAAAAACTCAATTCCAGTCACCTCAGCACCTGTACAGTTTGGAGGCTACGGGGAGATCCTCAACATACCCACTCCGATCTAGACGGCTCACTAGTGAATCAGCTAGAATGGAGTTGCTCAAATGAGGTCCTCAAAAAATCCACACCAATACAATGTTGTAAATTATGAGGACTGTGTTGCTGCGCTTTGTTACGTTACTCCCCACGAGGCTCCGCTCACTCTTTGAGAAAATTCGATTCCAGTCACCTCAGCACCTGTACAGTTTGGAGGCTACAGGGAGATCCTCAACATACCCACTCCGATCTAGACGGCTCACTAGTGAATCAGCTAGAATGGAGTTGCTCAAATGAGGTCCTCAAAAAATCCACACCAATGCAATGTTGTAAATTATGAGGACTGTGTTGCTGCGCTTTGTTACGTTACTCCCCACGAGGCTCCGCTCACTCTTTGAGAAAACTCAATTCCAGTCACCTCAGCACCTGTACAGTTTGGAGGCTACAGGGAGATCCTCAACATACCCACTCCGATCTAGACGGCTCACTAGTGAATCAGCTAGAATGGAGTTGCTCAAATGAGGTCCTCAAAAAATCCACACCAATACAATGTTGTAAATTATGAGGACTGTGTTGCTGCGCTTTGTTACGTTACTCCCCACGAGGCTCCGCTCACTCTTTGAGAAAACTCGATTCCAGTCACCTCAGCACCAAACTGTACAGAGTGAAGGCTATAGGAAGGTCCTCAAAAAATCTACTCCGATCTAGACGGCTCAGTAGTGAATCAGCTAGAATGGAGTTCCTAAAATGAGGTCCTCAAAAAATCCACTCCGATCTAGACGGCTCACTAGTGAATCAGCTAGAATGGAGTTACTAAAATGAGGTCCTCAAAAAATCTACTCCTATCTAGACGGCTCACTGGTGAATCAGCTAGAATGGAGTTACTAAAATGAGGTCCTCAAAAAATCCACTCCAATACAATGTTGTAAATTATGAGGACTCTGTCGCTGCGCTTTGTTACGTTTTTCCCCACGTAAAACTGAACGATCAGCGCTGTGTGTGATTATTTATATTACAAAAAGCGATAATAAAATGCAAGTTTGATTAATCATGAAAAAAATAAAATTTTGCCCTTTGGAAATACGTAATAAATATAACAGTTTGAGCAAGTACTTAAAAAATAAAAACATGAAATCATTAGAATTATAAGGCTGATATATATCTACAATGTGTGTACATTCCAATTCCACTACATTGCAGGCTATGAGGATCCGGGAATCTGCTCCATTCTGGACATTGGAGGTGATTTTTTGAGGAACTTCAGTGTAGAAACTGAACTGTCTAGAATGGAACAGCTGCAGAGAGATCATCAAAAGATCAACTCCGATCCAGTCACCTCACCAGTGAATCAGCTAGAGTGGAGATGTTGGAATGAGGACCACAAAATATCCCCCCGATCCAGTCACCTCACCAGTGAATCAGCTAGAGTGGAGATGCTGGAATGAGATCCACAAAATATCCCCCCGATCCAGTCACTTCACCAGTGAATCAGCTAGAGTGGAGATGCTGGAATGAGATCCTCAAAATATCCACTCCGATCCAGTCACCTCACCAGTGAATCAGCTAGAGTGGAGATGCTGGAATGAGATCCACAAAATATCCCCCCGATCCAGTCACTTCAGTAGTGAGCCGTCTAGAGTGGAGCTGATAAAATGAGCCCTCAAAAAATCAACTCCAAACTAGACGGCTCAATGGTGAATCAGCTAGAATGGAGTTGATTGTTTGAGGACCACAAATAATCAATTCCAAACTAGATGCAACCGTCTCTTTTGCACGCCCCATGCGCTCCAAGCACAACCGGATATCCGTGGTCACCGGAAACACGTGACAGGAAGCACGTGACCGGAGAGTCAGTATGCGTTCCACACGCCGGAACCACCTGGCCGCCATTCTCCCAGTCAGAGCATGTGACCAGCACCGGGATCATGTGATCATGGACACAGTGAAGCCGCCTCGCCGCTGTCACCTAGATTTCAATGCACAGTCAATCCTGGAACTTTACAGCTGAGTGCGTTCCATGACATATCATACAATCTATATGCCTATTGCAAACATTGTCATTCTGATAAGGGCATACTATACTCATAAGGCTTCTCAAATAAATAGTACAAGCGACACTCAAATATATTGGGCATGGGAGTTCACAATAGGCTATAATTGCATAGAGAAGACCCTTAGTGGGCCAATTTCATGTACTAATGCTATACCATGCAGATTTACATACTTGACCTGCAAATGATTCCTCTAGTTGTCAGTAGAGGGCAGCCTAAACATAAAACAATCTAGTGAGCGACAGATGTGGCATCTTCTTTGGTGCATGGGTCGGCGTCAACTAATCAATGAGCATTAACATTTTTTTTACACTGCCACAATGATATTAAGTGAAATTAACACCGAAATTTGAACCTTACTTGCTCGCATATAAATTTTTCACTGCACCCCTTAAATATTTAAGCACGTATATTAAAGGGGGCGGCCATTTACACTTATTAGTGCAGCTTTCCTCACACACTGAGCAGCATTCTGTCCATACAATGGCCGCTGGTGGAGGAGCAGTGACCAGACCTGTCCTCAGCCTCCAATACTAAAACTCCTCACATAGGAGAGCTGCTTGTCTGTTGGAGGAGGCTGATACGATAGGCTGATCTGGTCACATGCTCCTCCCCCAGCGGCCATTTTATGGACATAAGTGCTGCTCAGTGTGTGAGGAGAGCACGTGGAGTAATCTAGTCTCCTCTATCAGTAACAGAGAGCAGACAATGTTTTCACCTAGTTTGACAAATTAAAAAAAATAGATTTGCAGCAACTCAGATCTCCTCAAATTGCAAATACTTGAAGAAAATCTAAATTTATTGCTATCAATAATGGTGTCCTCTTTTTCCTTATAATAATACTTATATTCACTGGGCTACGTTATAATAATAATGCCCCCTATACTGACTAATAATAATAATAATGTCTCATGACAGTGGTGCCCTGTGTATCCTTATAATGCCCCCCGGGCCTTCTTATGTAATAATTGTGTCCTGGGAAACCAGAAACATATGCTAATACTTATCACCCCCTCTCTCCCACGCTGAGGGGTGATATTCTCCTCCTCACTACAGTCTAGGTGCAGGCAGATGTTGAAGTGAGGTCATTGCATCGCCTGATGTCCCTCATGTGGTGCTGACCTCTTTGAGTTCATAAGACATAAGCAGTCTACGGCTTTTCTGAGCAAGTGGCAGAGCAGGGAGTCCATGGCTCTCTGCTCCACCTCAGTTGTTAATGGTTAATGATATCCACATCCTCAGAAAGTGGATACTGTCAACAAGTGTCCACACCGGCCCATCTGGTATTTGTTGGAACTTCCAGATGGACAGTCAGGCCCTGCGGGGACCCTTGCAGTTTAGCTCAGTTGGTATAATAGAGTCATATCTAGAATATTATTTAAGCTTAACTTTGAAGGGCCCATGTTAGTGACCCTCATACATAGCGTTTTTCTGTGTTTTTTACTGCAACAATAAAAACTTGTCTTGGCAGTAAAAACACTGTGTTCAAAACCCCTGGTTTTCCTCATGTTCCCTGCATTTTTGTCACTTTTTTGTAGCCTTTTTTTGGGTGTGGATTACATATGAGCTTTGTCTACAGTACATTTTTAATAAAGTTAGTTTCATTCACCACAACCGCTGTCAAAACGCTGTAAAAAACTTGCATTTTTTACAGCATTTTTTCCCCCTTTCATTTCTTTGTAAAAAAAAAGCTACAAAAACACTGAGAGAATTGACACGCTGTGGATTTTAAAAACGCTGCATTTGTCAAATTCAGTCAGGAAAAAAAATCAAGCATATGAGTGAAATTTCTAAAATCTCATATCTTTTGCTGATACTGTAAAACGCAGCTTGATCTGAGGTAAAAATGTCAGACATGTCAGGTGCTCAGGTACTAGAAGTACAGGAGTCTGTACAGAACAATAGGCAGGGCCGGCGTCAGCACCCGGGCAAGTGCCAGGGCCCTGAGCAGGCGAGAGGGCCCACTTGCGGTCGGGCACCACGCCGGGCTATGGGCGAAGGAGAGCGGTGCCAGCGCCCGCCCTTCTCCCCCACTTGCTCAGGGCCCCGGCAGCCGGATACTTACCTCTCCCCATGCCTCCGCAGCTCCGCTGTCTTCCCGCTTTGCGCTCCCTGTGATGTCTCAAGTTAGAGGGCGCGGTGACGTCTTTCCACCGCACCCTCCCAGGAGCCATCACAGGCAGCGCAGAGCGGGAAGATGCCAGCAATGGAGTCCGGACCTGAGCAGCGGCAGCAGGTGAGGAGGAGTGAGGTGAGGGTGAGTATTTGATTTTTTTTTTTTAATGTATGGAGGTGTCGTCACTGAATTTTGGGTCTTCTATCCTTTGGATTACGAGCTCGGAGAGAATGAAGACACAGGACAGGATGTTTGTGTCTAAACATACTCTAAAAACTTTATTACAAAACACAGGGCTAATATACACCCTAAAGGCAGGAAACGGATTTGCCATATATGGTTCGATTATACAGTTTAGCTGAACAAGCGAAAAAAGCTAGTTTCTGTATGCTTTAAAATATTTAATTAGACTTATCTAGTTAGCAAGGTCATTTCATCTTTCTGCAAGAACACATTATTGCTACACTAGAAGAAACATCTGGCCAGGGAAAATCACTTTATCTTCTCAAAAGGACACGCTATTGATACAAGAAGGAACATTCATAGCTGTTGTTTTCACCTAAAATAACTGTCAGACTTATATAGCATAGATGGGGCCTTTAAACTTGAGGGACTCCATCTTCTGCTATAACATTCCATCCTTTTGTTCCTTCATTTATCAATACGAATTTCTATGTTTTCTTTTAGTACAACGCTGAATACACATTAAAAAAAGCTTAAAAACCAAATAAACCGCAAGACACATTAGCAAAACCTGTAAAATAGCTTGTACTATACCAGCCAACCACCCACCAATACCTTTAAACCAATTTGCGGGATTTAGAAATGAAAATCTCTGTGTGGAATTATTGGCCAAAGTATCTGAACAGTTCACTCAAAAGTTTATCTCTTCCCATGAGACCGGGACAGCGAGAAAGGGTATGCTAGTGGACGTCACAGGGGCATGTGTACATATCCAACAATTAGCAATGGTCTGGTTTTGCTCCTTTAGTCCATCGATTAGAGCAAGATGGTGTCTAATGAATCTATTGTCGTCTCCATCCATGGTGCCTAACCTAGTCCATGCACCTGTGGTCGCAAGTATGCAGGTAAGTATAAACAATGTCATCATTCTTTGTCCGCTGGTTCTCCTAGTATCTTTTTGCAATGGGACGCGTGGATCCAGGTCTCTTTTCCCTCTAGCTTAACGGCTGTACTTGTGGTCAGCAGAACTTGAAAGGGTCCGTCAAACCGTGGATCTAGGCTTTTCCTCACGTGTCTTTTTATAACCACCCAGTCTCCAGGTTGCAGCGTATGGCTGCTAGAGTCTTGATCTGGATCTGGAAGAGAACTGAAGACATTATCATGTACTTGCTTAATCTTTTTGTGTAAAGCCCTCACATAGGAACTTAGCACATGGTTGTTCATTTCTAATGCTTGCGGATAGAAACACCCTAGGCCGGGTACGTTGCCAAACAATATCTCATATGGAGAGAGTCCAGTCTTTCTATTAGGCGTGTATCTTACTGAAAACAGAGCAAGTGGTAAACAGTCCGGCCATGGTTTTCCTGTCTCAGCCATGGCTTTCTGAATTTTTAATTTCAATGTCCCATTCAGTCTTTCCACTGTACCACTACTTTGTGGGTGATATGGGGTATGGAATGCTTGTTGAATTCCTAGAGCTGACATGACTTCATTCATTATTTCACCTGTGAAGTGTGTACCTCTGTCACTCTCAATTACCTCTGGTACCCCATACCTGCAGACCACCTCCGCAAGCAGTTTCTTTGCGGTTGCCGTAGCCGTGGCTTTGGCAATCGGGAAAGCCTCTGGCCATCCTGAGAACAAATCAATACAGACCAACACATATTCCCATGATCCTGACTTTGGCAGCTGAATATAATCAATTTGCAGTCTCTGGAATGGATAGAGGGGCCGGGGGGTGTGTTTGGGTGGTGTTTTAACTACTCTACCCTGATTATGTGTAGCACATATCATGCACCCTTGTACCAGGTTTTCAATACAGGTGGAGAATCCTGGTGCCACCCAATGTTTCTGCATCACACTCATCACACCCGTTTTAGATTGGTGTGTCGGCCCATGTAGTACCTGGGCAGCTGCTGGGTACAGTGCCCTTGGAAGGCATCGTCGTGTCCCTTTCCCCCATACCCCATTTGCTTCATTCAGGCATGCATCTTCCTTTAACCACTTATCAACCTCCTCCTTTTGAGCCTGCGCCTGCATTTGGGATAAGATGTCCTCCGACACAAAGGGGTTTTTAGGGGCACTTAACTGACGTACTGTTGACCCTTGTTGCGGCTTACAGGCTGCTGTTTTTGCTGCTGCATCTGCCATCGCGTTTCCTCTGCTTACCTGGTCGGTGCGTCTGGTATGTGCTCTTACCTTTATGACAGCTACTTGTTTAGGTAGTTGTAGCGCATCAATTAATTAACTGCTGGACCGCATCAGCATTCTTAATGGGGTGTCCTGCTGCCGTCAGGAAACCTCTTGACTTCCATATTGGACGAAAATCATGCGATATACCGAATGCGTACCTAGAATCTGTGTAAATGTTAACAATACTACCTTCCGCTAGTTTACAGGCCTCGGTTAG
Source organism: Phyllobates terribilis (assembly GCF_046119375.1). NCBI lineage: Eukaryota > Metazoa > Chordata > Amphibia > Anura > Dendrobatidae > Phyllobates > Phyllobates terribilis. Next base: position 1,756 of record NW_027363977.1, on the reverse strand, counting down.
GGCCCTAAGTTCAGCTTCTTGAGCCGACTGGTGTGGGAGCATTGGTTCTGCCTTGATTACTGCATTGAGGGAGACAACTGCATATCCAGTATGGAAGGTACCTGAATCGTCCTGATGACGGGATCCATCTACAAAAAATTCAAAATCTGCATTTTGTAATTCATGTTCAAATACAGTAGGTAAACCTGCCGTTTCTTGTGCCATCATTTGTACACAGTCATGAGGAACTTCCTCTCTTGGATCTTCCTTAAAAAGCACAGTACCTGACTCCTCCTTTAGATCCGAGAGAGGTAACAAAGTTGCTGGATTCAGGGTAGTACACCTCTGTAAAGAAACATTGGGAGGCATTAACAGTGCACATTGTAACCTGAGATGACGTGCTGCTGAGAGGTGAGCGGGTTGCACTTGATTCAATATAGTGTAGACATCATGAGGTGTTAGAACGGTGAGCGGGTGGTCAAGAACAATGTCTGCGGATTTATGGAGTAATAGTCCAACAGCATGCAGAGCACGTACGCAGGATGGTGCACCTCTGGCTACCGCATCCAATCTGACACTAAAATAGGCAACAGGTCTCTGATTATCACCGTGTGTTTGAGTTAAAACTCCTGCTGCATGTCCAGCTTGTTCATGAAGGTACAGAGTAAATGGGAGCTCATAATTAGGTGTACCCAAAGCTGAAGCGGCCAAAATACGGTTCTTGAGAGAATAAAAACAGTCTATTGCCTCTGATGTTAGTACAAAAGGTGTTGGGGTAAGACAGTCATAGAGGGGCTGCATTAAAACAGAGGCGGCATGAATCCACTGTCTGCAATAGAAAACAAGTCCAAGAAAAGTTCTGAGGGCTGCAACATTAATGGGGACGGTGAATGCCTGTACTGCTAGTTTACGTGCATTTGTTAAATGACGAGCTCCTGGTGTAATGCAATGTCCCAAAAAGGTGACTGAAGATTTACAAAACTGAAGCTTATCTTTCGATGCCTTGCAGCCAGCGTGATAGAGAAACAACATAAGCGATATAGTTGTACTATGACATTGTTTCCTGGAGGGGGCACAAATGAGCAGGTCATCGACATATTGCAAAACAACGATATGTGGTTCAGACCATCCCTCCAGTATTTCCTGCAGACTTGCAGTGTACATTGTGGGTGAATTCTGGGCACCCTGTGGCAACACTGTCCATGTATATTGACTGCCCTGGAATGTGAAAGCAAACAGGTACTGGCAGTCAGGATGTAATGGTACACTGAAAAATGCATTTGCCAAATCGACCACTGAAAAACAAAGAGAGTTAGAAGGTATCTGTGACAGAAGAGTATGCGGGTTGGGCACAACTGGTGTTAGAAGTTCTGTGGCTTTGTTAACCAACCGGAGGTCATGGACCATTCTATATGCGGCTGGTTGTCCTGGCACACTCTTTTTCTTTACTGGGAACAGGGGAGTGTTGCAAGGGGACTGGGTTTTGACTAGGACTCCTCTCTGTAGTAATTTTTGGACCTGCTGGGCTATGGCATTCTCCTGAGCCGAGCTAAGGGGATACTGCCTCTGTTGAGGCAAGATGGCTCCTGGTTTTAATTTCACCATTACTGGTTGAACTCTTAACCTACCAACATCTGTTTTGTCTGAGGCCCAAAAATCATGTGGTACAGCCTGCTCCAATATCGGGGGAAACTCATTTGTCTCTTCTATGCTGGCAATATCTAGTGACATAATTTTGCAAAGGGTACTTGGTTTTAAACCTGGGGTCATGGTGACA